>NC_022027.1:47703305-47711522 GCF_000317375.1 Microtus ochrogaster
AGAGGATACCCTTTTATTTGTTTTTCAGTCACCGTGACCCAAGCTAGAGGTATCTGAGAGGCGGAACCCACAACTGAGAAAATGCCTACATAAGACTGATGTGTAGAAAAGCTTGTGGACATTTTCTTAATTGGTGATTGGTATGGGAGGGCCAGTTTTGCAGAGTGTAGAGACAGACGACAGGAGAGTGCACAGACCATTGTAAGCAATGCTACTACTGGGCAGGTGGTCCCGGAATATATAGGAAACTGTGTTAGCAAGCTACGAGGAGCAAGCCAGCTACACTTCACATGAAAGGTTAATGATAAAATATGTATAGAACTGCAAAAAAGACCCCTTCTTCTCCACCCTAAATTCCAGAACTGCCAAGCAATAATTCTGCAATATCTGTGTTGCTTCTAAAGCTCTAGTTAAGAGGCTATTATTCAAAAACATCCTGATACGCACTCAAGGTTTGCAAAAATCATCTTCAAAACCATTATATTGAAATTAGTTTTTGATATTCTGTGTGTGACAGTGCAAGGTCAGAGTCTTCAGAGGCTTTTGGGTAAAACAGCAAAATGAAAGTTAAATATGCTCTGTATCTGGTTTATGTGGAAACCTAGATGCATCAGCAAGAACATATTAGTTCCCACACAAGATGACAGGTAGCGTTCATGGTGGTATTGAGTTCGTGTGTGCTCTTTAAGTTAGCTTGTTGTAGTGAAAGATTAGAGTCTGCCATGATGGTGAAGAAATGCAATAAAGAATTTACATCCTACTCTTTAAAAGAGGAACTGTTTTATACCAAGAATAAATTCAATATGAGACAGCAATACACATATACGTAATGGATGTGTGTATGCATAAGCATCTACACGTACACGGAACATGTGTTTTCTCTGTAAAGACAAAAGTATTTTGTTGGATCAGATATGTGTAGTTTATGTAACTGGATGCGTGCCTGAGCTCTTGCGTTGTCTATGACCTTGAAATAGCTACCCAGCACACACGTCAACCCCTCCTGTCTACAGTACAGTTTCTGTTCTATAAAAAAGGTAAGGTGCTGGGAGACACCTTACCTTTTCTGTCATCTGCTCATACCCCGTGGCTTTTCTACTAGGTAGGTTATTTCTCTGAGCAACCCAGTCCCTGTCCTGTACTTTCAGGGACACAGTGTGCTCACGCATCTGAAGTTTGGAGTAGAAGTTTAGAACGGTCCCGATTTCCTTTCACTCTTTGGAAGTTCAAAGAAGAAATTATACACACATACTGTGGTCATGATTAACTACGGTGAACGGCAAGGAGACCAAGAGACCATAAGTTGGTTTCCATTAAAGGGCAATTTTACTCTAGGGGCACATTACCGTTAAGTTCTTGCTTAACAGAGCTGGAGTTTATGAGGCTCTGACCTTGTCCTGCTGATTTTCCGTTATAGAACCCGCCTCTGTTCTGGGTCCTCTTCTTTTGCCTGCTTTGAATATAGAGAGAATAAGCAAACCATTGTAAATGTTATACTGGGCAGGGCAAATTGAAGCTCAGTTCTTAAAAAACGTACTGTTGTTAAAATCCATGCCCTGATTCTCATACAGAAAGCATTTGAATGAAAATATGCAACCACATCTTTAGTGACACCAGCACATACATTTTCTGAACGAATTTTTAAAGAAATTCCATGAGCTAGATCATCTTGAATTTCATAGACAAACCTCTAAAGCAAGGATCAGACGGAATCCCTTTCCATGCATAGGTAACAGCTGTTGAGGCAGGAACTGTCTTCTGTGTGAATGAGATCATTGGTCACAAACACTGTTTTTGGATGTTGTTTATCAGCATGCTTAACCAATCATTTTTGCAATGTTAAATATAAGCATAACGAGGGCACAGAGTAATCAGACTAGTAGCATCTAGGTTTATCTTTAAGGCATTAAAACGCTCTGTTGTGTTACTATAGCGATGATTAAACTCCTGGTCAGGTCAAAGGGTGAGAATCTTAAACGGCACTCTTCCTGCCACCCATTATCTACTCAGAAAATTAATACTAATGGGGGAAGCATAGAACAATCGCTAAGTTTCTTACATGCGATTCGAAAAGGAAACACACAGACTATGTTAATGTAGCTTTCAATTTGTGGTGACATTTACGGAAAATATTCCGCAGTATTTGGTGAGACTAAAGGAGATTATTCCCCAATTAACCAAAGGATCAAAGTGTGAAGGTTAAGGAGGGAAGTCGTGTCTGTCTGCCTTTTTCTCTCTCTTTCATACATAAGATCCAACATGTTTGGAAAGGTCAGGCTTTGAGTGGGCTAACCTCTACTACCTCTAGGATTTAGGTTGACTAATGGGCACCCGTTCATCATCCTAATGAATGCATTTATGGAGAGAAGAATAAAACAGCTTCCCAGTAACTGTGGCCAATAGTGATACTACATAGTAGCAAAAATAATTATTATCTGCTGTACTTAAAAATTCAGTTCATTGCAAATTAGAATTTTTACTATAATGTATTTATTGTGTAGTTAGATTGTTTTATCCAACAGATGATTCAACAAATGTTTGTTGATGTTTTACTACTGATGCCACACCTTGTTCTCTGTAGATTGAAGAAATGGTAGTACATGAGGACCCTGACCTCACAGAGTTATTACTGTGAAATCGTCAAGACAATCTGAAGGACATTTCTCTTTGGTATCCAATTCCCATTCCTGTGGCGGAAACATTGACTTCTCTAACTGTAGGATTTGGAGTCAATGAAAGCAATGGCAAAGATCCTAGCAGCTACTCAAGCACTGTGTGAGCGTTATTTATGGAAAGCTTCAGAAGAAAGTTCCTGGTTAAACATTCTTCCATACTTTCAAGTAAACTTATGCAAAAGAGTTGCTGTCTTGGTTTCATGTACAATTTCAGGGATGGGAAATACAAGAAGCAAAGTCTTTGAGAAAAAACTGTAACTTCTGTGCGCAAAGTGCTTGCTATGCAAGTAGCAAATTAAGTTTAGTTAAAAAAAAATGGTCCTAAATACATAGTAGGGATATCTATCTGTCTTTCTTTTTTTTTGTGATTTCTATGGATGGTGAATGTCTATTACTGAATTTCATAGAGTTTCATTTCATTCATAAAGAAGTTTGGAAACTCAAAAAACTCTTCATTTTAGGAGGTTCGTTTTTTACATTAATATATTAATGCTTTTAGAAACCCTGGCATATAGACAACTCTTTAGAGCAGTAGATCTCAGTCATTACTGGTAGATGAAATATTTTCCCACCATGTATCAGTAATTTGTAATTTGGAAGAAATCCTTCAGTTCTAAAAGGTGGGCTCTTGGGCATCACAGAAAGAGAATCCTTTCAGATTTGCTAGCATGCTGTCTTTTGGATTTCCACATCCTGAGGAAGTATACTCTTCCAGAACTGCTCTCCTGTACAACCATGTTTTTGTAATTGGAAAAACCCAAATCTGCTGTGGCTGCCATCTTTTCCTAAAATTCTGCACTCAGATACCTTCATCCTTCTGTTGCCACACTGGAAGCCTGAAGTGGGTCTGAGCTCATCCAAAGTAAAGCAAGGGAGGTTCCATAAAGAAAAATGCCAAGCAAGACCTTGTCCTCGTCCTTAGCAACTTTCTCTTCTAAGTAACTGAAGTTATTGATTTACCATTTAGGGAGCAATTTTGGGCTTTATCTCAGGTTCTCCATTCACTTGGATCTCTGTGGATATAAAGCGGTTTCAAGTCCTTAAGTTTAGTTGCTGGAGTCTGCACAGAGAAGTGAAATCTATTGAGAACTTCAGGGTGGCATCAGTTCGTACATTGCTTAGACCTTCTCAGGTTCCTAGGATCTGGGGAAGTAAGCACGACTTTGGAAGAAGGCCATTTTCTAGAACATGTTGTTCATAGTTTTATGCTAGGAATTCTTCTCTCCCCAACTTTGGCACTGATATTTTTTTTTAAGCAGCACAAATATTTCTGGAAGAGAAATAAAAAGCAAATACAAATCTACTTCCTTTATATAACACAAGCATTTAGACTTTCTTGAAACTAATAAGTTATTCACTCTAATAATGCATGCGACTAAAATCTGACAGGGCTTTCTTTAATGTTTTCAGAGCATGGACGTAGCCCTATGTATATAACTATTTATGTAGCTCCCTTCCCTTTTGTAAAGAACTATATATTTATATATTTTCTTTTGTAAAATATAGCTTTTGTAACAGTGCTTTTTGTTCCTGATTAATTTTAATTGGAAGATTGGGTCACATTTCACTGGCTCCGATTACTACAAGATATTTTTAATCTTGTAGATAGGACTGTATACATCCCATGTTTTGCATATGTACCACCGTGTTTGTCAAGACCCCAATCCTGTTTCATTTTTTTTCCTCACTAAAAAAAAAAATAGTGACATAGTCCAAGTCTGAAAGCTTTCTCAGAATGTCCCTTGTCAGGAAATTTGGTTCCTTCTCTCCCTTTCTCTCTTACACTTCTCTTTTCCTTACCTGACTCACGTCTGTAAGCTGTGTGTGTGTGTGTGTGTGTGTGTGTGTGTGTTTCTAAACACAATGCCTGATGAAGATATAATGGGAGAATGCATAATTAGAAAAACCCACTAGTCTGGCAACTGTGATTCTTCGAAAAGCTCTGGCTAAACGTATGCTTGAAGCTCAGTTGGGAAATGGGAATTTTTATAAGTAATCCTCATATTATTTGGGGGCAGTTGCTGTTTTAATGGGTAAATAATTCCACTTGTTTTTTTTTAAAAGACTGTTGAAAAAATCTATTTCCATGTCTTTCCTAACCAATTAGAATTCTCCTATTCTGTAGATGTGGCGTTTGTTTAAAGCAATATGGTATTCTTTCTCCCACCCTGTTCTAACTAAACAAACTCTGTAAGAATTAGCTTTGAGTTATTCCATCTGTGAACTTTTAATTTTGTCATAAAAACACAGAAGCCTGGCAGGGAACTCTTTCCAACTGGCTACATGTATCATCTTGTCTGAAAGCTGGTTAAGTAAGTGTGGCATTTAGAATAAAATAAAAAAAAAAGAAACCCTTCATTTATGGAACTAGTTCACACGACGTGTTTGCCCACTTCTCTGACCATCTGCTTATGTTGACAGCCACCGCCCCACATTGTGCCAAAGTGCCCTTGGCTATTAAAAACAGTGTTTTGTGTGTGACTAGTGTGTGTGTCCTCACGCCTATGTGTGTTTTGGGGGTGCCATTTTCTTGAGAAATGTCTTGTTAAAGGTTGCATATGATCCATGTGGAGATATTTCAGGTCAGTTGCTGTTCAGGAAACATTGCATTAAAAATGCTATAAGCCTACTCAAACATGTTCCCTGTCTCCCTGACATATTGAAATGTCTTCAAAAGACAATGACTATATCAGCAAAGCACCTGTTGAGTTTGGCTACAATGGTAGTGATATTACATGTTGAAGGTGAGGTCCAACGTGTACACAAACACTCCTGAGCACAGAAATGCTTAGGAATGTCTCGGGCAATTCAAAGCTGTTGACAAGATTCATCTTGCCAACCGGAGTATTAGAGTTGACATTTAATTCACCAGATGACATAAAATCCCCTATTTCATATTTAACAGTATAAATAAAGTCTCTGGGGGACAAGATGGCCTTGTGGGAGATGGAGAACTCTGGGCACATGGCTTGTCAATCAACCACCATCTTCTTAGACATTTTTTCTTTTTCTCCTGCTTTGAATAACTATTTATTCAAGTTTTAGCAGCTGCTTTTAAAAAGCCATCAGCACCTAACATCTCAGTCACTTCTGGAGAAGTAAGGAAGCATGTTCTCATGTAGCTCAGCATTGTGACGATAGTGTGAACATAAACACAAAGGAAGACAACCGAGATAGATTCCATTGAATGGTGATAAAAATGGATAGGAAGTGCGAGGGTTGAGTGGTTGGTGATGGCGGCAGGTGGGAGCCAGTGACGTGGGCTTCTGTTCTGTGAGGGGCTGGCCTCTTCTCTCAAACCACCAAATGGTCTGGATTGTCACATGAGCAACCGTGCGGCTCCTCAGCTCACCCAAGCATCAGAATACATGGACTATCTTGAGGAGCGAAATGATCACAGTGAAGTTTCTATACTAGAGAAGCTGGCAGGGCTAGAGGACAGATTTAGAGAAATATTAGGTGTTATCCGTGGGCTGGCGATAAACAGACTCGTGAGGTCAGGTTAGGTGTGTATCCATTGCCTGACTCTAATTGTAGTTATTATTCTCTTCCCATTGCCCTCTCACATCCCAAGGTCATGATAATTGTACCCTCCCCACCCTTGTTTGGTTAGTCAGATTTTTCTAACGGGGTCTTACCTAGCAGAGTTTCATGTTTTTCATCAGTAAGCTTTGACTCCTTCCTCAAACCACACGTCTGGGCTGAGTAACAGATAGGTCTTCTGACAGCTCTGAACTGAGGCTAAGGACCGCCTCAATGAGATGCGCACTGCCAGGCTCACCCAGCCGGCTGGTTTGCGCCATGAGTGTAAACAGCTACGAGTCACGGCCCACTGCTGCCCAGGGTTACCTTCGTTTATTTAATAACCCAGTTCGTAGGCATTGCAGCGGAACTACAGCGTTTCCAATTATTCAAGACCAATAAGAGATTAAAAACGCTGCACAGAGAAGAGTAGCGCTGTAGTCCTCGATGACTGGGGCCGTCGGTTTCTTGGGTTCAGCAAGGTTTAAGAGCCCTGCTTGTCGGCTCTACCTATGGAGCGCGTGTGATTTTACATGGCAGTCACTGGGGATAATTTGAAAGATGTACTTATTTTTCTAACATCTAGGGTTTAAAGTAAAGGTTGTATAAGCTTTTAGCAAGAAGGACTTGTTTTTTTTTCTCTAATATTTGCTGAATGTTTGTGAGAAATGTTTTAACAAAATCTCCTCCGACTTTGAGTGTGGGCAGTTTACTCTTACTTGTGTAGGATTTTCTCGCCTTTCTTCACACCCGTTTCTCTCCCTTTTGTTCATCTAAAGTGACACTGGACGCTAGGCTTTCTTTTGAAGACTACAGAGTCTTTTCCAAAACAGCCAGCTGTAAGAAGAACAATGACAACGGCTTGTTTTCTTAAATATATATCTGTCTTTTGCTTGTGTATGAATATGTGAAGGCCTATGGAGGTGAGCACAGGGTGTTGGATCCACTGGAACTGGAGTTACAAGCTATTCTGAGCCAGCTGCATGCATTCCAGGAACTGGATTCAGGTCTTCGCCAAAAGCAGCAAGGGCTCTCAACCTGTGGGCATCTCTCTTGCCTGAAGATGGCTTGTCTAGGATTACCAGTAGCAGTGAAGACGGGAAACAATGCTCCCCTTTAGAGATATAATTATAATGGTAACTTCATTGTCCTTGTTACTCACCTGACAAATTTTATTTTTCATAATAAATTTTTAATGAACAAATGAGAATATTATCATTATGATAAAATCACATAATAATAAATATGTGATTAAAAATAAACTATGAAGGAGTCTACATCTGGGAGTTTAACTTTAAGAATCAGAGTCAAGGTAGCTGTACCTCTGCTCATTTCTTCTAAATAAAGATACTTTTATACAAAGGAGTTTTTGGATTACTGAAGGGCATGTCTCTGTGTAGGAAAAGTTACAATTTGGAAAAGTAAAAACTTCTGATTACATGTTATCTTTTTTTAAAAAATATTTATTTATTATGTATACAATAGTCTGTCTGTGTGTGTTTGCAGACCAGAAGAGGGCAGCAGACCTCGTTACAGATGGCTGTGAGCCACCATGTGGTTGCCGGGAATTGAACTCATGACCTTTGGAAAAGCAGGCAATGCTCTTAACCACTGAGCCTTCTCTCCAGCCCTGATTACATGTTATCTTTAACAGCCATAAACTCTTACAACCCTGTACCTATGCCTTGTTTATAAAGAAGGCTACAGGCCTTCATTTTAAGCTGTTTATGTTCCAATTTTCTTTCTCTCAAGCTAAGACCTCCTCCAGATAGGCCCATTCATCATTTCTGTTGTGCTTCCCTTAGGAAGTGTGCTTGCATGCGTCCGTTCTCAGGATCAGGATCATCTGAACACTCCCAGGGACAGTCTCATTTGTGTGGGGCTTTCTTGTTCTTTTAATTAATTTAATTGGTTGACTGGTTTTATTATGAGGTTTTCATACATGCACCTTGCTCTTTTACTCTTCAGTTTTACTCTTCGTGTGTATGTGTGTGTGTGTGTGTGTGTGTGTGTGTGTGTG
>NC_022027.1:47711622-47726442 GCF_000317375.1 Microtus ochrogaster
GAGAGAGAGAGAGAGAGAGAGAGAGAGAGAGAGAGAGAGAGAGAGAGATGCTGAATGTAATAGTTTTTCAGCTCATCTGTCGGCTAACATCCAGGCTGGATCCATGTCTTGACTACAATAAAGAGTGTAACACTGAACATGGCTGTGTAAGTATATCTGTCGTACGGCCACTTTCTTTATGAATACAGCCAGAACCAGTACAGCTTGCTTGTGTGATGTTTGTATTTTCAGTGGTTTCAGGAAATCTCCACACTGATGTCTACTATGGTGACACCAGTTTACATTCCACCAGAAGTGTAAAAGCGCTCCTCTTCTCATCATCATCCTAAGCATCTGCTCTTGGTTTTCATGATAACAGACTCTGACTGGAATGAGAGGAATCCTCAATGCATTTGTAATTTACATTTCCCTAATGGTTAGTGATGTTGGATTGTGGACATTGTTGGTCTTTATTTACCCATACGTTAATGAAGGGAGATAAACCTGTGAGCAAGCCTGAGCTAAGATGTGAATGTCTGGTGGGAACTGTTCAGACCTCTGCCTCAAGACATGTGGGCTTTTCCCAGGAGAAAACTAAGACTTCAGGGTATTTGAGTCATGCCTGGTGGGTAACAGGAACATAGAAGACTTCAAGTGAATGTTTAAATATTTTTTAAAATTGTTCAACAGTGAGAACAAGAAATAGAAAGAAGCTAAGATTTGGAGTAGGAAAGTTAATTGTTCTCTATCCTCTTAGGAATGTGAAGGGTTTCCAGACATTTAAGAACTGATGTGATATGATGATTAATTTAATGCTGTGATGGCTATTCTTGGTGTCAACTAGAGTTTATCTGGGATAAACTACAATATAGAATGGAGGACGCATCTGTGAGAGGTTACTTTTGCTTGGGTGAATCCTCTTCTAGTCCAGACCTTTGAGGCAGGAAGACATACCCCTTTGATCTGGATCTTGAGGTAGGAAGACACAGACCTTTAATTTGGGTCTTGAGGCAGGAAAACACACCTTTAATCTGGGTTACACTTTCTGCTGAAAGTCTATATAAGGACTTGGGGGAAGGAAACTTGTTCTTTGATCTCACCTTGCTCGCTTATCCTTCCTTCTACTTCTCCAGGATTCCAGCTGAGAAACTATTGAATTCTTGGACTTTCTATTCACAGCTAACCATTGTTAGATTAACTGGACTGTACCTGTGAATCCTTCCAATAAACAAACACTAAGTATGTGAGATAAAGAGAGAGGGGTTGAGGATCAATCCTGGGCCCCGGTTTGGGGAGGTGAGTGGAGGGTAAACTAGTTTAAGAGAAGAAAAAATATAGGGACAGGAAGATCATGAGAATGTTCAGGACAGATTGCTTTAAGTTGCTGTAAGGTTAAACTGCAAATATTCTAGAGGAAGCCAGCTGTGTGGGTCAGACTCTCATTAGCGAGCCTTCAGTTTCTGGGTACCATGTGTTCCTTGGGGTGTGTCTGAACCTATCCAAGTGAGTGAAGTTTTGAAAAGAGGCAAATGCCAGCAGACCCTACTCTTGGTATTACCAACAGAAGAGAATTATGACACTCTCATGAAAGACTCAGAGGGCAGAGCTTCTTCCGGAAATGAGGGAATGAGGTGGGTAACCTCACAACAGAAGTCTGGAGTGTGCCAAATAGAGGAATCAACAGCATTTAATGGTTTGCCTTGAGGGGAGTCCTGGAAAGGAGGGTGCCAAAGAGAGGCCATAACCGATGGATACGGGTGGTACTATTCTGAGGAATAGGTGAAATAAGGAAAAGAAACAAAATTAAAGACTATTCCTTCTAAGTCATTGGCTGGAATGGGAGGAGGAATGACAGACACTGACACAGGAGGAAGTGAGATTGTGGATGAGACATAATTGTAAACGGTTCCGTTTCAGGCTCCCATGGCCCCCACCATGTCATTGTATGCAAGGAAGGTAACTCTGAGCCATACCATCTGCCTGGGAGGATAGAGCTATGGGAGACCTGTGTCTCTACCTGTTCCCTGGGATTGCATCCCACAAACTGTAGCTCACTCCTTGACTAAATTCTATTTCTAAGGATCCTGAACAGAAGCAGAAAATGTTCGGAGCAAGAAGTGAACAGAGGTTGGAGATTTTAAAGTATAAAAAAGGAGAAGTGATTGATAGGACAGCAGCTTCCTGGGATGAAGGAGGCTTGATGAGGAAGGGATTAAAATTGAGACTAGAAAAATATGGAAGATAAGCAGACCACATAAGAGGTAATTTATATTGAGTAACAACAAGACACATTAAATTATTAAACACTATATACCCTGTTGATTTGCTACAACCTCAGGAAAACTGTTTCAAACATGATAAAAACACCAACAGTGTCCCTGTGTGAATTTCAGAACTAAAGAACAAATTCTAGTGTCACTGTCAGCAGAAGTTCTTATCACTGCACTGTTTCTATAGACATGAGACTTTGCAAAAGCAAAGTTTTATTTGGCTATGAGTATGCAATAATCAGGAAAAATATTACAACATATGAAGAAACTTTAAAATTAAATAGTGAAACATATAACATACATGGCATTTTAAAACAACAACTACATTCTTGTAGCGAGCCGGACAGGATCGCCATTACGAGATGGCGCCGACATCCTGTCTTGTTGGAAATAAACAACTCCATGTTTGGCTATGCCTTTGGGAGCTGCATGTTCCCCGCTTCCCGCATGCGCGGTGGATAAGGGTCCTTGGGCCTATCCCGATGCAGTCTGGTGTCAGCTGATGGTGGCAGCCAATCACAGCGCGACCCATGTGCCAATTCCCTATATAAGCAGCTGCCTTAGTGCTCTCGGGCCCCCTTGCTTCATGCTCTTTCAACCAAGAGCACTCCAATTAAAGCGTGATCTGAGAAGAATCCTTGTGTGGTGGTTGTTCTTTCTCGCTGGTTGAGAAGTCCACCACACATTCTACTGTCTTCTTACTGTTTTTTAACTTTAACTTCACAAAGTCAACTGATATCATCTTTAGCTGGATGGATGGCCAACTGCAGGAATCAGTGTAAAGTTATCTCTTCATTCATTTAGCAGTTACTGATTCTTCATTCATTCATTCATTCATTCATTCTTGACTCGTAGTCACGCCGCTGTGCCAGTTTTGCCAGGCATTAAAAAAATAAGTGAAAGTAAAATACAAATATCAGTAAGAGAAACTTATACATAACAAAATGATTACAGGCTAAGTGTGTCAGAGCAAGCCTTTAATCCCAGCACTTGAGAGGCAGAGGGAGGTTGATTGCTGTGAGTTTGAGGTTGATTTAGTTTACACGGTGATTTCTAGACGGGTCAGGGCTATGTAGAGAGATCATATCTTTAAAAAAAAAAGAAAGAAATGATTATAACAAGCTGCTCACTGATCAATAAGAGTTGAGAAAGTCTGGTGGTGGCAATTGGCTTAGGCACCAACCTGGTCACAGGAGATGGCCAGTTCAGGCTCCGTATTCACTATTGCTGGGAGTCTTAGCTGAAGTCATTCCTGGGAGATTCCCTTTTGACAGGTTTTTACCTGACCCTGAAATGCCCCCCTTTCCCATAATCTCCTTCAGCATTCTTCCACTCTCAACCTGATTGCTCAGCTCTCATCACGACCCTCAGTCCACTCCCAAGCCCAATTGTCACCAGAGGGACGTCATCCAACAACTGTTGGAGGCAGATAAATGCAGAGACGCACAGCCACACATGAGGTGGAGTTCTGGAATCCCGAGGAAGAGGAGGAGAAAGGAATATAGGAGCCAGAGGGGTCAAGGACACCATGGGAAGGCACACAGTCAACTAACCTGGGCTCATTAGGGCTCACAGAGAAACAACCAGGGAGCCTGCATGGCACTGACCTAGATGTCTGTGATAACCCCATAAATTCTGTCTTAGCATAGTGATGCATGTGATTTTGACCTGAATGAATATTCTCTGAATGCCACCTTCGTGCGTGATCTTTCTCAGTCTATAACATTAAAATTTTAGAAGAGTTTAAAATACGTTTTTATTCTAAATAAACATTTTTTTTGCATAGGAAGACCACTGGTAAGTCTAAATGCAAATATCAAATTTTTAATTTTTTGCTTTTTAGGTCTTTGTGAGTCTTTTAAAGGGTATCTGAATGAGAAGCTAGTTTGATGAAACACTGGAAGCCAGGAAGCTAATGATAATTAATAAGGAAACTAAAAATAACCTTATCCATCATCCTAGCACTGCCTTTGTAAGACACAAGAGAGACAATCAAGTTGTCATTTCATTTTATGAGACATTTATTAATGTTTCTCTTTGTCCATAGAATACACAATTATTTGTCCTTACTACACATGGATTTTCCCTCCTTTGATGACTTTATACATTCTCATACCCAGATTGGCCATATTCCCATTCTCTGGGTGTAAATGCATAGTTTGAATTCTCCATGGAACCCGGTTAACTACCAGAGAAGGTTAATGATGAACCTCCCTTTATTTCTATAACATTTCATGGCTCTCTCCTAGGTTTTTGTTCCAATGATAATGAATTAGGTTTTAATCTCTCCTAACTCAAAGATTTAATTAGATGCACTATATTCACAGAACCGAGAGGACTTGAACCAAAAGTAGCACTAGGGATCAGCTAGGACAGCCTACTCATTTTACCCAAAATAATTGAAAATTTAAGGAATGTGTCCAATTTACTATTTCTGATTAGTCATAGAACACAGAGTAGAGCAACTTCTGGGGTCTGTGCTTTTCTCCTAGAATAGGCTGCAGCCATGTGGCATACAGAGAGGTCCTTATCTGTTTTTGTGGAACTGGAGGAGATGCTAGTTAATATGGCAAGGGGCAATTGGTCATGCACCAGAGTGTGGGGAGTTGAAAGAAAGAAGAAGATGGACTTTATTCCAGAATCTCCAGAAAGAATGCCAACACTGACGCTAGGCCAGTAAGGCCCATTTAGATCTAACATTTACATGATAAGACAGCAAGTTCATGGTTTTCAGATACTAAGTGTGTAATAATTTAATACAGAAGCAATAGGGAATGGGTACAAGTCCAAGTAAAGACATAGGTAAATCAAAGACTACCAAAGAGGAATTTAAACAATGGGGTTTTTCAAAGTTTATTTTATTTTCAAAGTATACTCAAAACAACTTTTGGTGTTATTCTGATATTTTTTTAATTCATTCTTCTAGTAGATCCTTGTCAGTTAGATGGCATGATGGGTGTTTTGACTAACCTGCTCAGATGTTTTCACCCCGTGTCTCCGCTTCAACATGGGCTCAATAAGAGTGGTGTCCTTTCTTACTTTTTAGTTTACTTTCGCCAGTAGCATATGGGCGGAACTGGCATGTGGTGGTCGAGCAAATCTTACTAACAGGCTGGAGTGACCCTGATATGGGAGTGTCATATATCAATCTGTTGATTTCATTGATAAAGCAATAAAGAAACTGCTTGGCTGGCCCTCATAGGTTAAAAGATAGGTGGGAGGAGTAAACAGAGCAGAATGCTGGGAGGAAGAGGAAGTGAGCTCAGACTCGACAGCTCTGCTCTGGGGCAGAGACGACATGCTCCCATCTCCAGGGCGGACATGAGAGCTCTGCTCTCTGAGGCACACGCGATGAAGCTCCAACCCAGGATGGACGTAGGCTAGAAGCTCCCTGGTAAGCCACCTCGTGGGCTACAACAGATTATAAGAAATGGGCTAGTCCAGGTGCGAGAATTAGCCTAGAAGAGGCTAGATAGAAATGGGCCAAGCAGTGTTTAAAAGAATACAGTGTCTGTGTAATTATTTCAGGGCATAAGCTAGCAGGCGGCCGGGGTGCTGAGGACACAGTCCCGCCGCTCCTAATACTACATGGTCCTACTTGCTCTCTTGTGGCCTGAGAATGCCATTGCCTTAAGGACTTCCTGTGTCACCTGCAGCTTAGCATGGAATGCTTGGAAATGTTTTTAACTGATCCTCAGGCTTTGAAACATTTGTGTGACCACTTGGTGCCATCAGTGAGCAGGCGACAGTCTCTTTACGACAGAAGGTGACTGGCAGCCATGTAAGCCAACGACCTAAGTATATTTTTCTACGGACTGAATAGGAGCATATGTGGAAAAGTAGCTATGTGAAGATACAAGGGAGAATCAAGCAGAGCTTCGCAGACAGTGGGGCACTGAAGTAAATACGAAAGGGCAGATACAGTTTCAATAGGGTGTGGGAGAGTAGATGGAAAAGATTATTTAGGGTAAGGGAGTTTATTTGTAGTCACGAGTTCTGGTAGGCTGCCCTGAGTTACACTGGGTTCACCTTTTGGTTACCTTGCCTTAGTAGGTTACAGAATCTACAAAGTAACATATCTCAGTCCCTTCTCAAATAGGTGGCACCTTCAGTTTCTGTAATAAGAATCACAAGAGTCGTGCCATACATCTTTGAGGAACAGAAGCATGAGCAAACTATTCTTTTGGAGTTCCTCATGGTTTGGGTAGACTTTTCTGCCTCCACCATTGGAAAGCTCTCATCCTTATTTTTCTCACCTACTAGAGAACAAGTACCAAAATCCTGCTTGCTTTTCTGTGGTGACATTTTAATGCAGGATTATTCTTTTCAGCCAAATGGCCCCTGGATTACTTGGATTGTCACCTGATATTAAGAGATTATGAAAGACAATAACTAAGGAGGTTTGATAGATCCTTAGAAAGATCATGGCTGTTCTTTGTACATCATGCCATAAGTGATGTTTCTGAGACCCAAGCCATTGCTTCATTCCCTTTGTATTTAGGTCATTACTAAGGTTTGAAGTAGCCAACTGTACACTAGCCTTATTTAGCCACTTTCTGTGTTTTGCATTTTTATTTATTTATTTGAGTGGTATGTTACTTATCAAAGCTAGTGCCATGGACCTGTGTGATGAGTCAGCTGAATCCACAAGGAAATGAGAGAGAACTGAGTCCTGTACACTGTCCTCTGCCCTCCCTGATGGTACTGTAGCAGGCACACCCCTATGCGCGCGCGCACACACACACACACACACACACACACACACAATAAATAAATACAACATAATTTTGAATGCAGGGCCTTCTGAATACTAGAAAGGCACACTGACAGTCTGTTATTCACTTTCATTAAAAATACTTTCTTTCATTTTTTTTGAGAATTTCATTTGTGTTTTGATTATAGTCATCCAATTTGGTGACATTTTCTTCCTGATCAATGCAAACAATGTCGCCTCAAATATTCTTGGCTGTATGGCCTTCCACTGGAGTGTGGTCAGCATACTAGAGGCTGCACTTTTAGGGACTTGCCTTTTTTCCAGAAGCTAACAGTTGCCACTAGCTCCTCAGCTAAGGTTGGTACGTCATGCTTAGTTCTTCTGTCTGTGTTGAGATGTGGTCTGGTTTGGATTGCTCAGGTTTGTGCATGCTGTCCCAACTGTTGTGAGCTCCTATGTCCATCTGTCCTGCTGTTTCCAAATGTTTCCTTGTAGTCACCCACTGCCTCTGACTCCTGCACATTTCCTACCTCCTCATCTGCAATTATCCCTAAACGTTTAGAGAAAGAGGTACTATTTATATGTTCTGTTTAGGACTGAATGCTCAATAATCTCTTATTTTCTGTATTTGAACAACTGTGGTTCTCCATTATAATCACTGTCTACTATTAATAAAGTTTTTTTGATGAGAATTGATACATCCATTAAGGGTAGAATGATAATCATTTGGCGTTAGTTTACTACTCTATCTGTTTAGCAGAAGGATAGTAACAGGTCCTCCAACAGGACAGAGGACCTATATATCCATTAGTTCTGGGCTGAAAAAGGGGACAGACATGAGTTTCAACCATGTACTCAGGAAGTGAGTGGTTACTCCTGTGATGTTACTGACACTATTGCACCAGTGGGCATGTCTTACAGGCTAGTCATTGTCATTCACCAACTGAGTGTGACTGATGATGACTCTCATTCTCTAATAGTGTGCATTGCACAGTCCAGCACTCTGGAAGTTAGCCGGTAGGAATGAAGTTCCCAGGTTAGGGTGAGCTCGATTTCTCCATATTCTGATGCATGAGGTACCTTCAGCAATGGGGTCTTACCGTTGAGTTCTCAAGAGTAATAAAGAGTACTGACAATAGCCTGTAATGTTTGGTGTTCTATGGAACCTCACAGGTCAACAGTTCCAAAAGAGACAACCCATTACTGGCACTGGGATTTTTATTTGTTGGCCTGTGGTATCTTGAAGAGACATTGCTCTTCCATTAGAGGGCAACTCCATTTTAACTATTTATATGTATGCATGTATATATATATGTAGTATGTATATATGCATGTATATATGTTTATATTAATAGTAGGAAGCTTCTACATGAGTGGGTTTCCATATGACTTTTTCATGAACTCTTCAGTATTGTGTATTCCCCCAGTATTCCCTCCTCTACTCTGCCCTGAGGTAGATTTATTTTTAGGTTTGTGAGTAGTCGCCACACTGATTTCCATAGTGACTGGGCCAGTTTGCACTCTTGTAGAATATTAGTTAAAAATGTTTTATATTTGTTTAGGCTATGGAATATTTGTTTAATGATGCAAGGATATATTGCATTCTTTTATGTTGCATTTATTTAAATCTGTGGAGTTGTATTACTTTGACTGTCTAAAACACCTGATTGGTCTAATAAAGAGCAGAATGACCAGGAGTCAGGCCGAAGAAAGGATAGGTGGGGCTGGCAGGCAGAAAGAAAAAAATATAAAGAGAAATCTGGGAGGAGGAAATTGAAAAGCAAAATAAGGAGGAGAGAAGGCATCACGGCCCAGCCACCCACAAAGCCATGAAGTAAAAAGCAAAGAAAGGAATACAGAAATAGAGAAAGGTAAAAGCCCAGAGGCAAAAGATAGACAGGATAAGTTAAGAAAAGCTGACTAGCTAAGCTAAGGCCAGGCATTCATAAGTAAGAATAAGCTTGTATGTATTTATTTGGGAGCTAGATGGCAGGTCCCCCAAAGAGCAAAGAGTGAGGAAGAAGAACCGACCACACACTCTCACCAGCAGTGAGTTATTTCACTTTCCCCAATTCCATAATAGTGTTTGTTGTGTTTTTTTTTTGTTTGTTTGCTTTTTTATTTTTGTCTTAGCCATTCTGACTGGGATAAAATGAAATTTTAAAGTAGTCTTATTTTGCACTTCTCTGATGACAAAGGATGTGGAACATTTTTACAAACTTTCTCTGTATTAGCCCCATGCATGCCTGTGACTGCAAGAAAAGAGGAGGCGTTCAGAGTCCTTTCCTTCCTTCGCTGGGACAACAGTAAAAATTTTCAGGCTAACCTGGCTGGGTAACATCTTTTTCCAGTATGATAGCTATGAGTTGTTATTCAATAACATTTAAATTCATTCAAGAAGAGCAGGTTGGGAACTCTGGAAACACTAGTAAGTATTATGATGTATGTTTGACATCCCCTATTACATATGACATTTCTATTTTAACACATATGTATTTTATTTTTGTCACTTAGAAAAATTTTCATCAGACTGAGAAGATAGCTTCATGAGTAAAATGGCTGCCACGCAACACGAGAACCTGAGTTTGGATCCCAGAATGCATGTAGTGCTACACCGGGTTTTGGGAAGCTGAAGAGGGCAAATCCCAGGACTCGCTGGCCCAGTCTAGCTAATCCATCAAGCTCTGTATTCAGTGAGAGACTCCATTTCTAAACAAAAGATTGAGAAGTCATTGCGGAAGATATCCAACGTCAACATTTGGCCTCCACACGCTCACAGGTGAGTGTACTAACACACACATGCACACATGTTTATATCCACAAACACAAATATTACGCACCAGGCAGGAAAACATGCATATTTTCTCCGTGTGTGAAATTGCATGCAGTCCAGGCGTAAACAGGGTTGAAGATGTTAATGGAGAGGAAGCTGCAACTGTAACTAATATGATCTCATATTTAAATGATTCACAAATAAATACCACGGTTGGATTTAGATACCAGATGTCAAACCACACAGTCACTCGGATACAGTTGCCTGCCTCCCTGTCACTGGCCGCCAGGAAGAAACAGATGGTTAAAAAGATATGTAGCTGAGGCAAGGCCTGGAAATAGGAAACCATGGCGCAGAAACGCTGCCATTTAAGTAACAGTAATTTTCTAGTCTGGAAAACCTGGCTGTTTATACCTCTACTTATGCACTTAAGCAGTTTAAATGTGAAACATAGCAAAAATAGTCCAGGCAAGGCTGGCAACTTGCAAATTTTGCAATGCATAATTGCATCTCAGCAATCTCCGAGGCAGACGCACAGCAGTAAAAAGTAAACACTTGCATGTAGTTGAACGCAATTACACACCGCTTAGTGCCTAAGCTCATTACCGCTTCAGAGGGGCTCTGTGAACTTGTGCTCTGACTAGTAGGTCAGGCGAAATGCAAATCGGGACTAAATTTGAAAGCAAGTGACAGAAAACCCAGATACAATTTCGACTGGGAGTCTCTAATTTGGCTTTTAAAAATAAGCCTGAGCAAGAATCATCCTCATTACAATAATGGCTTGTTTATTCTGCACAACTTGTTTGCAATTATGAACCCTCTTTTAAAGTGGATTTTAACAGGAAGTAAGAGTGTGCAGAAAGAGAAGAGAGAGAAGGAGAGAGAGAGAGGTGATGATGACCTTTGTGTTGGTCAGTTGCTGTAATTAGTCTAGATGCACATGTCGAATGCAAAACCCAAAACGCCTTTATTTAAAACCTTTAAGTTTAGATTTCTGTCACTGAAAATGAAAGTCCCAGACAGTCCATTATTCTCCAGAAATCATTATACTAGAATTTCTAATGAGGGTGTCTATGGGGCTTTGTTCCTGGTACTTCCATTGTAAGGCTAGGGTCCTCTGCCCCTATTATGGTCAGGTGACCATGAAATGATGCGCTACAGCTGTTACAGGGCATGCCTCTGCTGGTGCCTAATTCACAGCAAACACACATTTTACTGCTGATGGGTTTTCTCACTCATTTCTTCTAACACTTATGGGGGGACCTACACCAGGGAAGCATAGATTAAGTCAAGGATCCTAGACTAAGTGAATCTGAATCTTTTACTGGATGTGTAACTTAGGGACTTGGTGACTCTGTTTTCCTTTTTGTAAAGAAAGGAAATTTGACCCGAGTGTGTGGCTCATGCGTGTAATGCCACCATCTCAGCATGATCACCAACAGGTAGAGGCCAGGCTAGATTACATAGTAAGTTCTAGACTAGAGTAAGATTCCAATGCTGCTTTCCTCTGCCAAAAAGCTCATCTTGGTAACTGGGTCATAGATGCTGAGATAGTTAAATTAGTCAGACACTTCAAGGGCTCAGGACTGTACCTGGCACACATTACTGTGATGTCTGCTATTATCATCTGGTGATTCTTGGGGACACAGAAGTGAGTAAGGTGGGCTTGGCCCCTCCCTCATAAACCACAAGTTCTGAAGAAAAGAAAAGGCAACTAATCATTTAATTATGTTTCTTTGATAAGCGTAAAATGGAGGAACAGAGGGATAGTGTTCCATGACACAGGACTTTGCCTTTCTCTGGATGTTGTTCTGCCTTCCAGAGGGGATGCTGTTTGAGACAAGGGATGGACAAGAGTTACTGAGGAGAGGATGGAGAGAAGTTGCTTTACATACAGAAGCCATGGGAGAGATGGGAGGCTTACAGATTACTGTAGGAAGCTGTAGAGGACTCAGAATTAACAAGCTTATAGTGGTAAACAATTTAAAAAGCAACACTTGCCACTTGAGTTTTCTTGTCATTGATTGCAGTTAGTCTTTTGCTTAGACTCAGAGGTCTTTGGCACACCCTTCACCTAGGAGCTCAGTGGGAAATCCTTGGCATTGCAATGCTGCACATCTTCTGTCTAGTTCTGACAGAGTTGTTTTCAGAAATGAACTAAATATCACAACTCAAAAGTACAAGTTAATAAAGGTGTCATATATTATATATGCATATATTATACATGAGTATTTGCATACAATTTTATATTAAGTAAATAAAAATAGCATCATGCTATATGCAGATTTTCTTTTTCTGTTTTCTATGTATTATAACTTTTTGTGTATGTGTATACAAGTCTGAGTGTGCATTCTTGTGTTTGGAGTCCCAAGGACAACCTCAAATGTTGTTCCATAGAAGCCACCTTGATTTTTTGACAGGGTCTCTCCCTAGCTTGGAGCTCGTCAAGTCAACTGAGCTGCCTGGCTGGCCAGTATGATACAGTGACCCTCTTGTTTCAACTTTCCTTGTGCTGAGATTAAAGCAAACACTACTATACCCAGAGTTTTCAGGATTTTCAAGCAAACAACACTGTATCCAGCATGACAAATACTTTACAGGCTGAACTATCTCCCCTGGCCCTTGAAATGCTTTTTACTAGGTTTTTTTATTATGTCATGATAGAGAGCAAAGATTTTAAATCATTTTTAAATACAAGGCACAGTCAGTTCATTTATTTGTTCAACATTTAGACTGTTCACAATTTCATCCTTATAATAATATTGTAAAATATTTCTCCACAATTATAAAGATTTCTCTCACAGAGTCAAAGGATTAGTATTGCTCCAACAAGGACCTACTCATTTCTTCTTCTTTTCAAATTTTTTAAAAATTATTTTTATTGAGCAATATATTTTTCTCTGTTCCCTTTCCTCTCTCTTCCCTCACCTTTTACCCTCTCCCATGGTTCCCATGCTCCCAATTTGCTCAGGAGATCTTGACTTTTTCTGCTTCCCATGTAGATTTGATCCATTTATATCTCTCTTAGGGTTCTCATAGGTTTTCTGGGATTGTGAATTATATGCTGGTTTTCTTTGTTTTATGTCTAAAAAGCCACTTATAAGTGAGTACATGTGAAGATTGTCTTTCTGGATCTGAGTTACCTTATTTAATATGATGTTTCCTAGATCCATTCATTTTCCTGAAAAATTTCAAGATGCCATTATTTTTTTCTGCTGTGTAGTACTCCATTGTGTAAATGTACCACATTTTCCTGATCCATTCTTTGGTTAAGGGGCATTTAGGTTGTTTACAGGTTCTGGCTATGACAAACAGTGCTGCTACAAACATAGTTGACCACAAGTGTTGTAATAAAGGCAGCGGGGCTGCGTCCCCAGCACCCCGGCTGCCTGGCTAGCTTATACCCTGAAATAATTACACGGACACTGTATTCTTTTAAACACTGCCTGGCCCATTAGTTTCAGCCTCTTAACCTATTTCTAATAATCTAGGTAGCACCACGAGGTGCGCTTACCAGGAAAGATCTTAACCTGTGTCTGTGTCCGGTAGGAGAACCATGGCGACTCACGGACTCAGCTTCTTTCTCCCAGCCTTCTGTTCTGTTTACTCTTTTCACCTATGTTTTAACCTATGAGGGCCAAGCAGTTTCTTTATTGCTTAACCAATGAAATCAACAGATTGATATATGACACTCCCACATCACACAAGTCCTTGGGTATGATTGAGCATCCTTTGGGTTTATACACAAAAGTGGTATTACTAGGTCTTGAGGTAGGCTGTTTCCTAATTTTCTGAGAAATTGTCATACTGATATCCAAAGGGGCTGTATCAGCTTGCATTCCCACAAGCAATATAGAAGTGTTCCCTTTACCCCACATTCTCTCCAGCATAAGTTGTCATCAGTGTTTTTGATTTTAGCCATTTTTACAGGTGTAAGATGGAATCTCAAAGTTGTTTTAATTTGCATTTCTCTGATAGCTAAAAATGTTGGGACCTACTCATTTCTTCTAGAGTTATTTGTAGATGGGCCATGGTCTCTACAGAATTAGCAGGAGCAAATGAGACTGTTGATGTCAGTGTTTCTCAATAGTGCTGAGTATTACTACCAAAACATGGTATCTTAATTCCATTTCCATGAAATACTAATGCTTGCTCTGCTGATATTTATATCACTTTTTCATGACTCATTTGATCTTGCCTTCTGATTTATTTTTGAAGTTAGTTACTAATATTGCCATAGTAATTTCTTAGACCCCTTTCTAAATTAGAGGTTAGTAACTCCTCCACACAGATGCCATATGCCAGATTTCCTTTTTCAGGTTTTTACTTTATTTTAGTGCTTTGGGGTGTTTAAGGCTTTACATTTAAAAATATATTTTTATTTCTATGTATGTGTATTAACCTGTGTGTGCCTGTGTACACTATGTGTATGTAGTACCCACAGAGGCCAGAAGAGGGTTTTGGGTTTCCTGGAGCCAGAGTTACAGGTGTTTGTGGGGCATCTGGTATGGATTTTGGAACTGAACCACAATCCCTCAGAAGAGCAATATGTGCTCTTAACTGGGGAGCCATCTCTCAAGCCCCAACACTGTAAATTCTATGTGTTTGTATCTATGGATAATTTTATTTACTTATATTTTCATTTATTTATATGGTTACAATTTTTCTCACCTGACTTCCTTAAATATTCCCTTTAACTCTTCCCCATGGCTCTTTTTTGTCCTCTACTGTATCCCTCCCATGTTGGTTCAAATTTGCTGGCATAGAATTTAAAAAGAAATCAAAATACCTTCAAGGTAGCTATTGAGTTACTTAGACAGGTTTCCCTAAGCACACTGTTGTAAGACTATCAAAGTCATGACTTTAGCCTTTGGTCTTCTATTTATTTTTTTATTTACTTATTTATTTATTTTTATTTTTTTATTTTTGGTCTTCTTTTTAATCCAGCTGTTGTCACTGCATTTACAGATAGGTGTGCACTAGCAGGGAAGCAGTGCATTTACAGATAGGTGTGCACTAGCAGGGGAGCAGTGCATTTACAGATAGGTGTGCACTAGAAGGGGAGCAGTGCATTTGCAGATAGG
>NC_022027.1:47726677-47727739 GCF_000317375.1 Microtus ochrogaster
CTAGAAGGGGAGCAGTGCATTTGCAGATAGGTGTGCACTAGAAGGGAAGCAGTGCATTTACAGATATAGGTGTGCACTAGCAGGGAAGCCGTGCATTTACAGATATAGGTGTGCACTAGCAGGGGAGCAGTGCATTTACAGATAGGTGTGCTCTAGAAGGGGAGCAGCTCAGTGGCAGGAAGCTGGGCTAGCATGTGCAGGGTTCTGGGTCTCATTCTGAGTGCTCTGATCCACAAATGAACATAAAAAAAACCAAAGTGCATCCTGAGATGTGTAAGCAGTGTTTATCCTTCTCTGCGTTTTATACTGCTGCTCTTAATTGAACTTCAGGTCTCGGGTTTTATGTGAACATAAAATGGCATTCATCTTTGGAAAGTTTTTTCAGTGGCCATTACATGAAGGCACATAAAGCAAACACCCCAAGATTAAAGGGTGAATGGTGAGTAACAGGATGTGTTTATTAGTATTCAGAAATTCTTCTAATTTAGAGCTGTAGACATGAGTTGTCCTGCATTCCACAGCAATGCTGCCCTCAAAATAACTCAAAGCTATAGATCATTTCTATTTAAGTTTTTGTTCAAGTCATAAAATGACCTGGTACCACACACACACACACACACACACACACACACACACACACACACACAGCATAGGTAAGTATGTTAGTAACACTTCTTGTATAAATTGTAAGGTATATTTGTTGTATGTCATAAGTTTATAAAGTATAGTGGTTTTGAGCAATTCTTTATAACACTTCAGCATTGTGTGCTTTTTAAATGGAATTCTTAACATTTCAATGACAGCAGCACTGGTCATTTTGGGGAACTTCTTTTTTGAATTATCTGTAGATGAATGTATAAGTTATGGGAAGATAGAAAAATTTCAACAAAGAAAGAAAGAATCATAATTGAAGGTGATCTCTTCTTTTTAGTATTTGATCAAATAATGAAATTTTTATTCCTTTAATGGAAGTAAATGTATCCTAAACTCCAAATCATTCAAGGCAGCTGTCCTGGAAATAGCTATATGTAACACAGGCTCTTAAACGGCGCAGCTTTTTTC
>NC_022027.1:47728638-47735919 GCF_000317375.1 Microtus ochrogaster
AATAAAATAAAATAAAATAAAAAAATAAAAGCAGGTGTATTAACACAGTTTGAGCAGAGAAGAACCCCAGCATCTCCCTGTGGTAAACTCTCTTTAATTGTCAATAAGATTGACACCAGAGTGGTAGACATCAAGGAGATGAACTTTGGAAGCAGATGGCCTGGTGTTTAGTGTCCCTTGTTGTCTTTATCTACATTTCTATTTCCTTTTCCTCAACTGAAAAATAGTATAATAATATAAAATAGAAACATTCCTCTAAGGTTGATGCAGGTGTTAATCGTGACAGCACAAAGAAGCTGTCACTGGGCTAAGTTGCTATGTAGTGAGGACTTCCCAGGTATAAGTTATAAAAAAGCAGGATTTGTTGGGAAGGGCTTTCCAGTAGAGGTATTCTGATTTGCTGAATGAATCAGATGTGTATGGTTTTCATGGCTACTGGATGAGGGTGAGACTTTAGCTTAAATATGAACTGCGTGGAAACTCTGAATTAAACGGGTTCTTGAGTAGGTAATCACTAAGTATATACAAAGGAGAGGCTAAGTATAAGCAATGATTCTAACCTTAAAAAAGAAGAAGGAAAGAAACAGAATTCTTGAGTGTGCCAGGCAACATTTCGTTACTATAAACAATCCCTGAGACAATCGTCCTAGTGGTCAATTTCTTTTGCATCTTCCAGTCTGTAATTAGTTGGTTTTGTTGTTCTGGAGCCCATAGTAAAGAAGTACATTATAGAGGGAGAGAGTGAAGGAACAAAACTACTCAGAGGATGACCAGGATGCAAATAGAGGAATAGGTGGGGTACCACTTCGTCCTTTGATGTGGGAGTGTCATATATCAATCTGTTGATTTCATTGGTTAAGTAATAAAGAAACTGCTTGGCCCTCATAGGTTTGTCATATATCAATCTGTTGATTTCATTGGTTAAGCAATAAAGAAACTGCTTGACCCTGATAGGTTAAAACATAGGTGGGAGGAGTAAACAGAACAGAATGCTGGGAGGAAGAGGAAGTGAGCTCAGAGAGACGCCATGCTCCCCTCTCCCGGGTACATGCTATAGCTCTGCTCTCTGAGGCACACGCGATGAAGCTCCGACCCAGGATGGACGTAGGCTAGAATCTTCCCAGTAAGCGCACCTTGGGGTGCTACAACATTATTCGAAATGGGCTAGTCCAGGTGCGAGAGTTAGCCTGCAAAGGCTAGAGTTAATGGGCCAAGCAGTGTTTAAAAGAATACAATTTGTGTGTTGTTATTTTGGGGCATAAGCTAGCCAGGCAGCCGGGGTGCTGGGGATGCAGCCCCGCCGCTCTTATTACAACAGTCCTTTAGAGGAGCATCCCTAAAACATGAAGCCCTCACATGAGGCCTTTCTCCTTAAAGACTCCATAGCCTCCAGCAGCTCTTCTTTGGGGACAAATCCTTTAACACTCAGCCCCTTCAGGAAACACTCCCTTTCCTAGATTGAACAATAGCACTTGATTTTGTTCCTAAATTGATGACAGTGATAGATTATAACTTTGTATTTTATATCTAAAGCAATTAGGTTATTCATAATTTGTATGAGTACTCTGACTACATAAAATTATACCTCCATTTATAAATGCTTATAGATTGTGGCTTTAGATACCATTAAATAATTATATCTAATAATATTCATTTGGATTTTATCTAATAATAATGAAAACTTCTCACAAATATGCAGGTCATATCATTGGCAACCTTACAGATTCGGTCTAAAAATACTTAGAAGTAGCCTTTTGTTTTGCAGCACCATTGCTAAGCTTGCATAGTTTTTGTCTGATAAGAAAATATTTCATATCCTCTTAAGGCTTATATGCTAAACTTACCTCCCTTATGAACGAAATTCATACAAAGGGAAGGCTTGTGAGAAATTTGTGGGTTGGACGGTTTTCTGAAAATAATATCTTTACATGAATGTGTTTCTCATCTTAATAGTATCAAGTGGCCTAAACAAATTAAGATCACTTCCCAAACCCTTACATTAATATCAAGATGCAATTTAGACACAAGGGAGATTGAGCTCAATCTGTATGTGATGAACAATGGAAGCGTTTGAAGGGTCATAGATCTTACTAAGTGATTACTTCCTTAGACATTGCCAAACAAGAAATCTTCATTGAGAAATGCTTGAGGATTGCTACCATTTGTCACTTGGCCTATGCATGCTTAATCACCTGCATTTTCAGGTCACTAAAGGCACATTCAGTACACTGTGGATGCCTAAGACAGTTAATACAGCCATTGAATACCCAGCCTAGTCCCCCAGTGCACGTAAGCGCTAGGAAGGAATAACAGGTTCCCATTGTCTTGATCAATTTCAATAAGAGTTAATTTATTGCTACGGAAAGTAGGGATTTTAAAAAGAGCCATTTGTTCCTTATTTAAGTTTATATACTTAGAATTAATTTTGAGTTGAATTAAAAAAATTTCCATCAGATTTATTGTAACCGAACCTGCAACAACTGAATTTAGATCACATATGTCCGTCAAATTATCCATGTGAAAGAATTTACCTCCTACTTACAGTAAAGAAATGACAGAAGAGGGGTTAGCCCCTCTTGCCAGGACCCTCTTGGGTGCTCATTTCCGTATGTGCATCTTAAAAATGTCTTGAATCAGAGGCAACAGAAGGTGGCGAGTGTGGAGGCAGATATAATATGGCCAGATCCTGGCCTTTCCGCTGCGCAGTTCATCTCTCTAAAGCCCATTTTCCTTTTCCACAATGGCAGGAGAGGCAGCACTAAGCACCCCCAACAGGATGAAGATTAAGTGGCGGAGTGGCTGCTGGAAGCCTTTGTGGAGTGGCTTGCACATGCCAACCTCCACACGTGTGTCTGTTAGAGCCCATTCACCCGTTTATCTGGTTGCACTATCCAAACTGCGCTCATTTCAGCATCTATACAACCACCCTATAGAGCATTAAGCGTGCATTAGAATTCCTTAACCTTCTGAATGTACTTGCTGCAGTGCAGAACAGGACACTGACTGAATGAGCAGTATAAAATATGTAAAAATTCGGGAAGGACTTCTTTTCATATGCATGCAAACATGAAAGGGTAGATATTTTTCTGGTGCCGTAGAAGTGTGTTCTAATAAAGGCAGGCAGCAGATGAGAAGAATTTATAATAGCTAAATCCCATATATTCTTGTTTCTGCTTGATAATCTGTCTTTTGCGAGTATGTAAATTTTTTTTCACAGTAGTTATTCCCAGCTGCATATGTGTGCTGCAGAAAGAAAGAGCATATGGAATACATACCATGTATATATACATATAGGAATGCTGGCATGGGGCGTGTGGATTCACGTGCATACACATGCACACACTTTCCATATCAGCCTATGCATGTCTATATGTAGAGAGAGAAATATGTATGGATAGATACATATTCCTTCTGCTCTTTTCATTGTGTTACGCATGTCAGAAGGCGGAAGAGCTCTGTTTCCTTCCCTCCTCCCCACCCCCCACAAGCTGGAGGGCCAGAAGGTGGGGCGGTACCTCGGGGTAATGGCAGCAGAAGGCTGAGGGAGCAGACAGCTGGCAAGCTCTGTCCCAATATGCTTCCCTGAAAGAGGCGAGGAAATTGGAGAAGATGAAATGCCTGAATGGCTCACTTTGCAGAAAAACAGAAGCAGCAAGGTAAAAATTCCTTAGAATGCCATTCTTTTCTTAAATGCATCTAGAATTGAGGACAGCACCACAACTCTGGAGCCTTCCCCAAGGTGGGGATTTGTCAACATTTTATCTTGGAAGATGTTCTAGAAAGCAAAATCGACTTTCATGATCCGCTGAGAGCTGTCTCCTTGGAATTTTCTAGTACAGAAAGTAGGAGACCTCAGCTTTCCAACAGCAGAGTGTGAGAATTTCTGGACACACATGTCGCGTAATGAGCCCTACCGCTTAAACGTGTGAAACGAGACACTTTCAAAATGCCTGCTTCCACGTGAAAGCACATTTTTCTGATATACTTTCTTGAAGACTCGGAAGGGTCGGGGATCATCGTTATAAACAATAAACAATTATCAGCCAATCAAAGTCGGGGATCATCGTTATAAACAATAAACAATTATCAGCCAATCAAATCATAGAGCTCCTGTGGGCCACTGGGATCCGTAGTACTGTTTCCTATGGGGCCGTGGAAGGGGTGGGGCTCTTTCCTGTGAGCCATTAAAATATATAGGTCTGTTTCCTGTGGGCAGCTGGCATGTGTGAGCCCGTCTCCTGTGGGCAGGTGCAATGTGTCTGACTTTCCTGTAGGTAGTCTGAATGTGTCTGTTTCTTGTGGGTAATTGCAATGTGTCTATTTTTTGTGGGCCACTGAGATCCGTAGGACTGTTCCAAGTTCCCTAAAATTTCTTTTCTTTTTTTTGTCTGGAGCCATCATTTTTCCCAAGGCCAATTTTGCTGCTTTTATTCAGCTATCAACTTGAGTTCTGTAGCCTGGTTTATGACGATGCTACAGAGACAGGAAATAACCTGCAAGTTGATGTGGGATACCCTTCTGTATGCTGTGAACACAATTGGTTAATAAAGAAACTGTATTAGGCCTGTGATAAAGTAGAACAGAGCTAGATGGGGGGGGGACACTAAACTGAATGTTGGGAGAAAGGAATCAGGGAGAAACCATGTAGCGCCCCCTCCCCCCTGCAGAGACAGGTGGTAGTTGGATTCTTGCTGGTAAGCCACAGCCACATAGTGATACACAGATTACTAAAAATGGGTTAAATTTAGATATAAGCATTAGCCAATAAGAAGTTAGAGCTAATGTGCCAATCAGTGATTTAATTAATACAGTTTCTGTGTGGTTATTTCAGGAGTCTGGGTGGCCGGGAAATGAACAAGTGGCCTCCTTACTACACCAAGTGAGGACTCAGGGTTCTCCTTGCAAAGGCCTTGTCCTGTACATTGTGATAAAGCATTCTTGGCTGTTTGCTTTCTCTGTTGTCAGCATTGAGGCTAGTGGAAGGCTGGATTCTGGATCTGAGCAAAAAGGAAACATCTTTCTTAGATATTATGAGTCTTTAAAGATGCCTGAGTTTATGTCCATGAGCCCTAGTTTTTTTCTCATAATTTTGTATGTACACATCATATGTACACACATATGATGCGAGATTAGCCTCTGTATGCTGTGAATACCATTGATTAATAAAGATGCTTTGGGCATGTTGATAGGGCAGAACTTAGGTAGATAGGGAAAACTAAACTGAATGCTGGGAGAAAGGAGGTAGAGTCAGAGAGAAGCCATGTAGTCCCGCCAGAGACAGACACCGGAACTTTAGCCGGTAAGCCACAGCCATGGGGCAATACACAGATTAATAGAAATGGGTTAAATTAATATGTAAGAGTTAGTCATTAAGAAGCTAGAGCTAATGGGCCAAGAAGTGATTTAATTAATACAGTTTCTATGTGATTATTTCGGCTGAGCAGCCGGAAACCAACAAGCAGCCTCCCCGCAACATGCATGCATGATTTTGGATGCACACATGTAGATAGCAGAAGACAACTTTTGATGTCATTCCTCAGGCACTGTCTGACTTGTTTTAGAGGCCTGTAAATAAAGATGTAATGTGCTCTATGTGCATATGTAAATGATATGTGTATCTTATATGTATTTATATAGAATTTTATATGAAATATATAACTTGCATTGCAAATTTACAAGTGTAGAATTTTTGTGCTTTTATTTCTTGAGATGTGTATGTGTACATGCATGTTTATGGGGGTATATGAATGCATATGTATATATGGCTTATGGGGGCCAAGGCTGGGTGTTATTCCTCAGGCATCTTCCATCTTGGTTTTGCAGCAGGGTTTCTCACAATGTGGGTTGCCAAGTCTGTCTGACTTTTTGTCTGTCTAATGATACCAAGGATACACCACTCTGCCTCTGCCTCTCCAGCACTAGGATTACAAGGGGATGCTATCATGCCTGGATTTATTTTTTAATGTAGGTTCTAGAAATCAAAAGCTGGTCCTCCTGAGAGCATGGCAAGTACTTTAAAGACTGAATTATGCCCTCAGCCTCCTAATTTTATTCCTACAATTATACTACATGCTCCTGGGGTATAGACTGTTTAATGTTCCATCTTATTTTTAGAAACCCCCAAATACAATACTCTGCATCTAAAGTAGACACTTCTTCCATACTGAATCCAGAGTACTAATAAGTACAGTGGTTAATAGTAGCACAGTTACGGAGTGATATGCTGACTGGAGCCATCCTGTCCAGCACAGCAATCTTAGCAGGGAGAAGCCTGTACTCACTGGCCAGGTGGGAGTGTTAATGGAGTAAGAGTTGTTGGCAGCTACTTCTATATTTAGAAAGGGGCTTCATTAGAATGATTTACCAGGCTGCCATCTAGCTAATCCCACAATGACTGACTAAGAAATGAAAATCCAAGGGTCTCATAGTTGCTCAGTCCACAAGGCTGGATGTCTCAGCTGGTCTTCATTATATGCTAGGATTATAAAGAAACATGCTCTAACACCAGTGAAGGAATGGATTTGCTAGTAAGATGAGGGCAAGCAGACAAAGAGCAGAAGTTTCCTTCTTCCTTGTCCTCATACAGGCTACAAGCAGAAGGTGAGGCCCAGATTAGATGTGTGTCTTCCACCTCAAAATCCATATTAATGTCATGTCTTTTCACAGATCAAAAGATCTGGATTACATATCTATTAAATAATGTAGTTGGAGTTTTTGCTAGAGCAATAAGACAACTGAGGACATCAGGGAGATACAAATTGGGAAGGAAGTTTAAGCATTGTTATTTGCAGATGATGTGATAGTATATATAAGTTTTGCTAAAAATTCTACCAGAAAACTTCTAAATATAAAAGCTTTCATCAAAGTAGCTAGATACTAGATTAACTTAAAAAAATTAGTAGCTCTCTATAGAAAGCAATCAGGGAAACAACGCCTTTTAAAATAACCACAAATCATATAAAATATCTTGGGAAAGCTCTAACCAAACAAGTGAAAAACTTATATGTTAAAAACTTCAAGTGTTTAAAGAAAGAAGTTAAAGAAGATATCAGGAGAGAGAATTTAGAAAAAAATTAGGGAACCAATATCCTTCACAATAGCTTCAAATAATATAAAAATAATATAAAATATCCTGTAGTCACTCTACTAAAGCAACTGAAAGATTTATATGATATAAGCTCATGTGTTTAAAGAAATAAATTGAAGATGTCAGAAAATGGAAAAAAAAAGAAAAAAACTAAAAAAAAAAGATCTGGATTAGAAGTATGTTTTCCTATGTCA
>NC_022027.1:47736019-47762775 GCF_000317375.1 Microtus ochrogaster
TATATAAAAATAAAATTTGTAAAATCAACACTATAAACATTCTATATCATTCATACAAACTATGGGAATGAAGGCACCCTTTTTTATATTTTATATGACTTCCTTGTATTTACCAGAATTTTATATGATGAAAGCATAGTTGAACTCTGACTTGCATTCATTATATTTATGATTTTATGACTGATATGCTAACCTGCTATTTATGATTTTAGAGCTAATCTGCTAACCCGCTATGTGGAATAATGAATCTGCTTCTCTCTTTTTTTTTTTTCTTTAGTTTTTCGAGACAGAGTTTATGCTTCTTTTTCAAAGCAGTACCTGTGTGTTTTCTAGTTCATGTTGCTTTGGAATTCAGTTAGAGTCAGAACATGAAAACCCTGGCATTCTTAGCTCTCACTAGTTGATTTAATTTGCTTGTCCCTAAGTCTTCCTAGCTCCATGACTTGCCTAAATGCTTGTATGGGATGCTATTATTTCTGAAGCAGAAGCCATTGACATTTCTGCTTAGGAGGGTCCTGTCTGAACACCTAGACAGGCGGCCCATAAAGTCGGGACTGGCTTTGTGAGCTATTACACTTTCAGGAATTCACAATCTGGTTGGTACATTGTTTAAAATGAACTAAGGTGGGATTATTTCTACTATTATACCACAGAGACTCCTCCCTAATCAGAACGTTCAAGGTGAACAACGTCCAGGTGGAAGCGCTGGAGGTCAAGCCTGGGGCCACATACTTTGCATACCAAGCGCCTGTCTAGCTCCCCTTGTAGTTCCCGCTCCAGCCAGTGGTCGAACATTGAACCTTGTGTTACTATGAGTGTTCCCTGTGATGCTGGATTCAAGGGAAAGGGTTTGGTTCCCATCCACTCCGTGAGTGTCTGATGGGGATGTTTGTCTTTACTTCTGGAAGAAAGCAGGAAGACTATTTGGTTGAGAACAGGTGTGACTGATGGACTGCAGATGACAAATTTACAAGTGTGAGCTGAGTGTTTCCTGGTTCCATTCTGCTGTCTATGAATAGGTAACCTTTATCAGAGTTAGTGACAATTTTATCTAATTTTTAAAAAAAGTCCTAGTGTCTAGGGCTGGAGAGAGAATCACATAGTGGTGAAAACACTTACTGTTCTTGTAGAGGACCAAAGTTCAGTTCCCAGCAGCCCTGTGCACAGCCCGCAACCACTGTTACTCTGGCTCCCTGGCACTCATAGGCACATTGCACAACCTTCTGTGACTCTAGTTACAGTGACTTCAACTCACTCTACTGGCCTCTCTGGGCATTTGTGGTCAAGTGCATACCCCTCCCCCAACACCCATGAATAAACCTTTAAAGTGTGTTGCAGGCTAGTGAACTCAACACTCTTTAAGAGCGTTTTCAGTAATTTATTCCTGTTTGCTTCTCTAATCATGACTCAGTCAAATAGGGACAAGTACACGTCACTTTACAAATGAGGAGACTGGGGCTTAGAAACACGGAGTGACTTACCCTGGTCCATGGGTATGGGAGGTCTCTGGATGGCCTTAGACTGACTCAGACCCAGGAGTGGAAGCCTCTTGAGATGGATGATTCTGGTTCTAGTCTGTCTGGCCAAAAGAAGGATGTCCTTCAACAAGTCACAGGACAAGAATGGCTGCATTCTGGGGTCCCTCAGTCACGGTCATGTGTGACCTGTGTCGACAGAATTTCATTTGTTCCAGGCAGCTTTGCTGGCCATGGGGGACCCGTTCTCTATGCTTGTGATGTGGAAATATTCTGTCCGCTGTGGCTCACACGTGTGCTCTGTTAAGCTTCTATCATGGTGTTTACACGGCAATGGTTAGAAGAGTGAGCTGGAATGTGAAGAGGCAGTCTGATCTACATGAGGTGATAAAATCCCCTGCTCTTGAGATCATGAGTGGAGAGTAAATGACAGCGTATATGTCACTTAGTGAGAACAGCAACTGCCAACGACCCATTTTTATACACATTGGCTACTAAAATCTTTTGGAAAAAGTACAAGGATATTACTAAATATTTGTGGACATGTTCAATAACAGTATCCTTTTATATTCATCAAAAGGAAGCAAAGACACCTGGAACACCTGGAGTACTTGCTCCTAAACATTGCTACAGTATTTATATCCATTTGTTTACTTATGGTTGTCTTTACATTTTAATATGACTTTGATATGTTTTTATTTCAATTTTCTCAATAATTTTTACTTTTAAACTGTGTCTAATACTGTGGAAAGCAAGGCAAGAGATAAGGGAACAAAACAGAAATGGACAGAAAAGTTGGAAGCCATCTGTAAGAATAGTGAGGGGAAACGGATCTCGCGCTCAGTTATATAGAATATTCACAAGTGCTGTTTAGTTTGCATGTGCACTGTTTTATCCTGAGTGCTTTTTATGTGTTATTTGTTTGCAGCTACATCACAAGCTTTTATTCCAGAATATTTCCTACCTTATTATAAGAAGGCAATGCAATTTTGAGGCTTTTTTTTTAGTGCAGAAGTAAAGTTTATATTTGAATCAATGTTGATAGTTGATATCCATCTTGTTTCCTGTAAATCAAGTGTCTCTCCTGCTGTTGTTTACCCTGATTGGGAAAGACTCAATGACCATTTCTGATGGTCCAGGCTGAAAAAAAAGTTAAATTTACTTCAAATAATCAACATTAAATTTTACAGATATGGCATTTAAATTGATATTAATAATTATTAAAAGCATGCTACTATGGTATTATTAGAAAATAGTAAAATTGATGTTTATAATCACCTTTTATTTGTCTTGGGTTTTGTTTCTTGATAGACCATCACTCTATGACTTTCTGGCTCTCCTGGGAGCTGGTAGATAGTTGGTCATGAAGTGGGTACTACGCTAGCACCCAAGCAAGGCTTTCTAAGCATGTGTTCTGGTGTTCCTTGCAAATTGGTGGCTTTTTTTCCCCTTCCAAACATATGCATATCTGAAAATCAAATTGAGTGCGCCTTACCTCGTGCACTCCTCCGTACCTCTAATGAGGTGGAAAAAATGTACATTAATGACGGAACGTTATTTAGTGCTGAACAGAGTTAATTGCTTCTAATCACTGCTTACATCCATCTGGTTTTATGGTAGACAACAAACCTCTTCATTGGGCTTGCTCATTAGACATACTGTAAATCACAGCAATGTACTGGCGTCTTGCATATTGTGCTCCTATTAGTGACGCTGCGTTTTCCTATAGCCCCAATGGCAGCATCAGGGCACAGACTAACTTCTCCATATTCTGTCTGACCTGCAGGGAGCCGTAGTGGGCTGGTTCCACAGGCTCTCATGGAAGCTATGGAAAGCCAACAGAGACTAGGACTGGGTGGTGTCTTTATTGTCAAACTGGAGCAGAGGAGGAGATACTGGCAGTGATCTTGCTGGTTTTTCTATTTCCCCCAAAGCCTGAGAGTAAGGCTTCTTTCTGTTATCACTGGAAGTACACAGAGGGACAGGCAGCCGTGAATCAGGGTTTGAAGGGCTAGGGGTATGGCTCATGCTTAGAAGCCCGTCTTTGCTCTTTCAGAGGACTAGAGTTTGGTTTCTCTCACACATGACAGGCAGGTCACAGCAGCCTGTAACTCTAGTTCCAAGGCATCTGATGCCCTCTCTGTCTTTTGTGGGATAACCCCCAACACACAGGCGCATGCACACAAATAAAGACAAGTATGAAAATAGAGTCAGGGTTTGGAATTGAGCTAGGTACTAGGAACAGTCTCTAAACGCGGGTCTCACACTAACGGCTTCTTCCACTTCAGAGATCAAACAAAATTTACCAGACTTTTAGGAGAAAAAGCTCAGTACATGAAGTATGATGGTCAATAGCTTTATCAGAGCATGATTAAACCTGAGCTAGAACTAATTAGAATCTTAATGATACCCAATTATGCCATTGTCTGTTATCTACCTATCAAGAGGATTTAGGCAACTAACATAGAAATAGAACCTGAAAAGCAACAATCTAAAAAAAAAAAAATCCAAGAGGTTATAATGGCCATAAAATGTATTGAATTGTTGGAACTTTTTGTTGGTTAAAAGAGAACCTTATCTAAATGATAATAATAAAAGAATGAAGAAAGAAGGAAATGGAAGAGAATGAGAGACAGGAAGGAGAGAAGGAAGGACTGGAGAAAAGGGAAAGGTAGGGAGGCAGAGGAGAAGGAGGGAGGGGGAAAAGGCTCTACGTCTCTGATAGCACTTTTCCTTTTTGGTGCTTACCTAATTCTTCCTGATGAATGGCCTTAGGAAGCTACCTCATCATAAAAGGTTCAAAATCTAAAGCTGAACAGTATCATGGGCCCCACCTGGCAATGTATACACAATTCGTTCCATAGCTGCTGTACCTGAGCATAGAACTCCTAAGAGACATGCCCAAGACACGGTAGTTACCTTCATTACAGTGCTGCAGGTAAAGCACATGTGAACGTGATGGTCCGACATCATCCAGACGGTTATTGTTTTACAGCCTCAATAAGCAATGGAACTTGAGCACACACACTGTGTACTCCACCTTCGCACTGCCAGTTTTGTGCCCTGTGTGGGGAACAAGGAAACAACAAAGTGCACATCACCCCTTTGCTGGGAAAGTAGTTTAGACAGAGGAGAGTGTGAAAGCTGTATTCAGCTCTCTCCGAAGGCATTCCTCATCAAAGAGGGACTGCAACTTGAGGCCTAACCTAAAATTTATAAAACTAAGACTGGTTAAAATTGATAATTCATTTATAGAACATGTAATAATTATTAGTACAATATATCATTATCTATCAAGGGAATATAAATGAAATTATATTGTATTTCAATTCTTAATTAATTTTTCTAACTTCACTCATTTCATTTTCTGTTAATGCCCTTATTAAATTAGATATCGGTGTATTCCTTGCAACCTATTACTTTTAACACTTAGTTGAAATTGAATAAAAAGAACTTTATTATAATTGCACAGGTACAGTTTGGGTGCCAAGAATTTGCTTTCCAATGGTCAACCTATGTCTAATTCAATTCCCGCCTCTTTAAAACATTGTTCTTCTAAGTATGTACTACTTATGGAAAGCATTTGCCTCTACCAAAATATCCTTACTCATCTTTCCTCTTTATTGTTGAGAATTATGCACGCCATATGCATATACAATACATGACAAACAGCACACACATGCATGTATAGAATTAAACCATTAGGAGCAGACCTATAAGTAAATTGTACCTTTTATATTATGCTTAGTTCTTACAATAATATCCTTATGTATTTTTTGCATAAGTCATCACTTTATGGATGGTTTGATTTGATTTGATGACTAGAACAAGATTTTAAAGGCTTTTTTGGCACTACCTTTTTCTCTTCCCATCTCTTTAGCATTCAACGTGAGTGGAAGGCCAGTACGAGCTCGGTTGATTGGATGAGAGTTAAATGAAGAGTAGCCATTATTTCCATTGCTTTAATTATGCCGTCCTCACGCCATGATGGACCCTGCTCCATTTCCCTCTGGTAGACCTGACAGACTATAACTGACCTAATTGATACCAGATGACAGCTCAAATAAGGCTTAATAAAGAAGTAATCACACTAATCTAATGAGCAAGCTGTTATGATATTGGCTTATAGGAAGCTGTTGTACAAGCCCTTCATTTCTCTTTATTCTCTATGACCAGTACTCCCAGTTATCTCTCTCTGGTCCACAAGAATCATAGGACTAAAATGGGCTTTGGGGAGCATGCACATTAGTGCCTACTTTTTCTCAGTTGAGTAGACACTGATAAAATTGTTCAGAGTTTCAAATATAATGAAAGGTTTAAAGGGTAGTGCAGTGAACACATGGACCTACCCTTCAATAATTCTTCTGTTTTGGCATATTCTCTCTGTATTTCTTTCCCTCTCACTTTGCATGTGTTTGTGTTTCTGAATCATTTGAAAATTATGTGGATCACAACACTCCGTCTCTGAACACTTCATCATATAGTTTATAACAACAGGCATTCTCCTACATAAGTATGAATTATTATCAAATTACCAATATTATCCAGTCTATGCACAAGCCCCTAAAATCATTGCAATTTTTAAAGACCTACTTTGTTTGCAAACCATATCTAAGCAGTAAAGAGAAAGATTGATAAGAACAAATAAAAATGACATAGGTGTTTGGAAAGGCTATATGAACCCTATTGATTTATATACTACTTTAATAAAAAACTAAAAAGCATGAATAAAACTGAAAATTCTCAATATTTTTTTTTTTTATAGAAAATGTCATGACCTCACCTTTTTTTTTTTTTTTATTGGTCTTAAATCTGTCATTTTCTCAAGTGACTGCTGGGGGAAAAATAACATCCACAGTCTTACCACGTTGTGAACCCTGAGAGCTACAATGATGACTCACCTAGCAAGATATGTCTGTGGGTGCAATTGTGGCATGCAGGACTGCTATGGGGATAACCAGGAGCTGTTTGATTGGATTTAAGATACATCCCACAGAAGGAATCACATGCTTAGTACTGCAGATCCAGTCTAGAGCCCATGGCTTGGAAGAACTTGTCGGCTCCAGAAGTGAACATACTACTGTTGTTGTTAAGTGAACATAGTAGCAAACCATCCCTCTAAAACACATAGACCCAAAGATTATTGTAGCTCTCGATCTTTACTGGACAAGCTGTGCTGTGGGTGCTGAAATGAGACATGGTCACTGTGCAGAGAAGCATTTGTGGAGTGCTAGCCATCGGATTCACACTTCTTCCCCCAACTCTCGCATCATTGACCAAGAGGGGTCCGAAAGATTGTAAGAGCCAGGTCTTGTGAGGACTGGAGTGAAGAATGCTTCCAGCCATGACATGAGGATTACACTCATGAACTTACATCACATGTGGCCAGACAAAGCCTAAACAAGAATAAGTCAATCAACATTTAAGAATAGATGGGAGGAGAGTTCATGAGCCTCAGCCCTCGCTGAAGAGCTGTTCACAGTTGGTGATTACTAAGAGGGATGGTTTGGTTTTTTTCAGGGATGTGATCCCAAAAAGGTATCAGGCTCTCATGGACAGTCAGTCCAATATCTATGTATACATAGGCAGTATAAATTGGACTCTGTGTGTTATAAAAGAAGAAGAAGGAGAAGGAGAAGGAGATTAAGGTTAAGGAGTGGATCTACGCAGAGGAGTTAGGGTGAATAATGTAGTTGAATAGGCCAAAATGCATTGCATGTGTATATGAAGTTATCAAAGAATTAATAAAATCTATTATATTTTTTAATTAAGGAAAAATAAATGGTATATATGCTGAGTTAATAATAATATGCCACTTAGTTTATTAATTACAACAAATGCATCATGCTCTTTGTTTTTTTTTTGTTTGTTTGTTTTTGTTTTTTCGAGACAAGATTTCTCTGTGGTTTTGGAGCCTGTCCTGGAACTAGCTCTTGTAGACCAGGCTGGTCTCGAACTCCCAGAGATCCGCCTGCCTCTGCCTCCCGAGTGCTGGGATTAAAGGCGTGCGCCACCACTGCCCGGCCAAGCATCATGCTCTTATAAGATGTTGCTAGTAGAAGGCATAGATTGCAGGGTGCATGAGGCTTCTATATTGTTTTCCCAACTATTCTGTAGACATAAAACTCTTCAAATATCCTGGTTTAAAGAAATAGTGCTGTGTAGGTGGTAGTTGGGGTTTGGACCTTGCAATGTCCTCAGATCCCATTATGGTTTGATCTTTTTTTTTTTCTATAAAACACTGGTATAACTGTGCTCTACTAAACAGATGCCCCACGATTAAATTTTAGTTTGTTTGAAGTCCCTTTGCCTATGAAGCCAGTCTCTGAATGGCCAGTGTGAAGACAGGAAATGCAGTTTTAAAACATCCTCAAAAGAGGTAACTACAGCTTGAACAAGGGTAGGAGCCATGGAAGGAAGATGAGCTGGACTGGTCTGGCATCCACTGGATAGACAAAATTAACAGCCCTGGGTGGTGACCGGGATGCCACCAGAAACAATAGGTTCAGCACATGAATGAAGGCAACACTTTTAGTCTTCATTCTGTAATTGGGCTGGATTACATTTTCTGACCTCAGGACTTAATGGGTCTAATGAAAGAAAGTTGAAAGAGATCTGGGGCCAGATTTTCTGCTCTTTGGTGAGAAGTAGTTGGTTTTTCCATCTTTGCAAGGCTAGAAGGTTCAGGCTTTTTGTTAATATATATATTAAAGGCTAAAGTCATAAGGAGAAGCTTTCATTCCCCTTCAAAAAGCTACCTTCAACTTGGCTGCTTGTCAGCTGTCTATTATAGTATACTTAAAAATAATGGAAAACACACATACATACATATGCACACAAGCACACACACAAATGCACGCACACACACACACACACACACACACACACACACACTTTGAATCTTTCCAGTTACTGGTCCTCATGATGCAGGTTTTATAGGAAAGCAGTTAGTGCGTGTGTCAGTTTTATGAATTTTTTCTGACCACAGCACAACAAAAGTCATCAGCTTTCCAGAGTGAACCACCACCCCTTTCTTTCTCCAGAACACTGATAGAAAAACACATCTTTAAAGGTGGACAAGCATGGGCTCATTTAGTGGACCAGTTCTCCAGTTTTTAACACACACAACACTTTCTTACACACAGCTTCTTATATTGTAGATCACGGCCCACGTATTGCTGGGTGACAGGGAGCAGAGTGACAAAATCTGACAGCAGTAACATGCAGTGATCAAATATTAATTTGAAGTCAAGAACAATGAGAACCAAGGTGTCTCAGGCAGAGTTTGCCTGTGTGGCACTGTGGGTCTTTGGGGCAACTTTTGGTTCTGCATGTAGGAATTAAGAGTACACGTTGTGCTGTGAATGCTGTCACACCATGCAATGACAAATGCAACACCTCAGCGCAGCTTCCAGACTGCCGTGTTTTGAACTGCAGTGTACACAGAGAATTTTCTGCTTTCAGGGAAATATAACAGTTTAATTACAGAAAACAGGCTTTTAATGGTTTCCTATCATCATCCCTCCACATGCAATTACCAAGTTAGTGTATCTTTAGATAGTATTTTGTTCAAATGTTTGATTTCAAATATTGTTGTTGGAGTTGCTAATTTGAGTTCCACTTTTACGAAAATCATTAGCAGCTGGAGAGATGGATCCGGAGAGATGCTCTTGCAGAGGCTCCGGATTCAGTTCTCAGCATCCAGACAGTGGTCTGGGTCACAACCATCCACAGTTCCAGCTCTAGACATTCAGTACTTTCCTTTGACTTCCTCAGCACCAGTCACACATGTGGTGCACATGCACACTTGTATTTCAGAAAACCATTAAGTGAATTTTAATTCTGGATTAAGACAGGATTTAAAACGGTTTCTGAAATGGTACTAAGCATGCATCTGGCACTGTGTACCGCATATTTATGTTCAGGAGTGTTCTGAACATTGATGATTCTAACTCAAAATATCATTCAACTCTAAAAATCCCACTAAAGATTTGAGCAGCATCAAATATTCAGCCAAGACCGAATTCTTTCTGTAAAAATAAGCAAGCACTTCTCTCTTTGTTTGGGTTTCTATTGCTGTGAAGAGACACCATGAGCAAAGCAACTCTCATAAAGGAAACTATTGAATTGTGGCTAGCTTACAATTTCAGTTTAGTCCGTTCTCACCTTGGCAGGAGGCATGGCAGCATGCAGGCAGATTTGGTCCTGGAGAGAGAGGTAGCTGAGAGTTCCACATGCAGATCAGTAGGCAGCGGAAAGGAGAATGAGCCACTGGACCTGGTTTGAGCTTCGGAAATCTCAAAGCCCACTCCCAGTGGCACAATTCCTCCAACAGGGCCACACCTATTCAAACAAGGCACACCTCCTGATCCCTGTCAAGTAGTGGCACTCCCTAATGGTCAAACATTCTAATATATGAGCCTATGAGTGCCATCCCAGTCAAACCACCACAACATCCATTTCATTAATATGTAAGTTTTCATTTGTCTCTAATTAGTATAAAAATTATATGTATACTAAAATTACTATAAAATAAAATTCTTCATTATTAGCTACCAATAAATGTTTAACCAATGTGTTCCTACTTTATAGACTTACATGCCTGAAGTGCCCTGGAGATTTCTCAGGAATAGGGAATTGCTAGTGGAAAAATTCAGGAAGTTGTTCCTCAGGGTATGCTGTCTTGGCTCTTTATTGACATTTTATTTTCAGAACGGCAAAGAAGAATCAAGGCTAGGGAGATCCTTTAAAGGAATATGGAAGTTGTACACATCTATGCTTGTTACATATGTAGACCTGGCTCTGAGACCAACTTTAATGGCCATGTACCCAGAGAGAAAATAATTTTTATCAAGGAAGTAAAGGATGGATTTTGAGAACTAACCAGTGACCAATGGAAACTAAAGGAATCCCAAAAGTTCCACTAATTAGGGACCAAGAATTCAAAGCTATGAGGAAAAATTATCTCAATAAATTACAGAGTACTCTGGAAATTAAGGAGTTTGTGGGGTAGATTTTGAGAATGTTTTAATGTTTCTGAGATAATGAAATACATCAAATCTAATTTAAAAACTGTATTAAGATTTAGCTTACCTAACCTTGAGGGAAAATGGATCTCTCAAGAAACAGATAATCTGAGATTGAGCTCCCTGGCTAGAGAAGAACCCTTAAGTGAAGCCCACTGACTCTTCAGACTGACCAGTGCTCACTTCCTCAATTTCTCTACTTGCAGCATTGTCCTCTTTAGTTACTGTCACCATGAGCCCAAGTCCAGCTTACCATTCTCCCTCCGACCAGGGATAGATAGTGTGTGCTGTAAGTGTCCGGGCTCCCTGTGCCTGTCAGCACAGTTTACACCAACATCTTCACCCAAAATGCACTTCATTGTGACCGCGCAGAAGCAACAATGCCAACAGATGACAGAAGATTGCAGTTCTTCACTGTTTTCTGGGAGCGCCATTATGTATTCTGTCCACTGTTTTCTGGGAGCGCCATTGTGAAGTAGAATGTGACTGTGTCTTTTTGTTGAGCTGCCTTCTTAAATCATTAACCCATCTTGTACTTTCATTGTTTTTTGAATATCCTCAAGATTTCATTACGTAGTTTAAATCAAGTCTTTTATTAGACATATAATCTGCAAACAGTTTTCTCTGTCAGTTGCTTTCCTTTTTCATTGTATTAATAGTATCTTTATAGATCAAAAGTTTTAGTTCTTGAGGGCAAGCATACACAATATTTGTTTTCTTTTATGGATTGTACATTAAGTACTCTATTTAAGAAATCTTTGGATAAGACAAAATTACAATTAGTTTCCTAGAAATGTTATATTTTTTTGGTTTTATATGATACATTTTGTATAAAATGTCAGGTAGGGGTTGATGTTTCCATTTACCATATGGACATCCAATTGTATTAGTGTCATGTGTGCTGAAGACTGCCCTTTCTCCACTATTACCTCTAGTATGATATAAAAAAATTAAGTATACATATATATGTGTATATTTTTAGATTATTTTCTCTAAATATTTATACAGTGTATTTTAACATATCTTATTTATAGATGTGAAACTATAGTCTAAGAGATTACATAACCTGCCAATCATATAAGAGTTGATATTTAGTTATCCATGAAAACTATTTACTAATAGACAAATGCAGAACTCACATAAAGACCTGAGTTTTAGGGTTTAAATGGTGCAATTTTTTTGGTGATAACAAAAATGTAATGTCTTCGGTAATCTGAATTCTTTGGAAGCAATATCCATGCAAGCTTTATTTACAACCCTTTTGAGGACCTTTTGTTAGAGACACACAAGGTATGGCATGGAGATAACATATGACCTCCTTCAGTTCATATAGCCTACAAATAGCAAAAAGTAAGTTCTCTGACTGGCTTTCCCCCCATTATACTATTCTACAAAACTGTAAGTCTGATTGTGCAATGAATCATGACGCTGCCTATGTTTGCTGATGTTCAGTCTGTGTTTTCTATCACATCCATCCAGATGTTTCAAAAGATTTTGTAAAATGTCTAGCATTTCCAGATGGGTTAGCACTCAGCCCTAAACATGTTGTTCTCTTTCTGCTAACACTCAGGGAACATTGCTGAAGAGGGACAGGAAGATTCCAGAACTGGGAGACAGAGAGGAGGGCAGTGGAATCCTTTTCTCTAGACATGACTCAGACCAAGTAAAGATAAAATTTCAGCAATTGTAATCATTTGTATGGGGCCTCCAACAAACAGATCCTCACGATAGTCTGTGAGGCTACTGCCCAGCTCAAAATAGTCTTTTTCTGAAGCATTTCATGAAGGGGTTTTGTGTCTGCTTTGTCCAAAACTAGAAAGATAGTATGAGTAGTCATTGAGAGTATTCAATGTTCTAGATCTCTCTTTGAAAACTCTTCCAGTTTAGACAAGGTGAGAGACAATAGCACCACTGGCTCTTTTGTTAAATTTATGAAAGTTATGAATTCTTGGAAGTTACATATCTTCCTAGACCAAGAAGTCTACTGGGCTGCCATAGTGTTAATTGTAGAAGTGGTAAATTGGTAACTTTTTCTTGATGAAGGGGGGATGGGGACCTGAAACAGAGGAGGAATTGCTGATGAGGGAGATACCCATTGCCTTCAGTGGATCCCCAAAGTGTTTCAGAGGAGAGCACCTCAACCCTCTCCACCCTGCCAGCAACCTTGGGCTTTCTTCGCCTGTCATCTTGGAATATAGCCAAATCTCATGCTAACAGGGACAGCATTTATAGGAACTGTTAGTCCTTTGGTAACTGGGCCAACTTCATACCTGTATCTTTACACCCTCAAAAGACATTCACATTTCCTAGCAGAAGAGTCAGGATGACAGCAGCTGAACCTGCTAGCTAGTCTTTCCGATGCCATGAAAAGAGAAACTATCTGATAACAAACATGTGTCTGTTGATGAAAGGCAATTAGGAGACAAAGCACATGTTTTTATGTTTTATTATTGCCAAAAGTAATTAAACTTAAGTGTGATTAAGTTTCCCATATACTCTCAGTTTACTAAAAGTATAAGGAAAAGGAAGCATGGCTACATCTAGTGAAGTCCCTGTGTATGAACTGGGCCTAGTGGCATACACCAGTCATCCCAGCCTGGGATGTGGAGGCAGGGAGATCAGCTATGTGACCACTGTCAGGTCGGCCTGGGATGCATTTGATTCGTGCCTTGTCTCCCCACAAAAGAGAAAAATACTGGATAAGAAACATGCATGTATAGACACATGTGTACATACAGAGAAACATATATATGACATAATTAAGAATGACTGACCAATGAGTAGTTATTTAGTGACTTGAGCTTACTGTTTAATTTTTAAGCATGACAATATTCTTGTGACTATGTGGGTTTAAAAATATATTTTTAATCTTACAGATACACTTTTTTTGGTTAAAACAATTCAACAAAATAAAATCCTAGCTTATTGTTGTACATTGTTTTATACATACATCAAACAATATAAAAGTAATAAAAACATACAGCAACTTCATTGACAAAAAAAAAGAAAAAAAAGGTTTTTATCACTGACATTTTTAACCAACTTATACAAACCAGCTGCTTATAGTACAACATATACCAGGAAATACCAGCTGCTGGAATGCCTACAATAAGATTTTATTTCTTGTTTGTTTGTCTTCTTTTGTTATTGCCATTTTCTACATTTTTTCTCCTTTGAGAATATAATGAACTTGCTCACACCACAAGTGAATTCAGAAGCAGGACAATGAATGCCAATTTGATCATTTGTCATCATTAACAATAGCTGACCCCAGGCTGGAGAGAGGGCTCAGAGATGAAGAGTCCTGGCAGCTCTTCTGGAGGTCCTGAGTTCAATTCCCAGCAACCACATGGTAGCTCACAACTGTCTGTAATGAGATCTGGTGTCCTCTTCTGGCCTGTAGGAATATATGCAGAAAAATAGCTGACCCCTAATAAAATATACAACATATAGACACAAATATAAAATGTAAGTAATCTATGCAAAAATATTAAATGTAAATAAAAACACAACTTTTTCTTTTAAATTTGTTTAAGAAAAAAAAAACCAACAACAATGAAAACAGGACCCTGCAAATCTTGGTTCTTTCTTTCCCTATTGCAAAATCACATTGTGGTTTTGGTGGAATGAACATATTATCTGTAGGTGATCCGATCCTGCCTGCTGTGTATTCATCATGAATCAATAAAACCATGGGCTCTCAGTTTGTCTTTCTAAATAACCTATTGGAGGCAGACTACTGTTAATGTTACACATAAAATAGATTTGGAAATACCTTGATAATTGTTCAAGCTAGAACCTAACATATAATAAAAATAATTAGTCACTTTTATGTGTTTCACATTTTCCATAATCATCTTTTAATGATCAAAATAGTGGGTAATCTCTAGGTTTGCCTTCTTAAAGAAAACAATTTAGTCAAAGGCCATAGGCGTTTTAAACAGAAGTTTATTAAGCAAAGCAAAGCAGACACTGCAGGAAGACGACGAAGTAGGCTATCTGAAAGAGGATTCTACTCTACTCATTGTAAGATGATTTACACATAGTTATGAGGATCTTGTTCATGAGGTAAGGTGATACCTTACTCCTCCAGCAATGATGCTTTACATTACTCCTCCAGTGGTTGACCACATCTCCCCTTTAGGGTGTTTTCTTTTTCCCCCATGACTTTATGGGATGAAGGGCTCAAAACCACAATGTTAATGATACTATGTAAAGCCAGGGTCTGTGGACAGTGCAGACCCTTTGTGCACATGTGTGGGAAATGCACTGGCACCTCGGATTTTGGTATAGTAGGAAGAAACCTACCTGAAGTTTTTAAAGTCAGAAATCCAAGAAGAAAATTCTTTCAAATCTCAAAGCCAGCAATGTCCACTTTTCTTCAGTTCAGTAATTTGAAAAATGCTTATGAGCATTACTCAGCATGTTTGTTTTTGTTTCGAATAAACTAGAAATCACCTCTAGAGGCAGTAGAAGCCAGTTTTTGAGAACTATCCTCCAGTCTCCTTTAACATGAGTCATTATTTTAATTTTGTTTTCATTTCCTACTTCATCACATAGCATTGTGGGAGAACATGCCAACACTGAAGTGAACATTTCCTGTTGATTAGCCAATAGTGAACTTTTCGTGACCTTGGGAAATGGCACCAAGGAAGGATGAGGAGGGTACCAGAAGGTGCCCTTTCACTAAATCTTGGTTCCACGCCTTCCCTAATCTACCACTAGTTGCCCTCTGGTGTAGAGAAAGCCACCTACAGCCTCTGTTTGCCATGCTCTAAACATAAACTGATTCTAGAAGATCCCATCCCTCTAGAGATATCAGCCCTGGAGTTGACAGCACCCTGACACTAGGGTTCTCTTCAGGGTTTACTAGATGGAAAACTAGCAGCTCTGAGCCAGTGAGATGGTGAGTTAACAGGCTTCTCTGACAGATGGAGGACCCCAAGTGTGAAGGAGAACAGCTTCAGCTCCAAAGGGAGAAAGCCTGAGTCCAATCCATGCAAGCAAACACCAGTATCAAACCAGTTACCCAGAACAACCAGGACAGTGGCCATCTCAGTGAGCCCATGCAGGAGACAGTTATCCTGTCGGATATTTTGTCAACACTTTGAACAGATTATACTCGGTGGAGAAAGAATGGTGTCTTTCTCTCTTAAGTGTGAGCATAATGAAATATGAATAGCTCAGCTCCCCTTTGTTGGTGTCAACAGGATCACTATTGGCAGTTGAGGGAAACAGAACTTCCATCTAAGAACTTCGTCATCATCACTCCCGATACCTCTGGCAGAACCTATGCTTGAGGTGTTTGTCAAGAAACAGTCATACTTAAGTGGCAGTTGGGACATAGCTAAATTTTTCAATGCACACCTGAAATTTGGAAATATTTATCTGAAAGTTGATCCAATACTTATAACAGGTAAACATTTTCCAGAAATTCCAAAATTTTTCAGAAGTACTAGAATTTATGTAAGGAAGATACATCAAATATTTGGGTTAGTTCTTGTCATCAAAATATACTATAAATTAATTTTATAGCATAATTTAATGGCTATACAAACCTTATTATATGTATGACTTTTTTGGTTACTAAACCTCGATTTTTCTCAGTTTGAAAAGTGGTTCATGTCTATATATTGCATTTTATAGTTTCTTAGATCATAATCTAAAAGCTTTTGTGAATGAAATGAGCTCCAACTCAAAATCATGAGCTTCCACCTGACTTAAAAAGGATCTCTTAAAGAAAAGAAAGCATTACAATGCATGTTTGTAATCCCAATGCTTGGGAAGTAGAGGCAGAAGGATCAGAAGTTCAATGTCAGTCTTCATTAAGTACTGAGTTCAAGATAAGCCTTTATTAAGTACTGAGTTTAAGGCCAGCCCCCATTAAGTACTGAGTTCAAGGTCAACATTCATTAAGTACTGAGTTCAAGGTAAATCTTCACTAAGTACTGTGTTCAAGGCAGGCCTTGGTGTGAATCTGTCTTACCAAAAACTTTAAATTAAGTTAAAAGTAGAACAAAATGCATTTTGTTAAAAAAAGTCTTCCCTTAATTTTGGTAAAATCTAAATCCAGAATTTATGCTAGTCTGATTTTAGATTCTAAAGAAATTACACATCAATCCAAGGACTAGATGTATCTTTCAATATTAAATTTGAAGATATTCTGACTTGCCTAAGATCTTTTTAAATTATCTTTTTTATTCTTTGAAAGTTTCATACATGTGTACAATGTATATTGGTCGTATCAATCCACACAATCTCCTGCCACCTCCTCCCAGTGCCTCCCTCCCTCCCATCACATTTTCTTTTTATTTTATTAAAGTTTTAACTGACATTGCTGACAGTAACACTAGTGGGATTTTCTTAAGTCAGAATCTTCTGTTCAAGCAGAATCACTATTTTTAATGTTCTTTTTTAATTTAAATTTTTAACTCCTCACCTGTGACGTATCCTTTCTGACATCAGGAAGGAAAGAATCCACGCCACCAAGGGACCCCACTGCATGAGTAGCAGCACTGGTCACGAGGGTGTGGGGTCCACCATCTGTCCGACAAGGGGACTCAGCATGCCAAGTGTTATTGACAGGAGATGGGAAATGGCCTACTTTTAGGGGGCTTTGCTTGACCCTTTCGCATTGCCTGGCAACTACTCAAAGGTCTCTTTTTTTGGTAGAAAACACCATCAACTGCCTCCCCTGAGAGTGTCCCTTCCTTATAGTACAAGCATCTGTCCTTGTATAAGCAATGATGACTAGAATATTCCAGTGGTTTCTGAAGATGAGACCTGAGAGCTTACGTGAATAATGCAAAGTGTCTTTTGTTTCCAGCTAAAATTTTACTGATGCCAGAGGGATCTATGAGCAGCACTGAGGTTAGCCACAGAAAATTGGGGCTCAGAGCTGAAGTACAGCACTGGCTAGCTGACCTGTAGCCTTATCCAGTTGCTTACTCACACTGTCAGCTACACACTTGTGTGGGTAGGCTTCTAGAGACGGTCAGCTTCAAGTTAGTGGGACATCTGGAATATTCAGAACACGATGCGGGTCCAATGTGTTTGAATAACATACAAACTCATAGATATGTTCCTTTCTTGACAATAATCTTTAATTTTCTTCTTTAAAAATGACACTGGGATGAGGGACTAAGTAAGACAAGTTGTTGTTCTTCTAGGGGACCCAAGCTCAGTTCCCAACACCCACATAGGGTGGCTCACAGTAACCGGGAACTTCAGCTCCAGGGAATTACACATCCTCTTCTGGTCACTGTGACACAGCATCACAGGAAGTCTGGGGGTAAGAAAGAGAGACCTGCCAAGGTGAAGGTGAGAACTGACTCCCAATGTTACTTACGACCTCCACAAGAGACTGGAGCATGCAGTTTCCCCATGCCTGTGCTCCTGTACCTGTGTACACACACACACACACACACACACACACACACACACACACACACACAAAAGAAAATGCCTTTATAACACAAACAACAAAATTTACGAATTCTGATTGGTTGACCTTGCAACTGTAGACCAAATTGGCATCGAATGGCTCAGTTTGTAACTCAGGCTGCACTTAATCTCACAGCAATTCTCCTGCCTCAGTCCCTGAGTGCTGGCATGACAAGTATGAACTGCTATGCTTAGCTGATCTGACCCATTTTATGTATAAATTCAGAGATACAAATGCTGATGCCAACTATCTTTTATGTAAGTAGACAATCTTCATTATGACTGTATTTTATGATATGTTGTAGCCAGTATTGTGTTACTCTCATTTCTGTTTATCTGTTAGGTATTAGCATCACCACGGGCAATTGCATAATCATTGAAGATTGGTGTCTTTGGTCTAAGTAATACAAGAAAGACTCCCAGAATATAGTCTTTAAACTCAACTTCCTTTGTTTGCTTCCTTGCTTGCTTATTGTCTCTCCTTCCACTTCTCCTCTCTCTCCTCCTCCTGCCTTTCACCTCCCACGCCATTCCCTTCTTCCTCCTCTTCTTCAGGTGGTTTTCAAGACAGGGTCTCTATGTAGCTCTAGCTGAGCATAACCTTGCTGTGCATACCAGGCTAGCTTCAAACTTGTGAGCATTCTCCCATAGGATTACAAGAGTGCACCCCAGGCCTGGCTGTACTTTTATTTCTAAGCCTCTGGGTAGGTAAAATGTTTGTGGTTATCTGTGGTTTATTTGACCCCATAATTTGCATTATTCACCATATGCCTTATATCGAAAGATCCACAAATCAACTGGTCTTGCATATGCAGAATAGAGTCTCTTATGGCTAATTTAATATATACCCGAGTTTTGCATACAGAAAACACCTTCAAAAGGTGCTACAGGATCCAGTTTTGAAGTCTCTATCCTAGGCAACCTCAAAGCTTCATAGGGAATATGCCCAATAGACAATGCATCTAACCACCACCAAGGAACAAATCTTTTCCACCTTGGCATCTGGTTTTCCATTCATTGGCCAAACAAAGCACCCATTCAGCATTGTGCTTAGCTGCACATTAAATACCAGTGTGTCAGAGCATGGGAGTTTGGGGGAAGCACAGTTGCTCAATGCTACAGAAAACACATGACTTTGACCATTAAAAATCACTTTGTGAGTTTAAAAATTCCATATGTTTAGTTTAGATTTTTTGTGAGTTTTTTCTTTTGGCAAGAATTTAAAAATTACTACAGCTTAACATTTAAAATTAATTATGGGCTGAAAACACAAAGTACAACCTGGGTTGCCACGCACTAAATAAGACTAATTATGGAAATTCAATATTAAAAGTCACAGAAAACACAGGAAGGGTGTTAAAAAAGGTATACACGATGCATCACAATTTCCCTTCAAAATATCAGAGCACATATGGCATAAATTAGCACAGGTTACCTAGAAAGCAGAACTGGAGGCAATAATTATATGCTAACGCTTTAGTGGGAAAATTCCATGTTCATAAAACTAGTTGACTACAATATAACACACACACATACACGCACACACACACACACACACACACACACACACACACACACGGGTAGAGGGACAGGGGTGGCAGAGAGAGACATGAGCATTGTTTCCTGAGATGTCTGGAGGCCCTATGCCTTGGGATCAGTAGCACGGGAAGAAATGTTTTGCTTTACTATTCATATTTACATGTCCCCTCTCTCTCTTGGTCAAGTTTCATGCCTCGGGCACTAATGTCATGTTTTTGTACTATGTTACCTGGTTATGTGGTCATCAGTGGAGATTCAGACGATCTGTCCCCTAGTGTGACTCCAGTGATCATTGAGTTAGTCAGAAGCAGGTAAATTTGTTGAATTGTTTCCACGGCAGGAGTCATAATGGAATGTATAAGTCTAGAAATTGCTCTACAGATTGAGAGAGAGAGAATTCACAGTAAAATGAAAGATGACCAGTAAACAGGTCTGGGAGTCAGGTTGAATCATGAGTCATGTGATCAGGTTGACTATTCCATAATTTGCATGTGTCACCAACATCATTCTAACATAACCGTCTTGAATATTTACTACATATTGAGCAAAGAAAGGCAGAGGTGCAGAGCTATGTTTATATGCAGTTGTTAAAAGTTTAGCTAGATGATCAAAAACCTGGAAAGGGGTTAGGAGACTGGCAATAGGAAGACCGAGAGAAAGTTCGAAAGGACACACCTGTGAAGACAATTCTTTTGCATCCTAATGACTTCTGGAGCATCCAGCTTTACGATTCAGAAGCTAAAGGACTTGGAGGAGATAATTCTGGTTAAGAGAACCTGCTGCTTTCTCAGAGGTTCTCAGCACCCACATGGTAGCTCACAACCACTCATGACTCCAGTTCCCCAGGATCCAATTGTCCTCTTCTGACTTCTATGGGTACCAAGCATGTATGTGGTACACATATACGCAGACAGGGAAAAGTTCATATGCATAAAATAAAAAGTACTTTTAAAATAATTAAAAAGTTAAAATGGTATGTTTTCCTTTGGACATTAACCATTTTTTTTTTCAGCTCTGTTCAGTGGCCATGCAGTCAGACATGGATACTATGCTCAGGCTTACCATCAGGGGGTCCACATGCCAAGCTTGGCTAACTCTGCTGCTGAGTGCCCAATCTACTGACTGTGGAGAAGCAAGGAGTCCTCAACGTAGCACTGTTCCCAGGGTGGAAAGCCAAGCCTGGGTGTCAGGTTAATTATTTTGGATGCTTTCTATACTGCAGAAATTGGAGATTTGGAATAGACATATTTTGAGGTAGTATTGACTTCCTTCCCTGAAAATCTTTTGCTGCAGAATCACTTGTCTTACTCATTTTACTTCATATGTTGTGTCTGACCAAGAGACTTCTCTTAAAGCAAAAAAAAAAAAAAGCATCAATGAGCACATGTTGACAGAATTGATGAAATGATTTAAACTCACCCTATTACTCATCATCCAGAAGTAGGCTGGTCTGACTGTAAAAAGACATGACTTACCAGGAATCTAAGCATCTGGGAAATGGGAAATAAGAGCTAGAATGGGAAAGTTCTCCAAATAATGCATAGGAACCCATCTCACAACTTCTGTTCCTCTCACCAAAACCTCGATCTCTGCTTGCTTGTGGATCTTAGACACAAGGGCCTATTGCTCTCTGAGTGTGTACAGTAAGGACCTCACTCAGGCTGATTATGTGACTGCTGCCTGGTACCTATGGACTTCTCATATCACTGGGAGGAAATCATGTCAAAGGAAATCAAGAAGCTGATGTCTTGCCTGAAGTTATGGACTCCAGTGATCAAGGAGAAACTGACATTCTCTGCCAATTCTAGAGTTTTGGAAGTTTCTTACAATGCACTTCCTGTTTACTTAGGTAATATTATATTTTTCTGGTGTCTTTGATGGAGTTGAAAACTATATAGTTATAACTATAGTTTTCCTAAGTTATCACAAAAGATAGATTAGATATAAAACTTTAGACTCACAAAGATAGGATAGATGATAGAGTATTTTCCTTAATTTGCCAAATGTAAGTGTACAAAATATTGTAACTATAATTCCAGCTTGATAATTGTTTTGTCATATATAATTTTACTATGTTAAAGTTAAAACCTACCTTTTTATTTAGACAGAAAACAGGAGATGATGTGGGTTTCCCTCTGTATGCTGTGAATATGTTTTATTACCATTGGTTAAGAAAGAAGCTGCTTTGACCTATGACAGGGCAGAATAGAGCTAGGGGAAAATTAAACTGAATGCAGGGGAGAAGAAGGTGGAGTCAGATAGATACCATGTAGCTACCAACAAAGAAAGATGTGGGAACCTTACCACTTACTTATACAGGTGAGTAGAAACGGATTAATTTAAGATGTAAGAGCTAGCTAGGAATACAGCTAAGATATTGGCCAAACAGTGTCGTCATTAATTTAGTTTCTGTATGAATATTCATGCTGTGGGCAGCCAGGGAAAGAAAGCACAGTCTCCGTTTACAGGACAGGAAAAAGAATGCTGAAATCCAGTGGCTTCTCCCAGATATCTTAATGTTTTTCTGCCACATAGATAATCATCAGAAAACTGAAGCTGTAGCAATGTCAGCGAAGGCAGACTGACTGAGGCCTGAGATCTTTGGGGGATGAAAATTTGGATTACTCTACCAGGTGAAGAATCCTAAGCTAGCAGAGGTCCTGGCTGATAGCCAGAGAAATACAGTATAGAGACTGGAAAAATTAAGTCACCCATGTGAGCCACAGGCTAATGGTCAAATGAAGAAACCAGAATCATAGTTTCTTTTCTTTTCTTTTTTGAAACCATAGTTTCAAAATTCAGTTTGAAACCCTGTTGTTTATTAACCATTTTTTTTTATTCTTTGTCTCCTTCCCACTTTGCTACTAACTCGTGGAGGTTCCCTTTATAACTTAGTCTTTAGGTGTTCTATGGTATTATGACAAAAGTTGAAAAAAAGTTAGCATAGCCAGCAGCAGATTCATGGCTACTGGGGCTCTCTCTGCTTTAGGAATGGGTTAAGAATTTCATTACTTACAAATAGGATAGCTAGATGTTGTGAAGGAGGCATTTAAAATAATTTTTATTTTGATACAGAAACTTAGACATGTTAGAAGCATGAATATGAAAACAGTACCAGAAAGACGGTGATCACATTTTCACTTTTCAGCTCCTAACCCAGGCATTAGTCTCTGCTCTGTACTGGCGGAGATAGGCCCCTAAATACTTTTTTTGTGGTTGACATGATGTTATAGTGTATCAGTAGGGGTCACTGTAGCAACACTGAGGATAAAGAGGGCTTTTCTTCATGTTTCCAATGTGACTCCAGATGCTTCTCCTTGGTCCTGATGAAGGGCTGCCAGCAGCGCATATGGAAGACATCTCGTGGTACTTGTACTCATTGAGCTTCAGCGGCAATCCTGCGGATGGCTTCCTGTCAAGCATTATTGGCACTTCCATGAGCAGATTCCTGGGATTCTTTGTAAGCAGTTCATCACAGGACTTCACAATTGTGGCCCTTTCCTTTAAGGGGAATTTTCTTGTTTTTAATGCTTTTTCTCTTTATTTCTGTGCATTTTAACACTTTCAATTATTTTTAAGTTTTATAATAATTTTTTTTGAAAACACGACATAATATTTCTTCCCTCTCCTTTTCACCCTCAAACCTCTGTTATCTCTCAAATTCTTGTTCTCTTTTTCTTTGTTACACACACACACACACACACACACACACACACACACACACACACCTAAGTACATTAAAACACCTTCTCAGTCCTTAAAATGTTATCATAGGCATACAGTCTCAGGCTTGAGCACTTGGTATTATATGACCAACAGGGCCCTCTTCCCTGGGGAAGAACATTGCTTCCACTCAACACTCCCCAGGTGTCTAGGGTTGACCCCACTGCCCAATGAGACCAGTGATGACACCAGTGAAAACCCTAACACAGAAAGAGGAAGACTCGCAGGAACTCGACCCTAGGCATTTCCGCTTTATTGCTTCCTACCGGGGTCACCTACCTGTCGGTCTCAGGTCCCCCATATCATGGAAGGGTATTTTGAACTGCAAATCCCTTTCCCACGTTTAGCTCTGCACTCTGGAGGAGTTCCTGACTATGCAACAACCTTCAATCAGTTTGGCTTGGGGTGACCAGTAGACACCTTTGCCACCAGTGGTGTCTTCTATTCCTTTCTCTAGTGATGTCTGAATCCCAGACTTACAGAGAGGCCCTCCACCCCAGTTTACTCCTCCACTGAGTACTCTCTTTCAGCCTAGTGGTACATAGTCTCCTTAGTCCTCCATAGTCTGTTCTTTCTATAGTCTATATCAAACTTTCCCTAAGTAAATTAGCATGTTTCCTATCTCATTCAATTTTAATATGCTGTATGAGATTTGAAAGAAGTTTTGTATGTAGTACACATTTTATTTCAAATAAGCTAGAGGATAATAGTGCACGTTTGGGTTCAGTTGTAAGCCTAAGATATCAACTATAATTTGGATACAGTAGTCTCACACAACTGAAACATCTATAGCATAACCACAAACTGACGAGCAACCAGTTTGATATGTGCCCTGAAGGAGAGAAGCCTACAGCTGCTGCTAATCAGAGACAAACTTTAGGCTTTGAGTTGTTTGAGAGCTTCACTGCTGACTGGAACGACTCAAGAATAAAATCTCTTATAGTCATAAACAAGCTTCTGGAGCTGGATCCATCCTTAAATCGTTTCCTAAAGCTCAGACAAGTAGGAATTTGGTGGTTGATGGTCTGATAATGGGGCAGAGATTTTTTTTAGAGGGATATCTTATCATTAATAAAGAAGTGGTGGGGGACCAGTCTCACGAGGGGCAGCAGCAGGTCACCCGAGGCCTTGGTGAGAGACGGATAGATATGCCATGCAGAGAGAGTTTGGGTATAGAGTCTACCTTGACCTGAACAGCTGGGCAAGTCGATTCCATTTGATTCTTTGTCCACGTCTGGAGAGCCTCAGTTTAGATGCAAGGCAGTTTGTCCAGTGGTCAGTGTTTGGCAGTTGAAGTGGATTGCGGATGTATTTTGTTCTGTACCCATCTGTCTTCTGTCCTTTTTTGGAGAAATAGAGTGATGCTGCTCAGTGCCAACATGTCTCTTTGCTATGAAAAGTCTTTTAATAATTAAACATTTAAATGCCATGTTCCCCAGATCTCTGAGCAGTTGAGGGCTGCTTATAGGGTATAGATACATTATAACTACAGTACAGAATCTGCCTGGAGAGCTGGATCCAAGCTTGACTGTACTGTTTTTTTTAACAGGTAAGATTTATACTTCAGAAAGAAAAATAAGAAAAAGCTGTTCACAGTAGAATCTTAACGGTAGAACTGACAATAGTGGAGATCAGCTTAACATATTTTAAAGCAGAGTTGAATCACATATACAGTATTTTTGTAAGAGATTTAAGAGTACATACCAATTTAAAACATGAGACTTATTGTTTGCTTAGTCTGGAATGAGATACAATGAACAGCCAATTATAACATTTAACATTAAGTATATGTACATTTAAACCCAGTTGAATTTAAGTTTTATATACATATACCCAGAGTTAAAGCTAACTTATGTTTACACATAAAGTTAACTCAAAAGTCATATGTATGTATACACACACACACACACACACACACACACACAAAACAGGAGTTGGGCAAAGTGGATGCTTTGGTGGGCCATACCCAAAACATGCCACTGCATAAAACACACATGTAACAGAGTTAGTAAGAGGAATTTAGAGACAAAATCATATGTAAACTGCTAGACTAGGCCAAAAATACCTCAGTAAAGATGGTAACTTGGTTACCTAACCTGCCCTTTGTCAAGATGGCGGGACTTGGTCACTTGACCTGTCCTTAGTCAAGATGGTAGTGAGGTCATCTGACCTGAACTTAGTCAAAATGGCAGCACTTGGTTACCTGATGTGCCCTTAGTCAAAATGGCAGCACTTGGTTACCTGATGTGCCCTTAGTCAAAATGACAGCGGTCACATGTTGTATGGATAAAACACATTTTTTCAGAACCACGGCGGGAATTTTAAACAGATACAAATAACAAGAGAAACATAGAGGCCATGTAGAACATGCATTTAAAACAAAATACACCTGTGTGGCCACACCATTCACACATACTTTCATACATGAAGAGACTTAGTGCTGCCAGCCGCCACCAACCGCCACGTGCCAGCCATTGTGGGGAGTGAGGGTTGGGAGTAGAACAGCCGCCTCGGATCTGGCCAGTTTTGCTGGCTACTGCAGGACCAGCAGCTGTGGCGGTGGCAGAGACAAGAGCGAGAAAAAGAGCATTTACGGGCAGGTGGGGGTGGGTCTGCCCAGAGAAAGGAAAAGCAGAGCAGCGTGAGATGCCAGTGGGACACCAGCCAAGCAGAGCATGACGGCGTAGAAACATTTTAATCTGCCTGTGTGCTGGTAGAAATTGGAAAGACCCCACTTTAGATTGTTATTTAAGGGGTGTTGTTAGTGCAGATGTGGGTAAGGTTAGAAGTCTGCAAGTAAGGCAGAGGTTTTAGGGTCTGTAAAAGCCATACCGGCAGGGAGGTTGGACAGATAGCAACGACTCTTAACCAGAACATCTTCCAGATAATGTTAGGGTTGAGGACTAAGTCAAGCCAACTCGAGAGCCCTCAGTACAGGAATTGGGGAATGTATAGGACCACTCTGAGTGGTCCAAGAGAAGACAAAATTCCAAGCAGCAAGGAGCCAAATCTTAGTCCTTAGCCGTGGGAAATAACCAGAAATGAATGTCAGTTGACTTGGAGAAGGGGACCTTACCATTTGAAGCGATGGAGCAGGCACAAGATGTTGGAAAGAGGTCCGAGTCCAGGGTCCCCACATGTCAAGGGAACATGAAGAAAACCTGGCCAAGTCATGCACTGATGTTATCATTTATAAAGAGGAGGTGGGGGACTGGTCCCATGATGGGTGGCAGCGGGTCACTTGAGGCCTTGATGGGTCCCCTGGAGGGTGGCCTGAGGCCTTTGTGGGATGCAGACAGGGAGATATGCCATACAAAGAGAGTTTGGGTATAGAGTTTATTTAGTGGGTTATGGAGAAGAAAGGGAAGCAGAAGAGGAGAAGGGGTGGAGGAGATAGAGAGGCAGGAGCTGCCTTTCCAGAAGAAGGGCAGACAGAGAGAGAAAGAGAGAGAGAAGAGAGAGAGAGACAGAGAGAGAGAGACAGAGACAGAGACAGAGAGAGAGAGGAGGGAGGGAGGGAGGGAGGGAGAGAGAGAGAGACAGAGACAGA
>NC_022027.1:47762875-47772098 GCF_000317375.1 Microtus ochrogaster
GGGGCTTGTCTCTTAAAGGGACAGGGTACCCAAGTGACAGACCAGGCCAGCAGATTATAACATCAGTTAGGAAAGAACAGAAGAACAGGAGCTTGGGCCACCAGCAGTGACTCTCTGCACTCTGGGACCTCTGGAGTTCCACTGGCTTCATCATTAGGGTCTTTTAGGGAAAAGTCTGACTTGACGGTTATTGTCACCTTGGGCAGTTTCAAAGAAGATGAAAAATATCATGGAAATAACAATTCTTTCTCTTATTTCTCTTCATTGCCACTGTCACAAAGGAGATACGCACACAAAAAAGGATGCTTTAGGAATCTTGCCCTTCCTTTATACACACAGGTAGAAGATGTTTGAAAGAGAAAGGATTCAGAAGTAATTCAGCTTTCCAGATCATCTTGCTCCATTTTTCTTTTTGACACACGCTTCTCATCCCTCCTCTTCTTACAGTCATATCAAGAGAAATCGTCAGCGCTGCCCTGTCCACACATTGTGTTGTGTGCTTTCTTGTGTTCTCAGGGCAACAACTCAAAGGACGTTCTGCCTCCAACCAGATCAGTTTCATTGGCCTGCTGGGTCCTAAGCCACAGTGGAGCACTTTACCTACTGTCTTCTCCACTTAGTACTTTTTAATCTACCTCTTAGTGAAATGGCATTCATCACGCCTGAAATGAGAATGATTGTCATGTTTGAAACACTCTGATTTTTCCAAGGTTACAAAAAATTATGACTCCATTTAAGAATTCTAGTACAGCTCTTGAATAAAGAATTTGAACAGTTTTTTTAAAGCTAGAAACAGTCCAAAAATCAATTTAAAAATTTGTTAAAATGTAATTATGTATTTAAGCTAATTTTTCAATGAGAAGAAAATTTTGTTGACTTCAGGAAAAAGGAAGTAACAACTCTATTTATGAAAAGTGACTAACGAGCCTTACTTAGAACTTTGAAAATACGGTTAAGTTCACCAACTGAATCTGATTATTTCTGTTCCCAACACAGCTTGCAATCATATTCTAATGATCACACCATGTGCTAAACAGAGAGCTAGCCACTTACCTTGGATTACTTTGTTAAATTAATGAGTGCTCTTGTGTAAAGAATACAAGAAGGGCTTGACTCTAATTCCACTGAGCATTGGTTTGTACATTCATTACAGAGGTTCACTGAGAATTCAATGTGCTCTGATGTAGAAGTTATATTTTTTATTTTGTTGAAAATAGATTTTTTTATACAATATATTATGATTATGGTTTCCTCTTCCCCTACTCCTCCCAGTTCCTCCCCACCTCCCCTCCCCGCCAGCTCTGCCTCCTTTCTGTCTCTCATTAGAAAATGATAGTATCTATTCTTCAATTGAGGGGCATCTAGGTTGTTTCCAGTTTCTGGCTATTACAAATAATGCTGCTATGAACATAGTTGAACACATGTCCTTGTGGTATGATTGAACATCTTTTGGGTATATACCCAACAGCAGTATTGCACATCGTTTCCTAATTTTTCTGAGAAATCACCATATTGATTTCCAAAGTGACTGTACAAGTTTGCACTCCTGCCAGCAATGGAGGAACATTCCCCTTACCCGACATCCTCCCCAGCATAAGCTGTTATCAGTATTTTTGACCTTGGCCATTCTGACAGGTGCAAGATGGACTCTCAGAGTTGTCTTGATTTGCATTTCTCTGATGGCTGAGGATATTGAGGATTTCCTTAAGTGTCTTTCAGCCCTTTGAGATTTGTCTGTTGAGAGTTCTTTGTTTAGGTCTGTACCCCCATTTTTTGGTTGGATTATTTTTTTTTGATGTCAAGTTTCTGGAGTTCTTTGTATATTTTAGAGATCAGTCCTCTGTCCGATATGGGACTGGTAAAGATCTTTTCCCAATCTGTGGGCTGCTGTTTTGTCTTGTTGACCATGTCCTTTGCTTTACAGAAGCTTCTCAGTTTCAGGAGGTCCCATTTATTAATTGTTGCACTCAGTGTCTGTGCTACTGGGTTATGTTTAGGAAGTGGTCTTCTGTGCCAATGCGTTCCGGTGTATGTTGAGGTGTTTGATCCATTTGATTTTGAGTTTTGTACATGGTGAGAGATATGGATTTATCTGCATTCTTCTACATGTTGATATCCAGTTATGTCAGCACCATTTGTTGAATATGCTTTCTTTTTTTCCATTTTATATTTTTAGATGCCCCTCAACTGAAGAATGGATAAAAAATATGATACATTTACACAAAGGAGTACTACACAGTGGTAAAGAAAGATGACATATTGAAATTTGCAGGCAAATGGATGGAGCTAGAAAAAATCATATCAACTGAGGTACCTCAGATACAGAAAGACAAACATAATATGTGCTCACTCATAAGTGCTTTTTAGACATAAAGCAAAGAAAAACCAGCTGATAGGCCACAACTCCAGAGAAACTAGACAACAAAGAGGACCCTAAGAGAGACATTCCTAGATCTGTATAGGAAGGAGGAAAAGACAAGATCTCCTGAGTAAATTGGGAGGGTGGGGGCCATGGCAGAGAGTAGAAGATGAGAGGGGATGATGGGAGGGGAGTGGAGAAAAATGTATAACTCAATAAAGGCAATAAAAAGAAAACAATAATAAAATAAGATAAGATCAATAAAAAAAAACCAAATTGGAATATGACATAACAACCAAACAGGAAAAAAAGCCAATCTAGTTCTGGCTACATGTTTTAGTCTCCTGCCTGTCTTTACTTATGTCTGCTAAAAGGCCATTGACTGGCTGTAACTCACAATCCTGCTCCATTTCTGAAAGCAAATTTTCACCTAACTAAAAATCAGACCAACTAAAACAACAAACACAAACAAACAGAAGCTTATAGTTCCACAATGTTCCAATTGATCTAAATTGTATGTTCGACCACTTCCCTCAGGAATTAACCCTGAAGGACAAAACCAAATGGCCCTTGGCAAATGAATTTATATATTCGCAGAATTGGGAAAACAAAAATATGTCCATGTCTGTAGATATTTTCTCAAAACTAACAGTGAGAAACAACAGCTCAACCTGGAGAAAAAGCTATTCATGTCTGATCACATTTACAGGCTGGCTTTACCTTTACCTGATTTCAACCTCTTTGTTTTTGTTTTTATAGATTTCTTTTTTTTCTGGGTTTTACTTTCATTAACTCTCCCCACCTTCCCACCTCTCCACTCCCAAACCAAGGATTGCAACTGAATGCAGAACTAAAGAGGTCAAATAGAAAGAGAATGAACCTGCAGGGGAATGACCTCTTCCTGCCTTGAGCACCTCTGAAAGCCCCACCATCTTTCCCAGTCCTTTCCCCTTAATGTCCCTTGTTGGGGGAGCAGTCACAGTGCTTTTCAGTACTTATGCAGAGCCTTGCGGTTCTTTCTGGAAGCTTGTTCTCCAGGTATCTTAAGTAAAACCCTTAAGAATCAAAGATTATCCTCAATTTAACTTCGGGGCTTTCACTTTCACTTTTGCCCCCTTTCTGTGTCCCTTGTGGTCTTAGCACTCTTACCCTACCTGCGGTATGCTGGGTTAATTTACTGGACTGCTAAGTCTTGGGGAGTTCCACCCTGCTCTTCTGGCCTGCATGGGGTACCACTTGTCAGTGCTCTGTGACGAGGGAGGCTTAAATCTCCAAGGATCAAAAGATACTCCAAAGATCTGATGGAGATAACCATGAGACTCCAGGAGTGGAGCTCAAGAGTAGAGCGAGCAAAGCACTTCTGTTTTGTTATTAAGGCAGACAAAACACTCGGTGCCATTTCCACTTAGCTTAAGTAAAGACAAGTACGGCAAGGGAATAATCTGGTATTACATCTCGTCATCTTTGGTCATGTGAAAAGAACCAAGAATATTTCACCCAGGTCTTTGCCTTTACACAGAGATAGTGTGGACAAGCCAGGGCATTCCTTCAAGTCTTTTCTTTCAAGTGCATTCACTTAGATGATTCTTTCTAGAAGGCCACCTGTGGGAAGAGAATTCAGACTCTACTCCTTCCACAGCTCACAGTGGCTTTCTTACTCAGGCTTCCACAATATGTAACTTCAGAATGTGCCTGTGGAGAGGAACTGGACAGTTGGCCTGGTTAAGAGCACTTGCTGCTATGGCAGAAGGCAGGACTCCATTCTCAGCACCACCTTCTTGGGGCTCACAACTGCCTGTTTCCAGGGGATCCAATGCATGCATAGTACATATCCACACATGCAGGCTCTCACATACATGAATAAAATAAGAAGCAAATATTTTAAAAGTACATATAAATGAAGAGTATCAAAGAAGGACAGGATAGAATGCAGTGGGAGCTGTTTGGGGCTAGTGAAGCTATAATAGTGAAATTATAACACCTGGGATCAGGGAAACAGAAGAATGAGAAATTGATTTGGAATTTATTTTGAAGTCAACACAACTTTTGTGTGATTGTACAGGGAATGAAGGCAAAGAGTATACATTCACGCGCGTACACACATACACACACACACACACAATCTATTTACATTACACAATCTGGTTGTCCCAGAACTCTATATTGTCCTCTGCTTTTTAAGTGTTAAGATTATAGACATGCTCCTCTGTGGCCAGACAATCATATTTTTGAGGGAAATGAAGAGTTTTACTTGAATGTAATAAAAGAGCATGTATCTTATTCCTTCACATGGAGACAACAAATAGGCAGCCAGATGTAAACGTGTGGAATTTGGGAGACATCAGGCCTGGATATATATTGTGACATCTGGAACAGTGTCGATATTTAAAGTCACTGGGCAGGAAGATATTACTCAGGGTAGAAGGACCAAGGAAAGAAGCTGAGTTCTGGAGCAAGTCAGCATCTAATCTTTAAAGACCAGTTGGAAAGAATGCTATAGCATAGGAGGAGAAGCTTTTGGATTTTCCTAAAGAGAAGTGATGGAAAGTTTGCTTGTTCACAATGGCAAGAGATATGTCGTGGTCATCCTCACATGAGTGATTTCGGGAGAACAGCAAGAGTCTACAGAACAGTCTGGAAAAAAGGAGGAATGAGGAAATATTTTTAAGAATAGGAATTGGTAAAATATGGCAGTAGGTACAGGGGGTGGCAACTTTATTTATTCACTTATTTAATGAAAGGTATTAACAGTGTGCAAAGTGATGGTATGGCTTGTGATATCTGATGGAGGACGCTCATTGGTTAATTAAATAAAGAAGCTGCTTGCCCTGATAGGTTAAAACATAGGTGGGAGGAGTAAACAGAACAGAATGCTGGGAGAAAGAGGAAGTGAGGTCAGACTCGACAGCTCTCCTCTCAGGGGCAGACGCCTCAGAGAGACATGATGCTCCATTCTTGCGGGCAGAGGCGAGAGCTCTGCTCTCTGAGGCACACGTGATGAAGCTCCGACCCAGGATGGACGTGGGCTAGAAGCTTCCCGGTAAGCGCACCCAGCTGTGCTACACAGATTATAAGAAATGGGCTAGTCCAGGTGCGAGAGTTAGCCTAGAAGAGGCTAGATAGAAATGGCCAAGCAGTGATTAAATGAATACAGTGTCCGTGTAATTATTTCGGGGCATAAGCTTAGGCAGCCGGGGTGCTGGGCATGCAGCCCCGCCGCTCTTATTACTACAGATATCTGACTTTTAAGTGTACAAAGGGGGCACTGCAGACTTTCATTTTCCAAAATAGATGAGCTACACATCAGGGCAGGGAGTGGCTTTTTTTTGTTGACATCTTCATTAGAATCAATAGCATGAGTATGAATCACTCCGGATTCTCCCTTTTCAGACAAACATAAATAACTTCTCTGGGCTTTCTCTGCTTAGACAGAATCTCTGGAATCCAGGCGTGAGGCAGGAATGGCAGGCCCTCCCTGCTGTGTGATAGGTGCTATGTGATGGATTGACAGCTTGTGATGAATGGCACATGCAGATCTACCTCAGCTGACTCCCTCTCACAAGAGTAATTGTTGGAGAGTTTACAGGCATCTTTCAAGAAGGACACATTTCTGCTTATCTATTTTACGTCCATCACAGAAAATCTGGTTCTTTGCTACTTGTCATAACATAAAGAGGCACAAAACATTTTCATAGCCATCAAGGATGCTTCAGATGGGTCCTTCAGCTCCTTTGGCTTCTTCAGAGCCAACAAACATCCTCTGTTTTAGAGTGGTGGCCACATTCTCATTGTAAATTATCCTCAGGACTAAGAGTAAAAGCTACAAGAACCTCTAAAGATCAGCATATGTCAAAAAGCATATCCATGATCACACTATCAATGCTGGTCTCTGCGTCTGCTGTTCCTCAGGATAAGGGAATACTGAGATATATAAAATTTAATACATTTTATGAAATAATTCATGGGTGACATATATAACATCTTATTAATGAAAACTTTTGAAACTTTTAAGCACATTCAACCTTTTCTTAGAAAAATAATATTGATGTTTGCATATGCACACACATTTATATTATTTGTACATTACTTAACATTTAATAGAATCTATTACCTGAAAGCATTGCATTAATCATTTACAACCTTTTTCTAACTCAATTTTGTAGGTTGGTAGTATTTTTTAAAATCATTTTACATAAGATAAACTTAAACATGGAGAAAGAGGTTAGATAACTTGTATCTAGCCCAAGGGGTTCTAAAAAAATTAGATTTTAGGGAGAAGCATGTTATAATATTTGTATGCAATTTAAGATTCTGATGTGTTAAAATTCCATTCATTTAATAATATCTGAAAGGAGGCATTTCCAGAAGTTTAAACTACTTTGTACTTAATGATTTTTGTTTTAAATCATGGGGGTGTGGCAGATAATTCAGAAGTAATGAACATGAAAAAATAAAAATATTTATTGTAGACACAAAGAATTATTTGTTTTTTCCTCTTGAAGTAATAACTTGAGTTATTTCTGTGATTTTTGGCCTTACCTTCTTATTTGGTTATTTGTTTCCAGCACAGTTATGAAACCTAATAATTGGCTTTTCACCTACTTTATCCATGCTGGGCATCTTCCATGCATTATTTCCTTTGGCCTTTTATCTGCTATTATTTTGTTGGTTAAGAGCCAATAAAATAAAATAAAACAGTTGGCACTACAAGATGTGAACGTTGCCTGTGTGGTGATGAGCTTGACTAATCATTGCAAATCGTAGTAACCACCAATACTGTACCTGCCTAACTCTGGACAGCATTTCCATGTCCACTATCATGTGATCTCAGCAAAAAAATCCATGAAGTACCCAAGTCAGATAAAGGACTAGAAATATCTTACATTGAGGAAAGCTGTGCATTAGTTTCATGTAAATAGTTATTGAAAAACTTTTATGAAATATTTTTACAAGGAACCTCCAAAGATCCTCATAGGAAGCAAATTCCTAGTTAGATACATGTGTATTAAGTGTTGATATACACACAAATTTTACTTTGAGACAGAGTCTTACTATGTAGCACAGGCTACCTTCAAACTTGAGATCCTCTTGGCTCATCTTCCTGAGTGCTGGGATTATAGGTATGTGCCACTGTGCCCAACTCAGAAAACATTTAAAGGAGCCTAGCATGGGGGTACACACCTTTAATCCCAGCAAAAACAAAGCAGAGGCTTCCTGAGATCTTCTGTGAGTTCGAAGCCAGCCTGGTCTACATAGTGAGTTCCAGGACAGCTATGTAATAAGGAGCCCCTGTCTAAAACAAACAAACAAACAAACAAACAAACAAACAACATATCATCAACATGAAAATAAACAAAACCCCTTAAAGAGTGAGGGTTCTGTAGGGGACAAACATGGATGATGCCATTTGTTTCCTCTGCCCAGTTTCACTGTGTTCCTGAGACTGGCAAGACTCTTACACATACTCAAGAGTTCACTTCTTACCCCAGGAGTTATTAAATGAACTTTAATAAGCCCTTGTGCTGAACTCTCTGAGTCCTGTCCCCACATGTATCTCCTGCCATCTGTGAAGGCCAAAGTGAAGATGGCATTTCTAATCTTCTAGCAGAGATCAACGGGGGCATTCCCTCTGAGACTGGGGAATACTCAGCTGAGACAGACCTAACTTTCACAGCCCTTTGTTGAGTGGGTTCGTCCTGGAAATAATTTAAACATGAAGTATGAAAGAGAAAGGAAGGAAAGCATTATTCTCCACGGGGCTTGGGAAGTCATTTTGATTTGTATACCTAATGGAAAGGAAGGAAAGGCCAATTCTGTAATAAAAATTGGCAACACACCCATCTGGAAAACTAAACAATGTCTCAGGCTTCCAGGGTTTGGTGGAACACAGTAGATTTAAAAGGTGTACATATAATAAAATCTGCATAGATGCAAAGTGTGCAGCCAGATGTTTTGATCTGTTTGGGCTTTGTGGAGTGATTGCACTGAATCAAGCTTGTTGACATATCCATCACTTTGCATGACACTGTGGTATGAATATTAAATGTCCCCAAAGACCTACATGATAAGGTCTTGGTCACCAGCCTGTCTTGTTATTAGGGAGTGGTGGAATATTTAGGAATTGGAATCTAGCAAAAGGAAGGAATCTTCAAGGGAGTCCCCTGGAAGAACATACTGGTATTATGTCCTGCCCCCTCTTTGCTTCGCAGTCAAGACGCAGTGAGTGACTTCTCCACCACAATGCACTGCAACCTTGAAAACTGTAAGCTAAAGTACTTTGCTCAACCTAGATGTAGTAGGGAGGGACTTGGACTTTCCACAGGGTGGGGTGCATTGCCCTCTCTTAGGATTGGAGGGGGTGGGGTGGGAGGCTGTGTAGAGGGAGTGGGACTGAAGTGCAAGGAGGGGAGGGAGTGGAAATTTGAATTGGTATTTTTATGTAATAAAATAAAAAAGAAATTATATTTACAAGAGTATTATAGTTTCACAATACACTAAAACCATGAACAATCTAAATGGTTTTATCATAATAGGTTCTCAAGCACAGAATAGGTAAATTAGTTTGTTATAGCCACACAGGGAAGACTTACAGATATGGTAATGAACTGTAATTACACATAGTAACATGGGAGAGTCTCACAAAGTAGCACATGGTTATGATTAGATGAAGTTAAGACTACAGAGGAATTACCCTGCATTGCTAAAAATCAGGCACTGGAAGGAGGTAGTGCTAAGAATGCATGAGAAGAATGGGAAGAATGGGAGTGTGATCTGTCCTATTACTCATGGATTTTTCCATTACTTTTCCTTGCCACTGTGATGGAGCCACAAAAGCTACGTTTGTCCATTCTGTTGGATGATCAT
>NC_022027.1:47772202-47773755 GCF_000317375.1 Microtus ochrogaster
CCTGCCTCTGCCTCCCGAGTGCTGGGATTAAAGGCATGCGCCACCATCACCCGGCTAATTTGAGTTTGGAAATCATTATGATTATTTACCAACTGCAGTTTCCCTTCCCTCTTCCGGTCCCTCCCCTCCCCTCCTCTGTACCTCCCATGCACCCCTCCTCTGTTTCTCTTCAGAGAAAAGGGCAGGCCTCCCATGGAAATCAAGCAAACATGATATATCAAATTGCAGTAAGACTAGGAGCTTCTCTCTTATTAAGGTTGGACATGGCAATGCAGTAGGAGGAAAGGGGTCCCAAAAGCAGGCAACAGAGCCAGAGGCAGTCCCCTTTCTCACTGTTAGGAGTCCCACAAGAAGATGAAGCTACAAAACTGTGACATGTGTGCATAGTCATCCTTTACTTTGCAGCCAATATTTAGTTAAGAGTATGAACCATGTTTGTCTCTCTAGGTCTGGGTTACTTATGAGTGAGTATGAACCATGTTTGTCTCTCTAGGTCTGGGTTACCTCACTCAGGATGATTTTTCTCTCTGGTTCCATCCATTATGCAGATATACCATATTTTCTTTATTCATTCTTAAGTTGAGGGACATCTAGTTTTTTTTTTCCAGTTTCTGACCCTTACAAATAAAGTGGCTATGAACACAGTTGAACAAGTGTCCTTGTAATATGATGGAACAACCTTTGGGTATATGTCCAAGAGTGGTGTATCTGGATCTTGTAAAGATCGATTCCTATTTTTCTGAGAAGCTGCCATATTGATTTCCAAAGTGGCTTACAAGTCTGCAATGGAGGAGCATTCCCCTTGTGCCATATCCTCACCAACAGAGCATGCATGTTTTAATAACATTTTCCCTCAGTTTGGTTTGTTGATGCTGATATAGCCGACCAGTTTTCTTTGGGTTAATATTAAATTCATCTCGGATGGTATTTCTCCTGTTTTACCTTGTTTTTGGAACAATCAAATCTTTTTATAACTCAGTTTTTTTCTTAATATTTTAAGTTATATTTTTTGTTCTTTTTTCATTTTTTTAAGACCTTGGGACTTTATCTTGTTTATAAATGTGCTGAGGAACAGCAGGAAATGTTTCTTGAACGCCTCAGTGTTGAACTGATGTCTGAGTATTACTTACATGTCCTCCGTTCCGCTAATATGAAAATGAGCAATAGAGCTAGGATTATTTTCTTCCTTTACTTCATTCCTTCCATTTTATTTTTCTGCATGTGTGTGTGTGAAGGCGCACACACTCAGGTGCATGCACACACTTGTGTCTGTATTGGTGTACTATATTTGCATGCTTATTTGCATATGCATGGATGCATTTGTGCGGATGCATTTGGAAGTCAGAGCTAGACATCAGGTGTTTTTCTTGATCTCTCTCCTCCTTATATACCGAGCCAGGGTCTATCGGTTGCACCTACAGATCATTGATCTGGCTGGTATAGCGAGCCTCTTTGCTCTAGGATCCCATCTCTACCTCCCCAGTACTGGAATTACATGCAGGCCTCCACTTTGCCTCCATTTATGCGATGCTGGGGATCCAAATTTTTAAATC
>NC_022027.1:47774075-47783222 GCF_000317375.1 Microtus ochrogaster
GGGAGGAAGAGGAAGTGAGCTCAGACTCGACAGCTCTCCTCTCGGGGGCAGACGCCTCAGAGAGATGCCATGCTCCCGGCTCCTGGGCAGACGCGGATATAGCTCTGCTCTCTGAGACACACACGATGAAGCTCCTACCCAGGATGGACGTAGGTTAGAATCTTCCCGGTAAGACCGGTGCTCACAGATTATTAGAGATGGGTTGATCAGGATATCAGAATTAGCCAGTAAGGGCTAGAGCTAAAGGGCCAAGCAGTGTTTAAAAGAATACAGTGTCCATGTAATTATTTCGGGTAAAGCTAGCCGGAGGCGGCTGGGGTGCTGGGGATGCAGCCCCGACGCTCCTATTACTACAAAAGTCTCTTCCAAATATTGCTTCTGTAGTTCTACAAAGCTACCACTGGACATTCTTTTGCCTTTGGGGTATACAGTACACTTTAGAATTCTGGTAGTGGGCCTTTGGAGTGGTAAACCAATAGTTACAGTTTTTCCTAGTACCTTTCAAAAGGGCTAAAATAAATGACACCATAGCTTCATAAACAGCTTAGTTATAATTTTTAAATGTGACCTCTTCTTAATAACATTGGCAAATTTTGGCTTTAGATTTTAGTCTGGCTGGATGCCCTTGGACCAGACAGCCATCTGCTCTATGTGCTTCAGGTGTTAGTTTGGCTGAGCCTGAGTCCAGACGACCTCTGAAACACCTTTGAGGAAACATTGCTTATATTCCCAAGGTCATGATAGAGTATCATCATATTTACCAAGAAAACTATATAAATATTAGTGTCTTAGAATCAGTCAGACAGACTAGTTCAAATGGCCATGGTTCTTACATTAATTCTCCTTAATGATTTGGGAGGAAAAGTAGCAATAGAATAGGGGCACGATGCACCTGAGCTTCAGCCAAAAACTCACATATTCACTGACTGGAACTAAAGTATCACTGAAAAGTCTGATTGATTGCTGTAAGACGTGGGGGATTATGGGGCAGTGAGTTCGAGTCTCTGCAGTGTAATTGTGCTCTGTGCTGTTTTTAAGTCTTTTGAGTTGGAAAAAAATGGCTCCCATGTGTACAGAGCCATGCAGGACAACGCTGTGGAAAATTTTGCTTTAAATGCTGCATATTAGGTTGTCTCTGAAAAGCAAGCCATGTGGATAAAAATTCTATTGAAACCACTATATCCTGAGTGCTTCTTTTGTATAACTGACTGGGTAATAGTATGCAAAAGATGCTAAAGTTCAGAAGCCCAGGTATCCGTTCACAATCTGGTGTTTATAGGTGACACTATCCATCGTCTGTGAATTGTCAAAGATCTGCTAGTTGTAGATCCATTGGAAAGAACTGTGAATCGAAGGAGACCCTAGAACCCTTGAAAAGTGTGATTTGTGGGATGAGAAATATTCAGGCTTCAAGCAATTCTAATAGGATTTTGATGAAAACAGGCTGGTCAAGTCACTACAAGTATGATTCTAGTTGTATCAGTGGATGCAAGGGGAGCCTGAAAGCTTGTTGAAAACAAGGAAGGACAAACTTTCTAACAGGACAGCAGATAGATCTCCATATGAAAAGGAGCAGTGTGATGCTTCAGAGTTAGATGGGTGTGCAAAACATGAACTCACATGAAACAAACAGCAACAGATACCTGGTAAACACAAGTGTTAGCCCTAATTTGCTCCATCCTTCCTTGCTCTATCCTAAAGGAGTCTATTGGCAGTTACTTGATAAATTGTATTAAACTGAAACATAGCTGCTAACTGGTAATTCTGGTCAGCTGAGAGCTGAGCCTTCATCTTAGTGGTAGGACACCTGTGTAGCACCCATGAAGCCTTGAGTTCAACCTCCAGTAGCAGAAAAGAAAGAGTGGGGGGAGGAGGAAGAAGGAAGGAGATTTTTACATTTGCCTCCAGGTCACACAGACACAGGTGGCGTTTCTTTAGATCACTTTTTGCTGTTTATATCTCTTCTTCAGAAGTATGCTCGAAATCCCTTTAATAGCTTTCTTTGTCCTCTGGAGTTGGGCAGGTGTGTGGTCCGTTTGCCATCTGGGCACACTGCATCCTTGCTCATGTTCCTGACTGTCCCCTCCAATGTGCCCAAGTCACTTAGATGCCACTCTCTCCCACCCACCTGCTCACACATACACACTTCCCTCTACCGTCATTTCAGCAGTTTAGGATTTTAACAGAGTGTGGGTCTTTAAAGATTTCTGCCAAGCCCTGCTCTCCTGCCATTTGGTGACGGTGTTTATTGTGGTCAGCACTTGCAGAGGCGAACCCTCTCTACAGGCAGGCTGTGCACCACAACCAGAATGTTATCCTTCTAATGGCATTCTGTATTGCCTGGTGGTTAAAATGAGGCCTCTTCCTCTCTCAAAATAAAAAAAAAATCACATAGAGACGTTCACTAATGATATCAACCACAGAAACACACACATAAAGGATTGCCCAGAGAGAGGAAAAAGTAACCCAGGTTTTCCCCCATTGTAACCATTCAGGTTTTGGCCCCTTAGGTAGAAGTAGTATTATGCTGTCTGGCAGCTGAGTGTGCTGGTCCCTGTTGCTGTCCTTACCAAAGCTGACAGTTTAGCACACTCAGTGAAGGAATTCTTTCAACAGGGAAGGAAGAAAATAAACTGTAGCTAGCTGTCTTCTTTCAGTGGATGGCATGTGGTAAGTCCTTCCAAGTTGTTGGTGCACGGGTTCTTATTTGGGGGTGCATTTAGACCCATAGACCCTCTTTCCCCATTCCCTACCAAGTTACAGCTCTAGCAAATGATAAAATTAAAACTGTTCATTTAAGTAAAAAAAATACTGTGAAAGGTAAAAAACATATTTAACCAATCACTTTTACTTATTACTCTTGAATCAATCACTTGGTCACAGACTGTAAGATTATATTTTGAATGTAAATAGAAATGTTTTGAGTAAATCCAAATACTAATAAAGACCTCCACCCATGAGCTTCTTCCTGACGAGCAATCTCATTGACATAGTTGGATTAAGGAAAAGTTAAGAAAAACTTAACAACAGTGTTCAAAAACTGTGAATCTGCCATCTCTTGCTACTGCATTTCCTGCTACAGAAAGCAGTTGGAGCTTCAGTAATAGAGACGTGGGTAAAAGCAGATGAACCTTCAGCATGCAGGCTGTTGCCCTCGGGGAGAGGCTTGATGACAAAGGATGGACCACTGTAGCAGTGGAACTGCTGAAGCTGAACGTTTGAACGAATCCCTGAGCATTTCCTGTGAGATGTAGGGGACAGGGCACCACTAGACCCTGGGCACACACGTGTTTGGAGACAGGGTTGAACCACTTGAGTGGTTAAAGTCTACCCAGGGGGAAGCCTCTTCATCATTAAACCTCCCAACTGTTAGTGACCGCTATGTTTTGCGCCTGAAATATGGCTCACGTGTTGAAGGTGCCGGGCATGACAGGGCGACCATCAGTAATATGGCCTTGGGATGGAACTGGATCATGGGGGCTCCGACCTCATCCATGGATTAGCCCGTTGGTGAGTTCAAATGGGTTATTGGAGGAAGTAAAGACTTCAGGAAGTGAAACCCGTTTGGGAAAAGTCATTTAGTCATTGAGAGTGTGCCCTGGAAGGGTGAGCTCACTCTCTTCGCCTCTGTCTCTCTCTCTGATAAACAAGTTTGTTCTATAGTATGCTTCTTGGCATGATAGTCTCATCACAGCACGAAAAACAATGGATGCTGTGAGCATGGATGGAAACCCCTAACCTAGGAGTCCAAATCATCCTTTTCTTTTTGAAGCTTATTAATCTCAGGTGTTTGGTCGCAGTTAGAGAAGTCGAATGAAACATTACCTGTTCTGCAGAGACCCAGTGGCTTCAGTGAAAACTTCTGCTTCCTGGGGGATGGACTTCCAGTTCTCGTGACTGTTTGTGTGACACCCCGTGGAGTCCCCCCCCCCCAATCTCATGGCTGGGAAGTGGCATATGCGCCCAGCCTTCAGCAGCTCTGGAGAGTTTTAGGGTGTGTGTGTCTTCAATACTGTGGGAGCTGACGTTTCCGTTGCTGCTTCCTCGGAGGAAACAGCAGCTTCTGTGTGCCGTATGTTCACTTAACACTGCATGCCAACTCGCATGCCATATCATGCCAGCCTGAAGCAAGTGTGTTCACCCGTCCTATATTAGCATCATTCCACTTGCAATTGAATTAATAATTGGCCATTTTCCTGCATGCTTTAAAGACGAATGCGAGAGCACGTTTGTCATGTTTATTAAGAATACACTTATTTTCTGATATTTCAACAAGGACAGCAGCAATGAGAAATTCGAAAACCCAGGATCACTAGTAAATCTGGGTAAAAGATCTGAAGGACTTGTAAAGTTTTTAAAAGTTCTTTGAATTAAGAATCATTTCCAAATGAAAAGTAAGAAGAAAAAATCTTCATATAAATGATAGGCTATTTCATCTATCGTGCAGAAGAAATAACTTGCCATTATAGCAGTTCAGAAATTTACAGTGTCTACCATAATAACGCATCAAATGACCTTACACTTCTTTAGATTGTTTTCATATGAATGAGGAACAGAGGAAAACTTACCAGAAGATGAATGACAAGCTTCAAGGAAGCGGATGGCCAGAGTTTTCCCTGCTTTTTGACCCTGTCTGAGTTTCCCTGGGGAAAGTTCTTCTCTCCACTAAGGTCAGGCAGCGGTGAGCACAGACTCTGTGTGCTATTATTGCTGTACATGTAATTAGGGCCACTCTTCAGTTCCAAATGAGAAAGTACAAAAGGAGTAACAAACCATCTCAAACATTTTGACACACAAGACTTCCCAGTGTAGCTCAAATTGCCAGGGATCTTCTCCCATCCCAAATGGAATTGTGTGGAGGGACAAAAACAAAGACACTGTATTTTTATTGAAAAAATACATTAAATATATTTGCTTCTGTAAAATAAGTTACATGTTTTTGTGATAGAGTTGGACACTTGTGCTTCTGCCTAATGGTGGAATTAGGAGAAGCGATGAGCCAACAGCACACATCAGCATCCTTACTCTGCTTTCCTGTGGACCCAGATCGAACAAAGTTAACATTTTCACAAAGTAATGCTAAAATATTGAATTTCATACTAAAATGGTATAGAATAGGAATTAGGGTTTTGAGTGTGTGCGCACATACACACACACACACACACACACACATAGGGAGAGAGAATATAAATAATATGTAAGCAATATAAGAGAACAGTGTAAGAATATATTAGAACTGAGTTTTAAAAGTAAAGATGAGCTTACAGGGATGTGCCAATCATTGGAAAAACAGATGGAGGATGTGGTAGAGAGGCTGGCATGGTCAGTTAGAAGATTCTGAAGCCCTGTGTTCTAATGCAAGAACTCTTTTTACAAGCAATGCACAGATGCCAGAAGATGGAAAGAATAGCCTATATTTATTAACATATAATTTTGTTCTAAAACTATCTGTGGATACACATGCACACAAAAACACACAATACTTGATTCTGTGAGGAGAATTTGTACGCTTTTCCAAACTTGCTAGAGGCCTATTTTCCCAGAAATGGAGAATTTATCCAGGTTCGAACCAGACTGAGAGCTATATATTTAGATCAGAAGACCCATGTACAGAAATCTGAACTGATACCTTGTGGAACAAGGGCAACCTAAAACACGTACAGTATCCTATGGGAAAAGCTGTGTCGGGAAACTCCTCATCGAACATGGGATGAGTCAGGGCCATAGAAAAAGGAAGGAATAATGCACATTATGAATACTTTGAAATAAAGATATTTATTATGAATTAGGGCTAGAAAGTGACTTTCCCCTGGAGTTCCGTCATAGTCTTGGGAGTAGGCTAAGGAAGTGTGAAGGGGTCACAGGGTGCGGCCATGTCCCAGTTGCTGTACAATATTAAAATTTTAATTCTGCTCACAATACTGTGGGTGTTTGGAGTATGCTTCTTTCCTCTAGGATAGCCAAAGCTTCTGATAGCATGGGTTGAGCTGCTAGTGTCAGCGTGGTGGCTGGACTAGGGAACACTTACAACGGCCGAAGGCGGTCATTACCACACATTCCGATGGTCTCATCACGTTTCCTCAGCTTCTTTACAGAAGGGCCGGAGGGCTTCAGGAGGTAAATAAAAGGTCTTACACAGCATTGCACATTCCTTAAAACAAGAGTTCTAGGTAAAGGGGAACAGAAACTGATCACCCACTTAAGAATTAAGCCCAGATCTGATTGACTAAATTTCACTTCAAGGATGGTCTATTGGTCAAATCAATCAAAGGCCAACCTTTACATCATTGCACTCTTGGATGGGGGTGATATACAGGCTCCTATAGGGAAGAGAACCTGAGAGACAAGCGGGCACAGAGTTTGAAAACCTTTCAAGAATATGCCATTCTAAATTCTTGCGTAGTATTTTAAAAAGAAGCAAAGCACAATGAAGAGGAGAAAAGAGATAAAGGGAGAGACCCGATTAATAAGTGTGATAACTAAATGAGCAGTTCTCAAAAGATGAAATGCAAGTGTCCAGTAAAAATATGCAAAGATTCTCAGCCTCACTAGACAGCAGTGCAATGCAAATTAAAATTACGTTGGGATTGTCTCCCTCCAGGCAGAATGGCAGTCATTAAGGAAACATTTCACAATAAAAACTGGCAAGACTGGATAAACAGGAAGCCTTACACACTCTAGGTGAACATATAAGCTGGTCCAGTCACTGTGGAAATCACCGTGAAGGTTTCTCAAAAACATATAAACATCTACTGTAAGACCTAGTTCCATCATTCCTGGGCATTTATTCAAAAACTACAAGTCAATGTGCTACAGAGATCCTCGCAAATCAGTGTTTATTGTAGTACAATTTGTAACAGTTAAGTTATAGGATGAAAGGGAAAAGTAAGTGCATGATGGAATTTTCTAGTCATAAAGAATTTATGCCATTTTCAGGAAAATAGATGCAACTGAATATACATATATGATGAAGTCATACACAAAGCACTTCTCAGAAGGACAAATATCACATGCTCTCTCTGACTCACAGGAAATCACATGTGTATATATTATATGAATGCAAGTGGAAAGCCCTTAGAGACACAAACGGAGCTTCTTAGAGTGAGGAAGGGGATGGAGGAGTACGCGGGAAGACGCTCAACATACAATAGACATCTGTATAAAAATATTACTCTGTAACATTGTACCTCTGCAATGAATATACACAATAACAAATTAAAAACACACAAAAAATGTGCTTAAACGTGCTGCCATACGTCAACCTAAAATTTAGGAGGTGCTAGGACATATGAAATTATACTAGTCCCTGCAATCGTCTTCACAGGAAAAAAGTGGAAGAGATAATTGCGTGAGTCACTTTAAATGAGGCTGGAACAAACACGCTACAGGGATTAGTGTTAAATTGGCAATGAGAGGCTGCTGCTTTTTAACTCTGATATCTATGATGTGTTGGAATATCTGCATTCTTTTGTGGCCAATAAACGTATGTGATAAAGTTCACTGAACTGTCAACATTGTGTCCATTTGGGGGATTGTATCCAAGCATGTGATCTGCTCCCCTGGATACTATAGAGCTCTATAATCCATCACCTAATGCAATTTGTTGCCGTGTTAAAGGAAGTCAAGCACATCGCAGCTGTGAATCTAAGCACAACGCTTCTTCCTCCTCCCCTGGAAAAAAAAAGGGTAGAAATTCTTCCATCACACTATTTGCAAGCCCCTAGCTTCTCCATGTCAGCTGCCCTTGGCTGCAAGATAACCATAAAACATTTACTGCAAAGCCATGAAGAATCCATATGTCCGTTTGATGTGTCAGGCCACCAAGAAGCCAGAGCTTGTGGGGTAGCATAAGGGTAGCTGAAGGTGACACGTACTGTCGGTTGATGAACAGAGATGCAGAAGGGGATCCTGGCAGCCTCTGTCTTGGCCTTGACAATTTGTGATGGTGACCAGGTGGGGTGTGTTATCTTAATAGTCTGGAGCTCTTGTGAATTATTTGCTGATAGATGTAAACAGCTGTTATTCTTGGTAATGGAAAGCAATTAGAAACATCTGTACTCTTGGCTATGAGTAATGCCTCCTATCCTCACTGCTCCCAAGTGCCAATTGGAAATAACTACATCATCGGAATGGTGTTGGCAATTCTACACTGCATTATGGGCTGATGATTAGTACTGAGCTGTGAAGAACAAGAGGTGAAGTGTGGGAGAAGGAAGCTTTACCTGGGAGTTACAAAGCAAGATGGGAAACTTAACGCTTTAACTGTGCAACAGAAAGCAAGCTCCGCCGCTCTGGGAGGGGTTCATTCCCATCAGTCTCAGAGCCATCCCAGGGCAGGAAGCTGTGTGTCTTAATGGAAACAATGCTGACTTTTTTCATTCAACAAGTTGAACACAGGAATTGTGCACAGGCTATACAGTGACAGGGCGCAGGTTGGCCTGGTAGCCGTTCAGTCTGAAGGATCTTGGGCATGTTGCTTAATCTCTTTGGTCTTTTCTCCTCATTGCAAAGTGGAGATAAGCCCTACTTTACAAAACTGGCTTGAGAAGCAAATGAATCTCTGTAGACAGAGACTGCTTGTTTGCGTCCTGGTCGCTCTGACCCTAAATAATCACACAGAAACTACATTAATTAAAACACTGCTTGGCCTATTAGCTCAGGCTTCTTTTGAACTAACTTTTACATTTTAAATTAATCCATTTCTTTTATTTTATATTTTGCCATGAGGCTCGTGGCTTACTGGAAAGGTTCCAAGGGGTCTTTCTCCTCCAGCAGCTACATGGCATCTCTCTAATTCTGTGTTCATTTCTCCTTTATCTCTGTTTGGAATTCCCACCTTGCTCTATTCTGCCCTGCCATAGGCCCAAAACAGATTCTTTATTAACCAACGATAATAAACCATATTCACAGCATACAGAGGGGAATCCCACATTAAATCACTATATGAAAAGTACTCTCAACTGCTTTTGTGTACTGGTGTGCTTTTGAATATCTATTTTGTGATTCATGCTAAAGAACTCTGAGTTCGGCCTTGAACAGGACATTAAAGACAGTTTCTCTAACAGGGGCCAGGATATAGAACACTGTTTGGACAAGTGTAGTAATAGGAGCGGCGGGGCTGCGTCCCCATTACCCCTGCCGCACCCC
>NC_022027.1:47783766-47784483 GCF_000317375.1 Microtus ochrogaster
ACACACACACACACACACACACACACACACATAGAGGCAATCTCAAAATCAGTGTTGTCTTTTCTTTCAAATTTGATCAAAAATGTTCAGTCCCTGAATACATTTGGTGGAGATTTTCAAGGAAGACACATGTTTGACCCTGGGCACAGACTTTGAAGAAATTCTGTGATAGAAAGGAAATTTGAGATGTTTCTTTCTATTAACTAAATATAATTTTAGGCATCATAGTCAAAGGGGAAACGCCTCTGACCTGGATAATTGGGTAGAGCTCATGCTGCAATTGACAAGGGAGGTCCGTCCAGGCAAACACACATGCACATTTTCTACCTAAGGAAACCACGAGTTCCTCTACAGGTAGCTGCTACTACTGCAGCTTCATCAAGAGGCTCCGCTGAGTTGAGTTTACTAAGGACTTATAATACTTACAATATTTACTTTCAAGGATGCTGTGGGGGTTGCCATGAAAAATAACTCACAAGGGCTCTTTTATTTGACTCCTTGGTCTGCAGCTGGTGGAGCAGTTTGGGGAGGTTTAGGAGGTGTGGCCTTGCTGGAGGAAGTGCGTCACTGGGGGTGGGCTTTGAGAGCTATAGCCTTACAGTTTACAGTTTGCTCTCTATGCTTCATGCTCACAGTTGAGACAGAGAGCACTCAGTATCCTGCTAGGGCAGTCATGCCCGTTGCTAGCTGCCATGTCTTCCTGCTATGATGGATTCT
>NC_022027.1:47785203-47793255 GCF_000317375.1 Microtus ochrogaster
AGAGATACCCCCTACCTATGACCTTTTCTTGTAACAGGAGAGCCTGGCTTCTAATACAGAGGCCGAGATTGCAGAGCTGAGGGCATGGTGGCACCTATGCAGCAGTGCTACCTTTATTTAACACAGAGTTGATGCTGAATAAAGTGGACTGCAACACCCTCCTGGGGAAACTGGGAGTGTTCACATCAGGCAAAGAAGGAAGGTAGTGCCAAAGAGTTACAGAACTACACCGAGGACAGAGTTGGAGGAGAATCAAAGAATAAATCTCCGGGTATTCTGGGAACCTGAAAACCTTTCATGCAAACTTTATGGATGAGCTGTGTGGGGGGAGAAATAAAGGAAGAAGTGGCTCCAAAGGTTAGCTGAGTAATCAGGGCAGTAATTAACCTTATCTTGCCTCTCTTGCCCTAGTCCAAATATTTGCCTTGGATGAATTTAGCAGTTCTTCATAAATACCTGAGATGGTCATCATCCTCTCTCCATTTTTTTTTAATAGAGGAAGAAGCAGAAAGACAGATCAGTCATTTTACCTAAGGTCAAAGAGCTAGCAAATGCTCAAAAATGAATTGAATGAACCACTGCCCTGCACTTCTCTTTAGGAAGTGTGCACAGATGTGGAGAGAAAGTATTCCTAAGGACGCCAAATGGAATCCACGTCGGAATGACTGGGTTAGAGCAGCCATTGAAGGAATGCAGAGGAATAGATGAACACACAGATACCACACAGAAAGAGCTCTCAGACCTTGCCTTTTCCAATGGTAGTTCACAAATAAGAAAAACCAACTGCCTAATTAATTATTTGATAACTTGTCGTTAGATCCACAAACATCTACTGAGTGGAATGGACTTCTGGGTCTCTGGGAATCACACGACAAACAAAGCCAGCAAGTTTGTGGTCATGGAGGATATATTCTACCAGGAATAACTTGACAATAAGCAAATAACATTTTCAAATGCCAAGTATCAGTTATTTATGTGATGAAAATAAAGATAAAAGTGATAGAGAATGAGGCCTGGTTACACAGACTAATATTCAAGAAAACCCTCTCTAACCCTCTCTAAGGAACAGTTTTATGTATGGTGGAGAACTCTATTCTGTCACCTATTGCAGAGCCTGAGGCCCTTAATATGTTTTGGTTAGATGATTTAATAAAATAATTGAAAGGAAGGAGTTAAATATTTACAAAACAAGTAGATTAGTACATGTAATAAGCAAAGTTTTAGAATCCAGACTAATAAGAAGTAATCTATCCTCAGAAGACCCATGAAAATACCCCTGGGGACAATTACATAGAAATACCTTGAGAAGAGAATGAGTTTGCCATACTTGAAGAATGCATTGCCCAAAGAGTGTAAGAAAATGAAGACAGATAGGTAAACAGAGCCCATGCTCAAGGAAATAAAATCAGAGCTATAAACAGAGCCCGTGTCCAAGGCCTTGGACACTAGCAGAGTTTAACTGTAAAGTTTTAAGTCAAACAGTTATATGGCAAACATTATATTTTAAACATGGTCACTATGACTGATGGGTGAAAGAAAACTGCAGCATTGTGAGCACAAAAATGAAGTACTAAATAAAGGAACAGTGATTCTGTTCTCATCTATCAATGCAGAGATAGAGTTCACAACACTAGGTTTGCTGAAGGGCAAGAATACCTGGAAAGGAAATACATATCCAATTATCTCTAGAACAATGAGGATCACTATAAGACTGTACATTGATGAATTAAAAATAAAAACAAGTGGAAAACAAGCTTTACAGATCTTAGAAGTTTTGTTTGAGATGCAGTGCTGAAATGCATGTTAGAAATCCAGGAGAAGCGCTGGAGATCTGGATCCTGGGTGAGCAGCATGCACTGCTCTTGTGGCGGACACAGCACTGCCTGTAAACTCTGGAAGCTCCAGCTCTTAGGAGTCTTCTGCCCTCTTCTGGATGCCACTGGCACCTGCACTCACACGTGCACACACCCACACACAGACAAATGCAAATATTTAAAAATAAGATGAATATTTTGAGAAAACTGTTTATAAAGAAAATGTTAAAGCAAGATTTCAGTCTATGTATGAGGGAAAATGATGGAACTGATAACACATATGCACACACACAAAGAATGAGAGAGAGAGAGAGAGAGAGAGAGAGAGAGAGAGAGAGAGAGAGTATGCGCTTAATAGTGATACTTCAAAGGCTTCCTGAAGAAAAGCAGAAAGCTGAGAGCAGCCATAGAATCACTTTGTTTTCATTTTATGTGATGAAATGACTTCATTGCCTGAGCATATCTTTCAAATATGAAATATGGTAGGCATTGGGCTAGATATATACAGTTGCAAAATCTAATAAAACAGTTTTGAAAGTTGTACAGAAAAATGGGCTGTAGTAACATTTTTTCAATCTGTTGTGAGGGCGGGGAACAAATAAAGAATTAAATGTTAGCCGAAATGCATGTTAGTTGCAATTGTTCTTTCTACTTGTCTATCCATCCCATTTTCTTCACCCCCAGCTGAGTTTTTATGCATTTCTTGAAGAAATGGTTGATGTGTGCCTTACTTAGGGTTTTTATTGCTGTGAAGAGACATCATGAGCATAGCAACTCTTGTAATGAAAATAATTAAGGGGGCTTGCTCACAGTTTCCGAAGTTTAGTTCATTATCATCATGACAAGGAGCATGGTTGCATGCAGGCAGTTGTGGTGGAGGAGGAGCAGCTGAGAGCTCTACATCTTGCAGGTAACAGGAAGTTGACTGAGACAATGGGCGGTATCTTGAGCATAGGAACCCTCAAAGGCCACCCCCACAGTGACATCCTTTCTCCAAGGCTATACTCTCCCCAACAAAATCACATCTCCTAATAGTGCCACTCCCTATGAAATCATGGGGACCAATTACATTTCATCTACCACAATGTGACTTGAGAAACCTGGCAAATAAGTAATTACATTTTCTAGGGTGAGTAGCACAGGTCATGAAGTCAATGTCCCATAATCATAATTCTTTGTCTCTACACATACAAACAAAACTTCAGTTGGCAGGGATCTACTCATCAAACTTAGAAAATATAATTTGACTTTTTGATTATTTTTTTTTGAGAGGGTTTCTCTATGTAGTCCAAACTCCCCTTGAACTCAAGACCTCCTTCCCTGACCTTCTGAATAATGGACTACAAATGTGTACCACAGCTGTGCTGGATTTAAGTTCTCCTTTGAATATTGCTAAACATTGTGACTTGAAGGGCCTAGAGAAGGCTGTGGAAGTTCCATGGTTCTTTCTAGATAGCAATATCCAACCAAAATCAATGCTAACCCATAGCTCTTGAGTAATAGAGAAGGCAATTGGTCCAGAGGGGTTTCGTCAGCAAAATGACTTTCTTTTGGGGTCTTAAAGGCTTTCTTGGAGCATGATTTTCTGGCAGGACATATTTTTGACATTCCTGACTATCAATCAAGTCTGATTCAAGAGTACCAGGCCTATTTTGAAAAACTATCTGATGTTAATCACCGTAGGTAATACCTGACACAACAGAGTCTGGTTATGGATGCCTCTCGAATAATGAGTAGTGCCCCTACAGATGTGCAAACTAAATTTTTTTTTTTTTTTTTTTTTTTTTTGAGACAGGGTTTCTCTGTGGTTTTGGAGCCTGTCCTGGAACTAGCTCTTGTAGACCAGGCTGGTCTTGAACTCACACAGATCTGCCTGCCTCTGCCTCCCTAGTGCTGGGATTAAAGGCGTGCGCCACCACCGCCCGGCGTGCAAACTAAATGTTAAGTATTACTTAAGAGGTAGGCAGCCAGCTCAGCAAATTCTCTCTGACAGTCTGTTTACAGTTCTCAGCACAGTGAGTTTAGAGTCAGCTGGCTATTACACCCTTAGCTTCTGCAGCATTGGGCAGAGCCAGTAGATGGTGGTCTTAAGTCGCAAGTTGCTCATCGTCTAACCCTGTGAGCACGGGAAATGACTGCAGCACTTCACATGTCCAAATCCTCTTTTCTATTTATCAGTGCTGTAAACTGGAAGGAGGTAGCATAGGAGTCCTTTCTAAACTGGCCTGTTAATTGCTTTCTAGAATCACATGTTGCTTTTGAAAACATAAAATTCATCACGGTACTTCAAAATCATGCAGTGATTTACCGGACCCAATACAAATGCTTTTATTGCTTGTGTTTTCTCTAAAGATGAAATAGGTTTTCAATTTCTGAGATAGGAGCTTGCTTATTGGGATTCTGAAAAACCAACTTGATACTGCAAGGCCTAACTATGACGTCTACTTAGCTTCCCTTATTGTTAAATGTACTTTAGAGATTCAGTGGCAGTTGTATTACAATGCCTTGTAATTATGCATACTGGCTAGAATTAAAGCCTTTGGAAATTAATTTTGAGTTGAAATATTAAATGAAGTAGAATGTTTTATCATAATGGCATAATTTAAAACTAACTAAAAATAGCATTAATAATAATCATGATTACTCTCATTTCATTAAAAGAAGAGATTTAGCACTAAATTATTAAATGATCAAATTTACGGTACCCAAGTTAGTAAAGATTTTGTAGGAGTGTAAATCATGTGACATGATTTCTGTCCAGTGACTATAGCAAATTAGTCACTAGAGTAAATTCTCAAAGGTGTTAATAATATAAACAGTTCAGTGTAGGAAGCATTGGTAAAGTGATACATCCTTGGACCTTCAACTATTACATTAGTTTTTATTCCAGCAGTGTCTTCTGTAAGTGCAACAAATGAAAGTCGGGATGGACAATTACACTTGAACAACAGAAAATGTTACATTTTTCTCTTCTCTAAGCCCTCGGTTTATGAGCCATGCTCCCTGCTTCTGCACATTAACCTTCCTGCACTGTTAATGGAACAACCTTCGGTTTCACTCTGAAGTCATTCTGTGTCCTAAGCAGCATGTATGTTTTTTGAGGTTTATTTATTTTTATCTTGTGTATAAGTGTTTTGCCTGCATGTGCATGATATGTATACACAGTGGTCAGAGGGATGTTGGACCCTTGGAACTGGAGTTTTAGACATTGTGAACCCCCAGGTTAGTGCTGGGAATCAAACCTGGGTCCTCTAGAAGAGTAACCAGTTCTTTTAACCACTGGGCCATCTCTCCAGCCCCTGTTTCTCATTTCTTTATTAAATCTCAGATCAGTTCAACTGGAGAAAATTCTACAAACTAAAAGACTAGGGAACAAGAAATAACACCTTGAAGTCATCTTTATATCTATATAATATGTTATGTTTAATATTTTATATATATCTACATATATACTATTTTCATAATTGAATTATCTATAATTCACCTGATCTCAAAAGAAAAAAATACCAATCTCTTGAGCCTTGAAGGTAGTACTGGTAATCATGGGCAGGGGATTGGTTTGTTTGTTCTATGCTTGTTAAGGAAAGTTTTAAGTAATAGACATTTTGTTGTCTGGATGTACTATAGACTTCTACTTAGTGTTGTTGAATGTCTCCTTCAAGAGACATGATTTTTAGTATCTGATACATATTTTGAAAAGTTATCAGAGCTGAGAATTTGCAAAATCCCATAAGGTTACAACTGATTGGTACAGGAGTAAAAGTGGTGTGACTTGGGCCAGGCATGGTTGAGCACGCCTTTAATCTCAGGACTCTGGAGGCAGGGCTGGCAGATCTCTGTGAGTTCAAGGCTAGCCTGGCCTACAAAGCAAGTTCTAGGATAGCCAGAGTCACATAGTAAAACTTTGTATTGAACACACACACACACACACACACACACACACACACACACACACGGTGAAAAACCCCGGCAGTCTGTTCTTCACAGAGCTGTGGAATATCAGTAACAAAGTGTCATTTATATATCATGTTTATGAAAATGTGTTCCATGCTGTGTGATTGAAATAATACAATCAGCATATCTATAGTCTCATTATACCAATGGATAGTTTTGTATATTTGGGGAAGCTATGAATTTAAGAGCTGACCTATCCCTTAGAGAGCCATGTGCCATTCTGAAATATTTAACTAGACTCCAGAGTTACAGACATCTAAAAACAGCTATAGACTCATTAGTATTGTTTGAGTAACTCCTTTGGCTTTTATGTTACTCGGGAAATAGGAAATCATAACATCATAAATAGTATTAATCTGAATACATCGATGTAGCCAGGGCAATTTTAAGCCAATCATTTCTCATTAGGTTGATGTTAGTAAAACTTCTTATTCAGATAAGGTTTTTTTTTTCTTTTCATTTTTCTTCTTTTGAGTAGTCAGTAATCAATGAAGTGTAGTAAGTTGAGCAAATTGGGGCTGAGGTGTCTCAGGCTGGCTTTATTCTCAGCTATAAATTACAGAGGCTTTGTAACTGCTTGACACCGCTCTTGAATCAAAAATATCACCTCAGATTTTTATTTTTCTGTTCAGGTTGAATGACTGGCATTAAGGGTTGGTGGGGCTACAGAGAGGGGGAACCAGATCAAGTGAAGACCCAACCTCCTGTAATTCAAGATTAGAACCACTCTCTCAGATTTCAAACTGATTTATATTTTAACTGTTGATTATCTGAAGTGGAAACTAATAGAATCTTAATCAGCTAGCATCTTCTTTCATCAATTTTTTTTTCATTCCAAATTATAATTTAGCAATTTAAAATTTTTAAATTCTCTTCTATGTGTCCTCTATTGACAATGAGTTGCACTCTGGATTTTATTTTGTTTTTCATCTTCAAGACAATGAGGTGTGACTAAAATTGCCTGCTTTTGAAACTTCAAATCTCTGCCTTTGCTCCCCAGGAAAGCCAGTGTCTGCTGTGAAAAGGTACCTCAGTGTTTTGAGCACTAGCCTTTTGTAAGCAGACATGAGAGTTACCAATGGGCGATGGTAAGGAAAGAGCACAGCCCTGGGCAGCTCTGGATAGGTGGACAAATGAGAGTCCTGTAGCATGATTAATAAAAACCCAAAGGCAGAAATCAGGGCTCAACTTGAAGGTCAGAAAAGCAAAACAGCCAGGCACCGACTCTCACCTCTTTCTACCTCAGTCTGAAATGGTGATCCTGCCTCCAGGAATCTCAGAATGAGACTGTGTAAGAGCTGCCTCCTCCCATCTTACATTCCTCTCTAGTGCTGGGATTAAAGGCGTGCACCACTACTGCCCTGGTTCTATTGCAAGCTAGTGTGGCTACTGGGATTAAAGGTGTGTGTCACCACTGCCTGGTTTGTAAGTCTAACCAGTGTGTCTGTTTTACTCTCTGAACTCTGAACTTTCAAGCTTTATTTATTAAAATACAAATGAAATAACACTACAGGTCCTGTGCTATTATCCTGTAGTTTTGGTGACAGTTCATGACAGAATGAGGTGGACTCTGTTTCTTAGATGGGATTAGAAGAAATCAGAAAAGTAATTAACACATGAAGCACCAAATAGGAAATACTACTATGCACAGCGGCGTTCCACACTTGGTTGAGTTCACGATTGGGCCGTTGGTGCCAGAACAATAATTGCTGTGTCATACGGGAAGAATTATTAGACAGCAGTATTTGGAGACTTGACAAAGAAGCAATATTAAATGATATTAGGGAACTGTTTCTTAAAAGGGGGGTTGATTTCAAATTTTAATAGAATATTTAAAGAAATATGCAGTCTTCCTATGACAATTTAGTAGCTGTTTTTTATTAGTGAAAGTATGCCTGTGTGTGCAATCATGATGTTGACAACCACACTGGCCTTCTATGGAAACTATGATCAAGCTATATTGCTGCATGTGTTTTCATTCTCTTCTTGGGTATATGACATGATGCCCAGTATTAAAACAGTATCCATAAAATGCTAATAGTGAAATTTGGAGCTCAAGATAATTCATTATGTATTATTTCAAAACAACTAACCAATACATATATTTTTTCAAACAAAATAATTTGCATTTTATTTATTTTTTCCGTTTATTTATTTATTAAAGATTTCTGTCTTTTCCCCGCCACCACCTCCCATTTCCCTCCTCCTCCCCCAACCAAGTTCCCCTCCCTTGTCAGCCCATAGAGCTATCAAGGTTCCCTGCCCTGTGGGAAGTCCAAGGACC
>NC_022027.1:47794380-47800242 GCF_000317375.1 Microtus ochrogaster
CCTGGAAACAACCTAGATGCCCTTCAATGGAAGAATGGATGAAGAAAGTATGGAATGTATACATATTAGAATAATTTTCATTTTAAAAAGACACAAACAGAAAAACTAACATGAAAACATCCACAAGCCTAGTTTGCTGGTATAAAGATGTTAGTATTTTGTCAACAACTATACTGTCACCAACTTTTCTCTATGAACTATTAAAATGTCCTACAGCTTTTACGGGGCTGTTTTGCTTTGACTTTTCTTATTGTGCTTTAGTGCATGTGGTGCACAGACTGAACATGAGGTGCTCAGTATCCTTTGGTGATATTTTTAATGCCTATGTAATGTTCCTCTGTATATTTCCCTAGGCGTCTAAGTAATCTCACATGGGGAACTGTCTCCTGTTATTATCGGATGGCAATCTGCATCACCAGAGTGGCTTCGGCCGTGCCCTTTGGACACATCTGGAGAGATGGAATTCTGATGGCTCTGATGGCCGCTCCCACAGGCATCCCCAGAAAGGGCATCCGCCTGATCCCTAGCACACTGTCTGCTTTTCTTCTCTCCCAACTGTAATTACGAAGCTCTCCTGTTGTCTGTTTATGCAGTGTTTCAGCATTAACTGAAGACAATTGAGAGAAAAATCTCTCGAAAGGATTTCAAAGACACAATAATTCTAGTGGCCATTTTGAGACTAAAATAAGCAGGGTTGTTCAGTGTCATGCCTTATGCCAAGTCCAAAACTAATAGTTACAAAAATCACCAGCGTTGATTATGCGCTGGTGGCTAAGTTTGTTGGATGTCAGTTATTTCATTCCTTTAACCTTTACAGTTACCCAATGAAATACATTTAAATGTTCTTTTTTTTTTTAAGATGAGAAACCTGTATTTCAGACAGCTTATTAAAATTGCTCAGAGCTGCACACTTAGCTGGTAGGGAGCTGAGATTAGACTTCTGTACAGTCTCATTCAGGCGATCACACTCCAGGGACCTGAAGATTGTGGTTCTGAAAACTCTGTCCGGTGGGAGGCAACCTGAGGCTCGAGTATGCTGGCGACAGCAGCCATTCATCCCACCGTGCAGTGACTGGGTATTGTGATTGACAGCATCTTCTTGGATAAGCTATAGGGTTTTGCCACCTGGTCCTGGGGTAGTAAACAGTTGGCGTCTCATCCCTCAAACGCTAGGCATCAGAAGTAGCTAAGGGGGAGGGCTGAGGAGGCAGCAACACCTTAGTGCTTAAGACTCTTAGGGGGGTGGACAGACCACGTGTTCTGTTTTCTCCAAGAGACAGTTGCCTTCCTTGGTACCCTTTTTGGGGTGGTGTTATGATATTAGAAGCAGAGGGAAGAGGCTTCCCTTCAGGCTCATTTCTCCTTAGACAGTTGTCAGGAGGGCTCGGCTTAGGACATGGAAATAAGATCTAAGGTAGATATTTTTCAGATCCACATGTACCGGGAGCATTAGACAAAGGGTGAGCATGCGCTGTATTGAGACACGGAGACAGGAGGCGCACACAATGGCCCAGTAAGGTCACAAAGGGTCCTGAGGTGGTGATCAAAGGCATGCTGAGCTTCTGCCCTGCTCATCTGAGTCTCCTTCCTTCCCTGTTCATCTCTTTCTGCCCCCTGCTCATCTGCAGGCTAAAGAGAGGATACATCTCGTACTTGAGCTTGGGGCTTTTTGGCACAAAGCTTGATTGTCTCGGTTTCCTCTTGGCAGATTCGAATTGTTAGAGAAATGAAACTCGTTTGAAAACAGTAGGCCCTGGCACACTTTCTCCCCGGCGTTGCCCAGGACTCCGGGAACAGTTGTGGGTTGGCTGCGTGGCATTTGTCTAGGTTGGGTTTGATCTTAGTCTCAGATCCCATATGGCCTGAAATAATAAGCTTTAAAGTCCTATGCACTTGAGAATGTGAAGGTGGAGGTCAGAGGAGAAAGAGGCTGCCGCACATGAAGTCCGTGGATTTTTAGAGTGCAATCGAGACTTAAAAAAGATAGGCAATTGAGAATTCTTGCATTTGTGCAAATGAATAGGATACAAATGAAAAGGACTACAAAAACAATTTTATCATAAATGGAGGAGAAAATAAAATAATGCCATCTCTAGCAGAATTAGTGCCAGTATAACTGAGGTATCTGTATTTTAGGTTTGCTTTACCAGAGCCCACACAGCACCCTAGGAAGATCCTGCCAGATAAATAATATCGTACACTTGGGAGTTCTGGTGAGACAGGTTCTTATGAACATGATGTAATGATAACTAAAAAATATCTCTTATACATGTGTAAAGGGCTTAGTAGGAACCCCACTACACCTAAGGCAGCACCTGAAAACTAGAACTCAGAGACATTGCTCACTCAAGATAACCAGACATGGACCTAGACCCCATGACACCAACTGAACCTTGTTTGATGACTCTTAGCATAATAAAAATTAATCTTTGCTATATTCACTGTGTGTAATTACCTTCTTCCTCGCAACACGTTTACAGTTATTTCCATTCAGTTTTATTTGGGGGCATTTAAATTTTTATTTTAGTTTTAATATAATTTAATTAAAACATAAATATATCATTTCCCTTCTTCCCTTTCCTCTTTCCTACCTTCAGCCCCTCCCATGTCCCTGCTTCACTCCCTCTCTAATAACTTCTCTTTCTTTGACTATTTGATTACACACAGAGACACACACACACATACTCATACACACACCCACACACAAAGCTACAACCCACTGAATCTGTTTTTGTGTGTATGATTTGGGGGCTGACCACTTTCTATTGGTTAGCCTATGAAGGGCACATTCCTGGGAAAGAATAACTCTCCCCCTCAGCAATCATTGCTTCCCTGTTGTTCTTTGTCTAGCAGTTGGATCCTGGGAGATTTCCCTCTTCCTGCTTTAGCATGACTATTGATACCTTCAAGGTTCAGATTTTCTTTAGGCAGCCTTTCCTGGAAGACAGCTTCTCACCACACATTTCCTAGTTCTCTGGCTCTCAGAATCATTAGGCTCCTTCTCCATGTTTCCTGAGTCTTAGGTGGGGGAATTGTGTTTTAGATGTATCCATTGGGGCTTTGCACGTTACGATCACCTTCTCTCTACATGTGTCAGCTGTGACCTCTGTAATGGTCTCCATTTGCTGACGAGATGAGGAGGCAGAGCTACACTTCATCTCTAGATATAAGCATTACACTGTAGTTAGGAGTTATGCTGCCTTACAAAGTGGCAACAGCTGTCTTCTAAAGACCATGACCTCACTAGCTCTGGGTAGCCAGTTAGGTTTCTAGGACCAGGCATGATTTCCCTCCTATTGAGAGGGCCTCAAGTTCAATTATATTGCTGTTGCTTACTGCCAATGTGTGAACACCACTATTGCCACCTTAGGGATATCTTAACATGTTGGTCATTGTTGTGACTGACAGTTATCACAGCTGCAGGACTGTGGATCGTTTTCCTCCAGTGGAAGCTAGCGGAATACTTTCTAGTACTATGGAAGCTAGCTCACAGGAAGAAGGCTTTCAGGTTAGATCCAGTTGGAATCATCCAAGTCCTGTGTCCTAAGTGTACAATGTCTTCAACAATAGGAACCTGCTTTCAGCCTCGCAGAGGAAACCAAGGGCAATCACAGTAGCCTATTTTGCTTTGAACTAAGTAAATTGTTGTCACTTGGGTCACTCAAAGCAACAACTCTAATGAAAGTTTATCATGCTTGATACTGGGGTTTTTGTTAGTCTGTGTCTTTTGTGGGGACCATTATCAAATTGACCATTGTTTAAGAGCTCTGTAATGGTGTGGGAGAATTGTCTGTATTCTGTCAATCATGTTTTAAATAAACGCTGATTGGCCAGGAAGGGAGTATAGGTGGGACAACCAGACAGGAAGTAAAGGTGGGGCAATGAGAACAGGAGAGTGCTAGGAAGGAGGAAGCCTATTCCTCCCCATTCCTGCGCAGACCATGAAAGAAGCAGGATGTGTGACCTGTCTTGCTGAAAAAGGTACTGAGCCATGTGGCTAACATAGATAAGATTAATGGATTAATATAAGCTACAAGAGCTAATAAGAAGCCTTAGCTGATGGGCCAATCAGTTTATAGCTTATGGAAACCTTTGTGTGATTTTCTTTGGGACTTGCTGGCTGTGGGAACTGGGCAGGACAGAAACCCCAACAAGCAGGCCCCTCAAGTTACACTGTAATTTTTAGGAAAATATCAAATTATATAATTTCTTTGAGGCTTTATCAAGCAACCTTAGTGTTATTTGTCTCTTCCACCTCCCTTTTTATTCTGTATTAACTGCCCTCTCCCTTTCCCTTGCTTCTGAGGTTTGGAAGCTAGGAACTATGGGTGAGAGAGGACATATGACTTTCTGGTTCTAGGTTACTTCATTTTGTATGATCTCTGCATACTTCATCAATTCACCTGCAAAGTTCATGGTTTCATTTTTCTTTGCAGATGAATATTTCATTGTGTATATGAACCACATCTTTCATTATCCATTCATCGGCTATAGGGCATTTACGTTGTTTCTATTTCCTAGTTATTGTAAACAGAACAATACCAAATACACTTAGGACTTACCCCACGCTTATAAATATTAATGCTAGCATCAGTTTCTAACTAAAGCCATACTGTTATTTGATCACATAATTAAAACCTTCCTCTTTCCTCCATTTTCATAGTGCCATGTGAGAAGAAAGGGGAATCAGCAGAAAGAACTTAGCACATAGAACAGATCTCAAAGCCACAAAAGGCACAGCTATTCCAGAAACAATCACTAAGTCTCATGTAATTGTCCTCTGTTTGCTTGACCTGCTTGCTTATTACTGTTTCTCTGACATCAACTCCTTCTCATTCAATCCCAGACATTTTCTGTTTACGGATTTAGTTTATTAAAGATGGTTCTACACAAAGATATGCTACTGAAAACGTTTTGGTGGTTTATGAAGTTAAATCATAGCCTGTCACGTTGAACTTGACTTGTGACCTTACAGACAGGACCATCTACTTCAATTGCTCCAGGTCAAACAGAAACTAAAGCAGAACGGGAAAAATAGGGGTACAGCCTATTACATCTGACTGTTTTCCATCTGTGCTTCACTTCCTCCCGTAGGACTGTGTAAAGAACCCTGTTGAGTAAGGCTTAAACCCATTCTAATTATTGAAGCTTTTTAACTTTACAGATGTTGCAGGCATTCCTTCAAACCAGAGCACAGCCTTTCCAGATGGGAATTAAGAAAGGCTGCTTCTCAATTGTTACTCAATACAAAAGAATATTACAGTAGCGCTCTCATTTCCGCTAATCCACTCATTTCAAGTTTGATTTACCTTCCTGGCTTGATCTAAAATAAAAAAAAAAAATCTCCGTGGCTTTATAGGATTATATGCTGCTGCATTCAGGTTTTGAGTGAATCACACTGTGTTCATTTTAATGTAATTTCTCCCATTCCAAAGCCAGGATTAACCTGTTGTTTTTGATTAAAAAGACTTATCTTTTAGATTTTAGGGGAGTCATTTTACATTTATCTAACTGATAATTATGTGTTAAGATGATATATTAAGAGAGTAAAAGTAAGTAACGTTGTATGAAGATTTCTAGAATGTTAGTACCCTGTATGCACTGGTTTATAAGCTATAATGGAGATTTCCCTAGCATTGACCTTATATTTCTTGTGCTGTGGATATATATTTAGTTCACTTAAACCCTGACAAGGAAAAGTTTGTTGGTTGTTTCAGTCGTAGAAAATGAGATAGAAAAGAAGCAGGTGTCCTTATTGCTTATAAATCAAAGAGAGTGAGGACATAACTCAGTCTGTAAGCTGCTTGCCTAACACACACAGCTCTGAGTTCAGCCCATAGCTCCAGACAGAAGTGTGTGATG
>NC_022027.1:47801657-47802952 GCF_000317375.1 Microtus ochrogaster
CAATTTATGGGAGTCAGTTCTCTCCTTTCAACCATATGGGTCCAGGGATCAAACTCAGGTAGTAGGGTTTGGCATCAAGTGCCCTCACCTGTCAGTCCATCTCAGTGGGCCAGCTTCTCAAAAGCAGAAATCCCAGCTATGGGTTCTGCCGCTCTTTGTCCCATTGTACTTAAGCACAACTCTGCTTGGCTGCTAAAACATGAGCCTTAAGCCTTTCAGAATTACTCTCCTTTGTCTTACCTGTAATTTCTTACAGGAGTGGCTTAAAAGTTCCAGAGTGAAAAGTCTAGCTCCAGAATTTGGGTGGAACTTTTTTTCTATCTTGCTGGGGCTTCCAAATGTTAATCCTGAGATGTGCAAGAGAAAAACCAGTTCCACAATTCTGAGCCACATTTGAAGTAAGCTTTATTGAATATTGACTAGGTTGATTGACTCTGGCCAAGTCCACCCATGTATTCCCAGGGAATGGCCATGAGTCACAATGCAAGGGCTTAAAAGGCAAAACCTACAATTCATAGCCTTTCCCATCAGGTCCAAACTGGGGCAAGTATACATCCTGATGTATTTTCTGCCCATGTACTCCCACTTATAACCAACCAAGCACATCTGGTATAAACAAACTTGTTTAGGGAAGTAAAAACATGCGGTTTGTTATTTCCCAAAAACTACTGCTCCCAGAATTCCAGGAAGTTATCAAGTTATCTTGTCCTTGAGCTAGTGGGGCTTATAAATTAACTTTGACTCTTGTACCATGAGAGGAGGGGGCAGGAGAGTGAGACAGGAGAGAAGGAGACTAAGAGAGATCCAGGAGCAGAGCCAACCAGGAGCCAAGAGACCACATAACTAACATGCTGAGGTTATATAATAATATAAATTTATATATATATATTATACACATACATAAATATAATATTATATTGTGATCAGTGGCTGGGGGAAGGGAAACAGAAGCCAAGCTCTGGGCTGGAGAGGTTTAGGGTAGACTTGGGGGAGGGTGAGAAGTGCTGGCAGGAGCAACAGGTACTGAGAGATACTGGGAGAGCTGGTCAATGTCTGCTTTGATATATTAATAGGCACAGTCTAAATCACTGGGATAAAGAAAGACTGGCTCTGTTCAAGGAAAACAAAGTTAACTCTTTTGTGTGAGATCCCAGAGAATGTCTGGGGGTAGGAATGAGGTACTACCCAAAGTCATATACACAGAGGCCTTAAACTTGGCTCTCCGCAAAGGAATATTCTTTTTATTTTATTTATTTTTTTGAGAATTTGAGATATTTTTCCTTTTTCCTTTTTCA
>NC_022027.1:47805907-47824839 GCF_000317375.1 Microtus ochrogaster
GTTTAAACAGAAAAAGGGGAAGTGATGGAGGAAGGTCATTGGTTAATTAAATAAAGAAACTGCTTGGCTGGCCCTGATAGGTTAAGACATAGGTGGGAGGAGTAAACAGAACAGAATACTGGGAGGAAGAGGAAGTGAGGTCAGACTCCACAGCTCTGCTCTCGGGAGCAGATGCCTCAGAGAGACGCCATACTCCCCGCTCCTGGGAAGATGCACACGATGAAGCTCTGACCCAGGATGGACGTAGGCTAGAATCTTCCCGGTAAGCGTACCTTGGGGTGCTACACACAGATGATTAGAAATGGGCTAAATTAGTATGTGAGAATTAGCCTAGAAGAGGCTAGATAGAAATGGGCCAAGCAGTGTTTAAATGAATACAGTTTGTGTGTTGTTATTTTGGGGCATAAGCTAGCCAGGGGGTCGAGGTGCTAGGGACGCAGCCCTGTAGCTCCCCATTACTACAATCTGTCTTAATTTGCTCTTCTTGTAAAGATATTGGCCATATATGACCAATGGCATCCCACTGACCCATCCTAATGACATCATTATCAATTAATTACTTCATCAAGATCACATACTGAAGGGATGGGGTCAGAACTGCAGCCTGGGTAAATGCAATTCAGCCCATAACACGAACTCAGCCTTATTGCTTTTATTTTTCAATAGCAGCACCATTACAAATGGCGTCGCCTCTCTTTCTTACACTTATAAAGTAATAGGACCTATTTTAAACCATAGAACATCTACATACCAAAGTATAAATCTTGTTGGCATTTTAATTTTCTCCCTGGAAATCCTGTTTCACGTACAGTGCCGCAGGTTCCTGGAGTAGGACTCGTGATTGCTCTTATGAAAGCAGCTGTTCAGTGAGCGCAGCATATTTTGTTAGTTCATCAAGAAGCAGGGGAAGATTGCACTGCGATCAACTTCTGTCTGGCTGTAGTCAATGCTTCTCTGATTGGGCTCAATGATTGATTTAATAGGTCTACCCCAGAGCCGTTACTCATCCCTGATATTTGTCCAATGCAGACTCCACGTTATTTATGTAAACGATGTTTTATACGCCTTCTGTGCAGATAAATCCAAGCTGACAGAACTGGTTAAGGGATGAGTGTGCTCCCAGTTGGGATTAGGGGCTCAGTATCTGTCTTTATCAACTATCAGGTTACTTCACTGTCAAATGGGGGGCTTTGTAAGATAAGGAGATGTGATTGGAAGCATCTAGTCTCTATTCTGAAGGTAGCCTCTGGACAATTCAGAAAGCTGTGTGTTTAACTCTCGCAAATGAAAGGACTCCTAAATCATAGGAAAGTATTATACCAACGCCATTCAGATAGTTACAAACCTCAGGAAGTGTTCTTATGCCAAACATATACCACATATGTAGCTGTGGCAGCTGTGGCAGCTGTGGCATCCTTTGAATTTATGAAGCATGAGCTTTGTATGTTCTTGCTCTTTCATTATTTTATCAGCACATGATTTTCAGATTGATGGAGTCCTTTGTGTGTGTGGTTATTAGAAGATCAAAAGATTACACGTGACTTCTGCTTTTAAAGTGATGGAATGACAATGTATAAAGCTTCCTCTTTATTTACTTACTGACCTGTCTTTCTCTCCTTCTCTGTCTTGTAAGCAAATGCTCAAAATCCAAGAAGAAAGGAGAAAAGGAGAGTGGGAAGTTTATTGCTGATAGAACTGGGACACACACAAAGCAATGGTAAAATGGAAAGAAGTACATTGTTTTCTATGGCTTAGTCAAGAGAGAAAAAAGATAATTTTGTAAATAATTTCATTTTTACTTGCAATGTAAATCAATATAACTTAGAATATATATTTAAAACATATTCAACATGATAGCACTTTTAAATAGTGAAAGGTATCTACCCTTTAATTGCAAATGTCCTGGTCAAGTTTCTGTATGTCCAAACAAATAATCACCAATATTCTGGTTTAATAATGTTGTCCCCATGGAACCCCATGGTCATGAAATTATCTATGGGAATCATTAAGATAATTATTTTCAGAAGGGAAACTACTGCTCTCTCATGTCCTACAGTTGTTAAAACAATTTTTAAAAAAGGAAGGGGCAACCTCATAATGTACGCTTGTGGAAAAACTGCAGTCAGTCTCCTAGCTGAAGACTAAATATAGTGTGCCTGTCTATGATAAGTAGATTATTATAGATCATTCTCAGAGGAGGTAGAGAAAAGATTGCACCGACATTAGCTTCACTGCTATTTGTAAGCTGTAAATTTTGTTAAATGATAGATACAAAGATGGAAGACAGATGGATAGAGGAGGAGTCAAAATCTGATCAGGGATGAATTAGTGCTGCAGCCTACGCTTCAGGGCTGTCTTAGTACCACAGGCTAGCAAGCAGCAACATCCAGCATCCCCCGCTCCCTCCCCCCTGAAATGTACCGATTTATATGAAAATTAAGATTACAAATTAAAGCCTGACTATCCTGGAGTTTTCCAGTTCATCAGCCATCCAATAATGCCTGTATGCATAATTCCCGGAAGATTACTTTGTCCTTACAGCTAAGCCCTGTCCCTGATATGAAAGATCTCTATCCACTTTTATTGAAATAAAGAACTAACATCATAATCCCAATATTGAGGTATAATCTTCATTATCTCCTGACCCTCTTGAGGGTCTCTCTATCTATATTACTTCAGATTTGGTTTATTTATAATCCTTATGTATTTACTTTTATTGAGATAGGATTAAAAACTTAAAAAAAAGCTTCCAAAATCCTTATGATCTCATGACTGAGTTTCAATTCAGCAACAATCAACTAATGTGGTAGAATGCGTTTTTTATAGTGGTTCTTATAGCTATATAGTTCAAGCTTGAAAAGGAATTAATTGGTCCCCAGAGCAGCCCTGTTCCATCACATGAATTATTTTCATTCTAACTTGGTATATGAAATGATGCCAATATCTTTTTTCCTATTTATTAAAAAAAGATTTGGAGGATGTGGTGCTGATGGTATGTGAAAAGACAAACAGACACAGAGCCATTCAGAGTTACTTTCATATCTTCCCTAATAAGTTTTAATTCATACCTATAGTTAATTACTGGTAAACTCCAACCCTCCAACTTCCCCTTTTTCCTAGAGCCTAAATGGCCTCTAGCTTTGCCTGGGGCTGTTAATTATCAAGCTAGTCATTAACGCTGGTCAAAATGATTTCTTGGAGATTGTCACTTGCTAATTTCTTTACCATAGATAATGCAGACTTTGCTGTAGGATGCACTTCAGCTATAGTCTTCTTACATATGCATCAGGAAACACCCATTAAAACCATGTTATGCTGAGGTATTTTCAAGCCATGCCACTTAACATTTTTGATGCAGTTCCAGGATGAGCTCTGAGGGTGCATTGTTCAACATGTCATGGGTAATCACCATGTTTTCTTATTTTAGTATTTAGAGAAACACACCTTAGAGCTTTGATGTGTTCTTCACTTGCATGTGTCTCTTATTTTACTTTGTTTTTGGTTAAGAATTTGTAGGAAAATATTTGGCTTTTGGCTTCAGAAATTTGCGTAGAAATGGAAGTACTTTCTTACTGCAGAAAGCGTCAGGACAGTGCTGTCTTTAACATACTGATGACTGGCTGCAAAGAATTCTTGTTCTACAGTTATTGATAAGGAGGATTTGTTTTTGTTTTTGTTTTTTTTTTTTTGGTTTTTCGAGACAGGGTTTCTCTGTGGCTTTGGAGCCTGTCCTGGAACTCGCTCTGTAGACCAGGCTGCACAGAGATCCGCCTGCCTCTGCCTCCCAAGTGCTGGGATTAAAGGCATGCGCCACCATCGCCCGGCGATAAGGAGGATTTGGAGTAGTTTTTATTGGCTCCTTTATTCTCTTGTGTGTTACCTCTGTGCCTGCTTTTGCCTGGGTACCTATGGAAACACAATTAAGAAGAGAGTGGGGAGGGAGAGACAGGTATGATCCCAGAATCATTTTTCAGCTTTCACTAACTCCCACATATACAATACTTTATGGTAATGATGAGCTTTATTAAAGCATTTACAACACAGGGCTTGGCTAAGCTAACACTTTTGTACACCTATTTTCTTACTTAACCATCAGATTTATTACTATTTTGTGAATGTGGAAATTAAAAGCCTAAAATTGGGAAAGATGTAGGAGAGGAGGGAAAACATGAAGAAGTTTCAGGACTTCAAATGGCATTGGTTGTCTGGTACCCTGCTTCTTCACTGGCTTGCAGATAGGAGAAGTCTTCTTTTCTTTAGAAATCTGGCCCAAGCAGGTAAGACCGTCTCTTGACATTCCGAATATTGGTTTAAATATTCCAATAGGAGGGCTAATAATGATGCTGATGAAGTAGGCTTATCCTAACTAAGACTTGAGTGAGTTAAGTATATTTTATAGGTACCCTAAAATATTCTTTTTAGGAGCAGGCCCAACAGTTACTAAAAATTCGGCATGAAGTTTTGAAAAAACTCTTATCTGTTATGATGTAGATTTAGTTGATAGATTAGTGGATATAATTTGTGGAGGAAGCAAAGAAGGGAAAGGAAGACAAAAATATGGGATGTGGCCTAATTTGAAGGGCATCTAGTTTCAGCCAGGGGCGAACTACAGAAGCTAGTGCAGAGAAACAGAATGGTGGGTATCACAGGTGAAGGATGGAGTCACATGTAGTACAGAGAAACAGAAAGGTGGTTATCATAGCTGAAGGAAGAATTCGTGTGTGCCCTTGGTTTTTGTTCAGTCCTACCTTAGAGGAGACAGCACATATCATGCTGGGGGGACAAGGTTTATAATTCATAGGGCTGTGACTTCTTAGGAAATAAATCTAAATTACAGGATGATTTTAAAAGTTTTACATATTGAAGTTAGCCAGTATTAAGCACTTCCTTCTTTCAAGATAGGTACTTCAGAAGACACAGTGATCATCCTTGCTATTCTAGCTTATAAAAATGCAAACCATGAATGCAGCCTTTCTCCTTTATTCAGAATGCTCAATTATTTTTAAAGCAAGTCCTTTCATTGTACACATAAAATGCCATCCAATTAATATTTTAAAAGATCTAGTTGGGTGTGGTGGTACATACCTGTAATCCTAGCACTTGTGAGGTGGAGACAAAGATTTAGAAGTTCAAGGCCAGGTTAGAATACATGAGACCCTGTCTCAAAAAAACAAAACAAAACAAAAAAACCCCAAAATCTATGCTTTGATTAGATGGGAATTAGGAAACACAACACAGGTTTCATAACCCATCTTTGGCTTCTGATCATCTGAAAATTCCCTCCATGCACCTGCAAGGGACTATCTTTTCTCAAAGCAGGCTTCCAGGATCAAATCCTAGGTTGCCAGGCTTTTGCAGTAAGTACTTTACCCACTTAGTCATCTTGTTAGCCTCTACATTTTATTTTAAAACATTGCATTTTATTTCTTTTTATTGTGTATATGTGAGTGCGGGCACACATGTACCACCAAGATTGTGTAGAGGTCTGTGGTGGCTTGAAAGGAAATGGCCCCCCATAGGCCTATAGGGAGTGGCACTGTTCGGAGGTATAGCCTTGTTGAAGTAGGTGTGGCCTTGCTGAAGGAAGCGTGTCACTTTGGGGATGGGCTTTGAGGTCTCCTATGTTCAAGCTATGCCAAGTGTGACAGTTCACTTCCTGTTGCCTGTGCATCAAGATGTAGAACTCTCAGCTCCTTCTCCTGCATCATATCTGCCTGCATCTTGCCATGTCCCACCATGACAATCAGGAAGTGAACCTCTGAACTGTGAGCCACTGAATTAAATGTTTTCCTTTATAAGAGTTGTCATAGTCATGGTGTCTCTTCACAGTAACAGAAACCTGAAGGCAAGGTCAGAGGATGACTTTCAGGAGGCAGTTCTGTTCCTTCTACCTTGAGTTTCTGGGGTCAAAGTTGTCAGGATTGCATGGCAAGCATTTTGTCTGGTAAGCCCCAAAGGCAAGTTTTGATAGTCAGCATAGATCTATAAAGTGGGGTATATATACTTCTTTGCCTTTCCCAAAGTAGGTGCCCCAGGATATAACTGCAAGTGCAACCCAGAGTGAATTGAATTTAAGCACTATTAATACTATCATTCTTTAGCTGAATGCAGGAATAGTCACAGAGGCTAAACCTGGGTACAAAAGCTGAACGCATCAGCCCTAGACATTTAGTGTTCATAAAACAATCTACTTCCTACCACCTCAACAGAAGAAAGAATAAAATTAAAAAAATGAATGAAACACTGAAAGCTATGGCATAGACTGTTGCTTTCAAAGGGTATGCACAGGTACAAGTGATTTGGGGGAACTCAACTCTATAAAAAGTTCATTAGTACACCTTCCCAAATGACCCTGAGAGACTTCAATGGTGCTGATTTTTTTTTTGTTGTTGTTCTGAAACAGGGTATCATACATCTCTTAAATTTTGTCTGTAGGCAATAACCTTCAAGTACGTCCTTACCCTTCCATCTCCACCTCTCATGTGCTGGGCTACATGTGCCATCATGTATTCTTGCTGTTCCCTTCACACTCAAAACATGTGAATGGGGAGAATAAGCAGAGGCTCATTAGCATGGACAATTTATTACATAAGCGTTACCGATTCCAAGAGAGGAACAACTCTTATCAAGGCATCTTCTCTTTGGAAAAGAACAAGAGAGCTGATTTGTTCCAATTACAGGATTTCACTTCTTTCTTCATAGCCCATCCTTATTCACACACAACTGTTTGAGTGATAAGTTCTATGAAACACTGATTTTCCTCCTCCCGCCCCTGTCACTAGAGGAAAAAAAAGCAAATCAATACAGGTTTTGTACAGGTTTGAGGATAAGAATTTCAATAGGAAAGCATTTAGCATGAATGTATACGCGTCTATTGAAAAAATAACATGAAATCTCCTTAGATTACTTCATCACAATGAAACATGGAAGGCAAGATTTGTTTTTATCTCTACTTGAGAATGGAAAATTTGGTGTGTCAGAGGCTATTCAGGCGATAATAAGTCAAACTAAAATTTAAACTACTGGATGTTGACTGGTTTAACCACTAACTTCCCATGCTATTAAATCATTTCTTAGGAAAACTGCTCAACTTGTGAAAAACTGTGTTATCTAGGTAAGTTCTTGTAATGTTCAGTGGAGGGGAATGCCCCATTCCACAGGTGGTACATATAATCTTAATTTTAGTCAGGAAAAGTAGTACGTGTATGGTTTATTAGAGACAGGATTTTTGTGGGGACTTGACAAAATGCAATTCCCATGTCCACATAAGGCAGAAGTGTTTAAACAGCCCTTCGAGTGCACCTCAAGGAAAGATCTGTGTTGTTTGAAATCCTGAAGAAATATTCCTGTCGAAAGTATAAGGAATGACATGACAATGCACTTGTTCTGTTTCACAGAATCTGGGCAGGTTCTGTGTCAACAGAAGTTCAAACACAGAACACCCAGATGGTGATGGATAAAAGGAGCTGGAGACAAGGGTTGCGGGGGGCATGCAGTTCCAGACCAGCCAGATGTCTGGCTCCTCACAGGGCTGTGCAGAATTTGATTTTTTTGTTCTGTAGACAAATTGGGGACGTTTCAGTGTGACTTTCAAGCACTCTCTCTCCAGGCTTGTGCCACATACAAGCAGGGCAACCCTGGAGTTACTGTTTGCTTGAGAAGAAAGAATAGAGTAGGGCAGAAAGTAATGATGACAAGCTCCTAGAAAGAACACGGGACAATCACATCATGTAAATGTGCAAATGTATCTGTGCCTCAAATGCTCATCTATGGAAAGTCTTATAAATTTAGTTGAGAGCCACTTTAAATTTACAGGAAAGGGCAAAAAGTCAATCCCTTAATCCTTCCCGTGTTTATGGTGAATGAAACTTTATGTTGACTCCCCAGCCTCCTTTGAAATGTGTAAATGGAATTCTTACGGAAAGTTCTCCTTTTAACTTACCTTTACACAGATATGGTGCCTTGCACTCACCAGTGACTTTGAGACAGGGCTGTGCAAAGCATCTGCTAGGAAAATGTTTACAACACCAGGTTCCGGTGTTGCAGAGCTGAACCAGAGCTAAGAAAAGGATGCCTTCGGAGAGGGGCCTGTGTGATTCTGAAGCACTTACAGAAATGAAACACGAAAAACATTGACTAGAAATTCTCCTTGATGTGGGAGGTGGTAACTTAACAGTCCTTTTCAAATTCCTATAATATGTTAGAATGAAATTTTAGACAATTTTAGTGTCTGGGTTAATATATTGTCTGTTATTATGGACAGAATAATTAAAATGAGATCTAGAAGTTAAATCCTCAGAGCTATCACGATTATTTCTATGGTAAGCAATACAGCTTAAATGGTAAAAGCACTTGTCCCTTAAGTCCCTGGGACCCACATGGTAGAAGAAGCAATTGTCACAAGTTGTCCCTTTACCCCCACATGGCTCTGTGGTGCATATGCCCACCTAATCATAATATTTAAAAAAATTATGTGAAATCTTAAAGGACTCTCACAGATTTTTTTTTTCAAGATGGAAGAACTAATGCAGCCATGTGGAGAGCAGAGGATACTCTGAATGTGTATTGACATGGGTGTGGCCATGAGGGAACACACAGACATGCAAAGCAGTCCTCTGGTCCAGTCACAGATGTTGATAGTGTGTGCAGAAAAGGTCTGCCCACCATAGCCATACTCCCTCAATACATTTATGCTCTGAAGACTGCTCCTTTACAGGGACTGCTGTAGTCTTTTTTTCTTTTTAATTCTTTACTCTTTGGGGGCCCAACACCCAGTTTCCAAATAAATTCACACAGACTTATTCTTACTTATGAATACCTGGCCTTAGTTTGCCTTGTTTTTAGTCAGCTTTTCTTAAATTATCCTGTCTGCCTTTTGCCTCTGTGATTTTACTGTATATACCTTTCTTTACTTACTCTGTGGCTTGCTGGATAGCTGGGTGGCCAGCCCTTGGAGTCCCCTTCTCCTTCTCTTGCTCCCCAATCTTCTCTTGCCAGATTTCTCCTATTTATCCTCACTGCCTGCCAAGACCTGCCTAGCCTTTCTCCTGCCTGGCTACTGGTTGTTCAGCTTTTTATTGGACCAATCAGGTGTTTTAGACAGGCAAAGTAACACAGCTTCCCAGAGTTAAGAATGCAACACATCTTTAAACAAATCTCCACAGCATAAACAAATGTAACACATCTTAAAATAATATTCCACAACAGGCTGCTCTTGTTGTATTAGCTGAACCTGGCTCTTCATCCAGCTGTGTACTATAACCCATGTTCCCTTGTTCAGTAACCCCATGTCTCCACTCTGTATACTAAAGGGACTGAGTATCCACTGTGCTCAGTTTCCCCATCAGAGATCCCAGGCCACCCAACCCCAGCTTCTCTGTGCACCTGCATTTTTCTTTATTCATCCCCTCACCACCCAGTCAGGGCAAGTCCCTGGAAGGCAAGGACTCAGCTCATCAAAGCAATCCAATACATGACGTAATGCTGGTTATTACCAATTACTTCATAAACTATATACAAACATCTTTATTGTAAGTATTTTGATATGTTTGGAACTTACTACTGAAATTATTTGGTCATCAACCTCTTGACACAGTATCACAAACAGCATTTATGTGAGTATCAAGAATTATTCTGATTTATTTAGAGTCTCTAGCAAACTAATCAAACAAGTAATTCAAAGTACCTCAGACTGGCTAGAAGTTGAGTTCTATGACCCATACCAGTCAATATCAGCATTCCATAGAACTAATGAGATAAATTCCTTTATTTCTTGATCCTTTCAAAGCTTACCAGCTTTGGTTCAATTTCCAGTACTACTCCGCATGTCTCTCTCACCCCTATGTTCCATTATTTTATTTCTTATCATCATCTCTTGCTTATTGGTCTTATCGCAAAGGAAAAAAAAAACAAATTTTTAAGCACGTAACTCACAGGCTTCATTCACAAGTTGATACCACAACTAAACAGAACTTTACATCCTGGAGAGGAACACATTTGAACAATTTGCTGAGACCAGGGTCCAGCCAGTAGTTTCAGTAAAGCCACACATGAAGAAGGGGTGTGAGTCACTGTCTGCAGCAACAAAACTGTGCTCATACGATGAACTAGTCTACATTCTTGCTTTGGTCTCTCTAGGACCAGCTTAAATAAAAAGCAAGTAGTCTATGCAGAAAACAAACCATGCTCTGCTCTGTCTGTAGAGAACGGTGTTGCTACGAAAGCAGTGCCAGAGGTGCCCACCCCGGAACTGGGAGAAACTGCTGCTTCTGTTCACAGCAGCGTGCTCATGGGAAAGCTTGGAACTTGCTAACTTAGGCCCTAAACGATGTTCAGATCCTGTTTACTCTCACTATCTCAACAGGCATGACCCATACTAGGTTGGCATTGCTAAGTTTCTGCTGTCTCCTGGTAAGAAAGAAGAGAGCCAACAGTTTTAGTCAGGGGCGCCGCAAACATCTGGAAGCCTTTCTTATTTCCCAACTGCTCCAAGGATTAACATCAGGTTACTAGAGAGGATGTGGCTGACGCTGAGCTGAAGAGAAATCACCCAGGTAAGCTGAGGCTACTCCTTCTGTTTCCCCATCTGCTGAGCTGCTAACACGAAGACATATTGACAAGGGCTCAAGGAAAACATGGAATATTCCATCACTAAGATTATGCTGCCCGAGAGACAGATGTTAGAAAGCTGTAACATTCAAAAATAAAGAGATAATCACATGCTTGAGGGGAACGATTAAAACCATTTCAGAGGTAAGGGCGAAAATGAAAAAGGAAAATGGAAAGACAGAGCCCGCGTGGCCACACAGACTTGAGCTGTAGCTCTGCCTCGGGCAAGCCTTTGCCCAGACACAGGCGTTCTCCATGCACTGGGGTAGGCCTGTAAGAAGTACTTATCAGGGCTGCTATGAATTACAGAGAACAGACTTATCTCTTGTCATCAGCTGGTTAATGTCAGGGCTTAGATGTAAACCCAGTTTCATACAAATCTAAACATAAACATGGACATTTCGGTAATTAATGTTCAGAGAACATGAAAACATTGGTCGGTTCTAAATTGATCTGGCTGTGACTTTTCTGCAGAGTCAAAGCCCTTTGCCTTCACTTATATTTACGAATTCACTACACAGGGACCACAGTTGAAGTTTACATATTTACAGTTGATACGTGGTTGTCATATGTTAAGTCAACACTGAACAATTTTAAACAGCATAGTCTCCTTTTTGTGACATTTTAACATCGCTTTGCAAATAAATGCAGAGTCCGAACAGGAGCAACATGGACCAGGTTGGACTGAGGTCCCGAACAGTTATTTGTTGCACTGCTTCTATTTATCTCTCTGTAAAACAGAGATAATAATGTCCACCCCCAGGGTTACCCACAGGATTACATGTACACACATGCCATAACTGCATGTGCACTCTCAATCTTCAATAAATGGCAAGTGACATCATTACAAAAGAAAGCAAACAAAGGCAGAAAGCAACTGATGTGAGTAAGCAGAAGATTGCCCCATTTAATGACTCCTTGTTCTTCTCTTGAAACCCATACACTCTGCTTGTGTGGAGTAGGAGAGGACCCCCCATTTTTATCACATTCTCCCTATGGAACGTGGGGAGAATACCCTGTGAAGGTGAAGGATAGGACAAAGGGAGTTCCAGAGGAAGCGAGAATAAACAGACTTCTGCTGGAAGAGGAAGGGAATGACATCTAACTCGATGGTGCTAACTCCCCTGTAGTGATGGGAACCCAGACAAACAATGGCAAAACCTGCAAACCAGAGGCTTCAAGAGTTGCCCTGATTCCTGTTTGGCATTTCTAGGAGACAACTGTGCAGCATAACCACAGCGCAACGTAGGAACGCTACAATCAGTCCAATGGCAGCATGGCGAGAGGGCCAGGGACGTTCTGTCATGGCAGGCTTCGCGCTTCCTCGGCTCTTGCCCAGCAGGATCTCATGCTGACGCAGTCCTTCATGATCACAGTAGCTTTATGTGGAAGAAGAGTTGAATATGAGAAGCCGTTCGAGTCAGTGTGAGGTAAGCCCAGCAGAGAAGAGATGGCAGAGTGCACTGACCAGGCCAGGGTTCGCAGGATAGATGCGGCTGAGACATGCAGACCAGCAATGCTGTTGAGAAAAGAAAGTATATGAGCAGCAGTAGGCATGGGACTCTGACAGCCTTGAAAGAGCTGTGGGAGAATGCCAGTTTTCCTCCGAGGTGGGGTCGCTGAGAGGAGCCTATGCCCATGCACATACAGGCAACACTAACTGGTGAGCTGTTTTTGGTTTTTGCACATTAAGTCAGGAGGCTAGGTGGTGGTGAGGGACAGGGGAGGAAGGAGTGTATTGATTAAAATGTATTATATACTAAGAGTTCAACTGCAGATCAATGAGGAAACCGCCAATCAATCTGTTCTACATGGACCCCATTGGAGTTGGTGGGAAGCACACAAGAACACAAAGTTTCTACAGATGTGAGGCTTTTTTGCTGTCCTTCCCAACTCCAACAGGACAAGCAGCATGTCCTAATGTTTGCAGCCCCAGGCTCCTCTATGAAAGAGGGGCAGGGTAGGGTACACACACCAACCCATGTGCCCTAGAGAACATGTTTCAAACCTAAAGAAACTGAAGAACTTTCGTCATCTTCCCATCACTCAAGAGGATTTTCCATGCAGGGCAGGAGGCACATGCCTGTAATCTCAGCACTAGAGATTTGAGCAAGCAGAAAGTTGTTTCCAGGCTGGTCTGGGATACAGAATAAGATGCTATCTCAAAAAACAAAACATTTGCAAGAAAAAGAAGAAAGGATTTAACACAGCAAAAACGAAAGGAAGGCCTCAGCTTCTGGTTAGAGAGACACTGTTCTTTCCGTGAGTTACTTTTTCACTGAGACTCAGACAGGAATCCAAAGTTTGGATTGTGAATATTTGATAGAAATTAAGGCTTGTTCATACAGTCAATGGCTATCTGTTGAGTGTTCTCCAGGAATTAACAATGTGTTTTAATATTTAAAAAGAGAAATATTTATATATTTAGATATTTATAGATAAGCAAGATGTGAGTTCTATCCTTGATGAGTTACAATTTGTGTGATGTGAATAAATTTGCTCCTGCCTATTTTTAACAGCAAAGAAACAATAATAAAATATCACAATAAAAAACTAAATTACCTTTTCCATCTACCTTGCACAGACAAGTAATGATACAGGCTACTCTTATACACAAAGGAGTTACAAAGCATTTTTTTTTTGTATAAAAAAATCATCATTACAGAAAAGTCTGTTTCCAGAATAGCACAGAATCAAGAGGCAATATTATGCAAAATTATGTTTAAAATTTATATTTGGGAGTTGGAGAGTTGGTTCGGTGGTTAAGAGTGCATACTGTTCTTTCAGAGGCCCCAAGTTTGGTTCCCAGCACCATCCCAGGTGGCTGACAATCACCTGCAATTCCAGTTCTTGGGGACTGGATGACTCTGGCTTCTACAGGCACCTGCACTCAACCACACACAGAGATACATGTGACTAAAAATAATGACAATACATTCTGATAAGAAGTACACTAGGTTTACTAGCAGAGGGGCGAGATATGAAGGAATATATCACAACACTAGCATTACTGGCTCAGTTTTTAATGAGCACTGTTTGCACAGGTATACAAAACCATATAAAACAAGTATTTCATGACTGTCTTAGTTATCTCAAAAAATATTGCTTGAAGCTTTTAAGAAACTAATGTGAAAAAGTGAAATAACATTGTAATAAATGCTCTAAGATATTTGTTTTGAAGTATAGACACTTTTCATGGAGATTTTCTTCTAAAGATGTATTGCATCCCTTAATTTATAGTTTAAGTTCACATTTTTATATGCCCAGGAATTCTTTTATTTCTGCAGTTTTATAGTTAGTCATGCATATTTTTGTAGGTATGTACATGTGACTGCAGATGCTCTGGGAGACCAGAAGAGGTCTTAGATTATAGCAGAACTGCAACTCTAGTTTAATAAATAAAGACTGTCTGAAGATCTGAGAGTAAAACAGTTCCACTGGTCAGCCTTACGGACCAGATTATGGTAACACACACCTTTAAACCCAGTAGTCACATTAGTTGCCATAGAAACTGGGCAGTGCACGCCTTTAATCCCAACCCTAGAGAGGAATATAAGATGGGGGAAGACAGCTCTTCAGAGACAGTAGGTAGGATCACTATTTCAGACTGAGGCCGAGGTAAGAGGCAGTGGCTGGCTGTTTTACTTTTAGAATCTCCAGGTTGAACCCTAACTTCTGACCTTGAGCTATTATTAATTGTGCTTCACCAGAACCCTGAGCTGGAGTTATAGGTAGTGCTGGGGACCAAACTCAGGTCCTCTGCAAGAGGCCTGCATGCTCTTCACATCCAGGTCGCTGTCCAGCCCTACATCACTAGGCTTTCTGAACTGTGGGCACCGAAACCTGCAGAATGAATGTTGTTAATAGGACCTTGTGAATAAGGAAGAGAATGCTATGCTTTTACAATAAAAAATATCCATGATGTTCTGGAGATATTAACTTACGGAATGGCACAGTAGGATATTTTCAGAAATACACTGACTCTTTGGGAACCACTGTTGACTTGTAGAATTTAAATCTATCTTTTCTTATCTTGTTCACCACTAAATGTATTTGACTTTACATGCCAGTGCACGGTGAGCATGGAGTGAGGTGTGGGAGAAAAATCATCTTTTTGTTATGTGTACCTCTGACACAGTCAGTGTTCAGCCAGCCTGTGTATATCACACATTGATTGAAATGTGACACTGCTAGAGATTATAAATAATTCAGCAAATAGACTCCATCTGATTAGCTTTTCAAAACAGTATTTCCTCTCTTCTCAGTGCTCTTTACCATCAGAGGGTGCAGCCGCATTTGAAATCTACAGTTCCTGGCATATCTGGGCTAAGGTTAGACTAGGAATCCACCAGCCCTGCCAGTCTCCCTAACTCCCTCCCACATTTCCTTCTATCACTCTGGTTCTAATTAGTTGTCTGGTAGAATTAAGAACAGTCTATTCCAGTGAGTGCTCATGTGACCATTTAACAACTTTCTACTACAATGACAAGCTTTGCCACAGGAAGAAGAAACTAGAAAAGCAGAAGTCACCGGAGTAACCCCAGTTTACTCAACAATGCTAGCTCAACTGGGAGTGCTGAGACTTCATCATTTTTCCTTTTTGTTATTAAGCACCAGGCACGTTCTTCTTGCCAGGAGAAAAGGCGCAGTTTGATGGCACTCCTGTCTCAACTAGCATGTTTTGAACTGACCTGTCTTCATTACTACGGCTCCCTAGAGATACTGCTGCCGCTGAGCCTGGATTCAGCTGAGTGCGTTGACGTTGAGCTTGTCACTGAAAGCTATTTTGGTCCTCAACTGCCTCCCTTCCAAGACTGCAAACTGTTGCTGCTCAGACTCACGGCTCACCATTTGATTACTGGAACGGAGGGAACAGAAGGGTTACTATTAGCCTCTATTAGCTGGATCGACAGAGGGAGTGGTACCTAGCAGCACTAGAAACATCTTATGTAATCTTCACATGTGGGGAACCTGGGTAGCTGAGTCAGTCCCTCCACCCCCGTTCTCCCCTAGCGAACTGCAGTATGCACTGCTCTCTGCGATGAGATGGCCTGACCTGTAGCAAAATGGAATATTCTTCCTGCTGACCTGTCAGGGACAGCATGACTAAAGGAGACACTCACGGACAGTCCTGAGGACAGCTGCTACAGGAAAAGCAGTCCTGTTCATTATTATTTTTAGGATGAAGATACCCAACTGTCCTACTCGCCTGAGAAGGGAAATAAGAAAAAATAAAAACTCACTCTATGGCACTTTCTGGATGTGCCTGAACTCTAGCTCCACAGGAGGGCATCCCAATCCAACAGTGTAGAACACTTTCACAGCACATCCTTTGCGCCCATCATCTTTGTCGCGTCACCATTGCCTTTCCCGTTTAAGCAAGCAACACTACGAGCTGGTGACTGCTGAAAGGGGCAGTAAACTTCTGACAGCTTGGAGAGTATCAGAGTGGAGGGACCATTTCTTTCAGAATTGAAAGAGACAAAATGGCAGAAGGTGGTGGAAACCATTGGTAACTTGCCCAAGTTTATACCAAAGTAGAATAACTATGCTAGATAGGCACATAAAAATTCTAGGTGGATTTCCAGAAACCCCTGCGGCATGCCTTGAAGGGGAGTGACAAGGATCCCCAGCTCCTGGCTGGATGTGAAGCAGCTTCCCACATCCAAAGCATGACTAGGATGCTTCTATCTGTGGAAGAGACTCTGCTGTTTGCTAGCATTCTGCCTTCCCCCCCTGGGGCAAAGCTAAACCACATTTCTTTACCTCCGTTGCCATTAACCGGAGAACTGGGGCTGAGTCTTTAAGCTCAAATGAAGCTCTGTGTGGATTTACCTTCTTCCTTTCCCCACTACCCAGATGGGCATGAACTGGCAGAAGATGTTATTCTAGCAAACAGGACCAAATAAACAAGATAAACAAATTTTGTATTTGTTTTTAATGTGAATGTATGCAGTAGGAATACTGGCTATACTTGAGGCTTTGCCACAATAAAATCATAGTGTATATATTATAGCTATTGTAGCCATCTCAAATGTCACTTACACTATAATCAGACATACTTAAAGATAATTAATCAACACACATACTGCTAGACTTATTTCTTATGCTACTAAAGCAACCACATTATTGTTAGAGACATTTAAAACCTTGACAATCCCATTTCAATAATTTTTTCCTTATAATCCACACGATAGTGATGCCTTCAGGAAATGTTTTTCCTTCCCTAAGAGATCTTTAAGCTTTCTTTACCAGGTCACCAAGGGGCTGTAGAGAGGTTCTTGGTGGATCCTGAGTGCTTGATCTGGAGCAGAGCCTTGCTCTGGAGCAGAGCCTTGCTCTGGAGCAGAGCCTTGATCTGGAGCAGAGCCCTGCTCCTCTCCACCTAGTCCTTATCACCCTGCAGACCCACAGTACTCTGAGGGAAGTAGCTTAATTCGTAAGCCACTAAGTCAGGCGCACTTTTATTTAACAGTTCAGTTACTTTATGCAGAGCACTGCATCCTAACTACTGAAGTGACACCAACAAGATCCACAGTAGCCTCTGGTTGGCTCTGACCCAAAAATGAAGACTGAGGAGCAAACATCAGATGGGGTTATGCAGGGAAATCTCATCAAATTCAAGGGCACCCAGGGCAGACCATGCCACAAGAAAAGAGAGGGAGGGAGAGAGGGAGGGAGGGAGGGAGGGAGGGAGGGAGGGAAAGAGCATCTCAGGAGATATCAGCCTGGAAGGGAGATAAAGTTGAATACAGTAACCTAAGACTCAACTATGCCCCACAAGGAGACAGTTCCATTGTAATTGTATTTGTACAATGCGAGTCCTAAGTGCCATAGCAGAAGGAATCTTCTTGGGTATTTTTCTCTTCATTTAATAGATGAGCAGATGTTTTTATTTACTTGATTTCTCAGGTCCTAAGGGCTTTTGAATTTACTACACTTCATATGTAGTTTTTAAACGCTTTTATTAGCTCTGTTCTCAAGACTGAAGAGCAGCAAATTACCAGAGATGTAATCCATATTGCCTACACCCTTCCATAGAGATTTTCAAAAGAAGTAGTTAAAAAAAATAATTCGTTTAAATAAAACTTTCAGGGATAAAAACTCTCTTTCATTTGATGTTTTCTTTCTTCTCCTTATTTTAAATCGCAGTACTGTGTGTAGAACCAGGACCTTGTACATTAGACAAGGGAATGCTGGCTTCACTGTGCAGAAAAAGGGTTTGAGACAGGCAGAAACGTGATGACCTATCTCTGAGAGTATTGTGTTTTCCATTTTACCCTCCCCCCCTTTACATTCTTCTCCTGCCTTGATCCCCAATCAGATGGATTCCATTGAAACTTTAAAACCATCCTTAGTGCCTGGACCCTTGAATTATATGGCATAATTCCTTCTGGAAGAAATGCTGCCATATTCTATTATTATAACTGAGCCTGTTCCTAAGATTTAAAAGGTGCTTGTTGGTATGTTTCTTTAAATTATATTTGTGTGTGTGTGTGTGTGTTTATGGGCACACATGCAGAGGTCAGAGGACACCTTTTGGGAGTTGATTCTCTTCTATCATGTGGGTCCTAGGGATTGAAATTGAAATTGAATTCACCAGACTTGGCTGCAAGTGCCTTTAACCCCTGAACCAGCTTGGCTCTTTTTTTTTCTTAAAAAAATAATTAACAGTAATAGTAATCATAATAATAATATCTCACTAGCCCTGGATAGCCTCAAACTAAAACTCAAGATCTTCCTACCTCCCCCAAAGTGGAATTACAAACACGTGCCACTATGTGTGGCTTTAGCGGCTTCTTAGAATGTTTTAGCAAGTATAATACTTTTCTCTAAATTTTTGTGTGAATTTTCACAAATCCAAGAGTGAAAAAGCAGCATAAGGAACCCACAAGCACATATTTCTCACCTTCAACAATTATTACATGCTGCCATTCTTATTTTATTCCTAGTCTTTTTATCCCACAGTCCTTACGCTCAAACCCAGGGACCACTCACAGGCGAGGCAGACACTCCTCCCCACTCCAGCCCATCCCTGCCCTTTATAGGCCATTCCTATTTAAATTCTCCATTAGGACTGGTCTCTCTCTCTCTCTCTTTTTTTTTTTTTTTTGGTCTCTTCATTTTTGCTGGTGTATTTTTAAAAACAATTCTAGGCATTACATTAGTTAATTTGACTAAATAATATGTTTTGTGTGATAATTACTCTATTTCACATTTAGCATGCTTAACAGAACAGAATTGTTGGAATTTTGCCTGGGTGTCTAAAGTCCTGCTAGTGGTTCCTATTATTTTTAGTTTAACAGAAAATTCTTTTGTTGTTG
>NC_022027.1:47825084-47834589 GCF_000317375.1 Microtus ochrogaster
TTAAAAATGCCACTGAGTTGCTGAAGAAGTCAAGACATTCTTCTGTCAAACACCACATTTTCATTCTGGATTTTGCTGACTGCACTGTGGGCCATTCAACATATCCCTTTTATAGAAAACATGTGGGATCTACAAAAGAAATCTCATTTTCTTTCAGCCAGAATACGGACGGCATAGGTGACACCATGAACACCTTCACTGTGTGTTCTAGGTGTGGCCTATCATTACTAGGGGCCGCCAAGTTTCCCCTATTAACTATTAATGCCCATCGGCTCCAGAGGCATTACTTTATAAAGAGCTGTAAAATGGTGGTTTTAGAATTCCATCATTTCAATTTATTAACTGGAATTCTCAGAAGATACAATTCCTTACATGAAGTATAAGGTTACGCAGAAATCCGACTCATGCCAAAGTGCAGGAGGAATGCCTCTTATTTTGAATTTTCAGCATGTGAAATTTTGTGCATGGTCTCTAACAGTGAGCCCTGAATCTTGGCTGTCGGAGGTACCAGTCTGTGGTCACCAAGAAACCTAGCAAAAGCACAACAGGAGTGGACAGGACGGGATTGGGTAGGACAAGATATGACGTAAAGGGGTACAGAGGGGCCTGGCCAGGGAAGAGAATACCTTGGGCAAGGCTCTAGGAGGTGAAATCCCGGTCCTCTGAGCTGTCCTGGTCATCAGTGCTGTCACTGCCACTGTCTTCTCTGGCAGGGTTCTTGTCGGCACCAGGAAGTGTGCTGTCCTGGGCCTCCTGGTTCTCCCCGGAGCCCAGAACCACATATCTGCCCTTCTTCAGCACCAGCTGCTGTCTCAGCTCTTCGGCCATCTGGGAGAGATCCCTCTTCATGGCGTAAGCATCTTCCCCATCGGCGTAGTACCTGGGTTCCACCTCACTAACCTGGAAGTTGAGGGTGTTCGAATAGAGGTGCAGGGCCGCCCTGTTGCTCTTCCGGACGTGCAGGGACACGTACTTGGCGCTGAAGTTCTCGATCATCGCCCGCGAGGCCTGGTCCATGAGCTTCTGGGCCAGGCCGAGGCGCCGGTGCGAACGCTTCACGGCCAGCGAGGTGATGTGCCCGTGGGGGACATCGTCGGGGTCCTCCTCCATCTTGGCCAGGACGTAGCCCACGATCTTGCCGTCCTCGTCCTCGGCGATGTAGGAGAGCTGGGGCCACGACAGGCCGTGGTAGAAGTAGTACTTCATCTGGTAGTTCTCCGGCAGGCACAGCAGGTTGCAGTGCTGCATGTTCATCAGGTCGTCGGGCCGGGCATTGCGGATGTTCATCCTGGCGGGCGTGGCCTCGGGAATGGACTTCAGCAGGCCGAGCTGCATGGGGCAGGAAGGCGGGAAGAGCGATGGGCGGAAGGGGTGCAGCTGAGGGAGTTTCCGGAAGTTCCGGCCAATGGGATTTCCAGTTGTCAAGCCAGCACCTGCGCACACAGGGGAGAGGGCGGGAGCGGGAGAAGCTCTGAGGCTGCTCTGCTTGAGAAGTGTGTGGCTCTCTGCTTCCTGTGTCTTGTCTTTGTTTCAATTTTAACTTTTCTTTTTCATTTAAATTTGCTTATTCTTTCTCTGTGTGTATGTAATGTGTGTATAGGTGTGTCTCTGTGTGTACCATGGTGCTTGTAGATGTCAGCGGACAACTTGGAGGGATCTCATTTTCCAACAAGTGGATCCCAGGAATTGAACTCAAGCCCTGACTATGTCAGTAAATGCCAATACTACCTGTACTCAGCCATCTATTTGGACCCAATTTTAACCTTTTAGTTTGTCTACATCTGAATAGCCCTGTGTAACTGGAACAAACATCCCAGGTGGCCGGCCATTCCTGCCCCTTGCCCCACGGACTGCTGTCTAGTAGGTTTCATATAATAAAAGCATACAGCATGCATTTCATTTGTTTTGTATATTTTTTTCACACATTATATGTGGGTTTTGGCAATCTTGTACAGCTGAGGCTTCTATATTCTTGTTTGTTTCCTATTCCATTGTCGAAGTTTACTACAATTCATTGGGAAGTTCTGCTGTTCCTGGCTATTTGTGTTATTTCCAGTTTGTGATAGTATAGAGAGCATGGCTAACTGTTGTTGAATATTTAGGCACGTACTCACCTGGATTAGAGAATATAATGATTTCTAAACATTATATATATTGACACACACACACACACACATCTTTGCACGTACTCACCTGGATTAGAGAATATAATGATTTCTAAACATTATATATATTGCTAAGCAAATTTGCAGAGTGATTGCTCTATCTTCCTGTTAAAAATATGTTTCATGTTGCAAAGAAAGACACCACCACTCCAAATGAAGTGTCTGAACAAGGCAAAACTCTCTATCAAGAATGTGTGCTCAGAAGATTCAACACACAGACAGGAAATACATTGGGTTTTTATTTTAACTCCAGTGGTGACTGTGTCTTTCCTGGTTGGCTGGGGTCTTCACAATCTTACTCAGCTGTCTAATCTGAAAACAAAACAAAAGACTACAAAAACTGGTACACAGAGAATGAGGGAAGACCAGGGATGTAGTGACTGTTCCAGGCCATAAAATTTATAGAATAAAGCAATGGACCTCTGTATAAACAAAGGCTTTACTGGGTACTGAGAATTAAAACATTTGCATCAAAGGCTTACAGGATAGTGGAAGGGGAGATAAAAAGATCTTAATTCCTTGTCCTAAACACACGTTATATAGTATTTAATAAAAAGATGTCATGTGTAATATTTCTTACATTGTCAGCATATGCTATTTCTCCATTCTTTTCATCTTATACATTCTTGTGCAGGGGTGGAGATGCTGTGGTGTGGTTTATTTTCTGGGGACTAGTGATACTGAGCACGTGCTTGTTAGCTGCTCTCCATCCTCTTTTGGGAATCAGCTGCTCAAGTTTCTGCTTATTTTTTAAATTATCTTGTATGTCTTGATATCACAATTCATTTATCATTTTAAAAACAATCGCCATCTTCTCTGTACTGTATTTCAGTGTCACCTTTGCCATAAATATTTGGTACCTTAAAAAGTATATTATCTTTCAATAAAGCAAAATTTGGGATTATCTTTTAATGCAAGGGAATCACGTTTTGTTAGCACTGTTTACATGTTACTGACTGTAATATATATACAAACACACACACACACACACACACACACATACTGTCCTGTGTGTATCAAAATTTAACAACAAAATAGTGACTAAGTTATGTGTCCTAACTCACATGGCTCTAGATTTTGAAGGCGTATGTACTGTCATTGGTAAGAATTCTGGTATAAATTCCACAGAAATTAAGGGTAGAAGCAAGAGCAGGCTATATTCTAATTCCAGCTGAATGCACTTTAGTATTTGAGTTCCTAAGTCTGTTGGGAAACTAGCAAATGCATGTTAGAGTCATCAGAGGAAGGCTCCTCAGTTGGGGAAATACCTCCCTCAGATCCAAATGTAAGGCATTTTCTCAGTTAGTGATCAATGGGGAAGGGCCCAGCACAGAGGTGGGTAAGGCCACCTCTGGGCTAGTGGCCCTGGGTTTTATAAGAAAACAGACGGAGCAAGCAAGTCATGGGAAGCAAGCCAATAAGCAGCTCTCGTCCATGGCTTCTGTGTCCGTGCCTGCTCCCAGGATCTTGCCGTGTTTGAGTTCACGTCCTAACTTCCTTTCCTCGTGAATAGAAACGTGGAAGTGTAGCCCAGATAAACCCTTCCCTCCACAGTTTGCTTTATGGCCATGGTGTTTGATTATAACAATAGAAACTCTAACTAAGACACATTGGTACCAGTGTGACTACCATGAACAGCAGCAGTGGTGGAGTGGGGCCAGCCCAGCCTAGAAGACAAGCTGTGTGTGCTGCAGAGGGTGGAGGTAGAGAGTGACCCAAGCATTTTGGAGGAGTTTAGCAGATGGTGAATGGATCCCAGTCATTGGGTGGTTGGAATTTATTTTTGCTTTGCTTTGATTGTAACTGTGTCCTAATTTTTCCCTCTCGAAGCAAGAAAATATTCACTGGAGCTCATAGTAGAAAGACTTTGAATGTTAAAAAATTTTGGATTTTAAGAGATTGACTATTTTAAAGGGGCTGAAATTTTAATGTGAACCTGTAAAGACTGCGGGACTTTTAAAGTTATTTATGTTTTAAATGTGAGATCTTGGGGATGGATAAGAAAGGAAGGGTTGTGGGTTAATTGTGATATATTTGTGTATCAAGTTGACCAAGGTCAGCTGTAACTGGCTGGTTTTGTCTGTCAGCTTGACCCAAGCTAGAGTCATCAGAGAGGAAGGAGCCTCAGATGAGGAAATGTCTCCATGAGATCCAATTATTTGGCATTTTCTCAATTAGTGATCAATGGTGGGTGGGCCCACCTCTGGGCTGGTAGTCCTGAGTTTTATATGAAAACAGACTGAGACACACACACACAACACACACACACACACACACACACACACACACACACACACACACACACACACACACAATCTTTCTAGTTTCCCAGCAGATTTAGGAACTCAAATACTAAAGTATGTTCAGTTGTAATTAGAATAAAGACTGCTTCTGTTTCTATTCTTAATTCATGTAGAATTTCTGCCAGAATTCTTACCAATGACAGTACATGCTCCTTTAATAGCTAGAGTCATGCAAGTTATGAGACATGGCTTAAACAGTCACTACTTTGTTGTTAAAATTTGACAGTTAGCAGTAGTCTCGCACTGAATTTCCAGGCTTCCCTGGAACGTGTGATCCTGTTGCCCCAACCTCTGCACTGGCTGGTGATACAGCTTGCACCATCAGACCTAGCTTTTTTCCTTTCCTCTCCTGTTTTCAGACACTTTCGATATGCAGCCCAGACTGGGCTCACATACACGTTAGTGTCTTTGCCTCAGCCTTGTAAGTGGGATTATATGAATATGCCACCATGCCTGGATTTTGCAGTTTAAAATTTGTTTGTTCTTTGTTTTCTACATGCCTGCGGTGTATTTTGGCTGGTTTTGACCTCTATTACAGCCTTTCTCCTGGTTCTATCTCCGGTGGAACCCTAGCTTATTCATTACAAGTCATTCCTTCTACTTCTGTATCTCCTAAAATTATTTTTTGTTTTCACTGAGTTCAGTTGTTAATGAACATGATTAAGAGGTTGTTTAATGTAGTGTGGACAAGCTACCAGTGACTTCACCACCTAAGAAAACCAGCAACACTTATTTCAAATCCCTCAGAGACCCAAGAAGGAAATAATATTAATGAGTAAACAGGAAGTGCAAGCCAGAGACTTCCAAAAATTGTGAGAAATAACAGAAACAGCTGACTACCTGGACAGTCATCCAAACTTCCTCTGCAATGGTGGGACACCCATCTTTGGCCTAAAGGCCTAGCATATCCATCAGACTTTTCTGTGATGCAGGATAATCTGAAGGGATGTCCCTCCTTGGCTTGACAATATTTGACAGTCACTTTCTTTTGTGTCCTTCTTGTCCAATTGGGACAGTGTACTGTCAGCAGTCGAGGCAAGGGGCATTTTCTTGCCCAGTGATTTACATTTGCCACAAAGAAAGTAAACTCCATGTGGTGTTTCTTTAATGCCAATTATCTTCTCTGAAATAGATTGTTGCTGCTAGGAGCAGACATGTCTGTCTCGTTGTCATAGAAAAGAGCCTATGTTATTAAAACATCTTAAATGCCATATTCTGTAGGTCTATGAAGTGTTTGTAGATGGCCTATCTATGTAAAATGCATCTTTGTTAGAGCCAGTGGCTGGTTGCTTTGCTTTTTTGATATTCAGGTTTAACCCCAATATCTATCTCTGGGTTTTTATTTTTTTCTGCTACAGATAAGGAACGTAGGCAGGCCAGTGCTAGAGACTCCAATTAGATGGCCCCTTGAGCAGAAACTTACAGCACTTTAATGTTGTGGAACTAATTCTTACATCTTCTTCACTTTCTGAGAACTTTGCCCTGTCACATGAAAATCATTTTTCTTACAGGGATTAGCAAGCCAGATACTCCCTAAAATGTTTTGAATTGATGCTTTAAATAATAGAATAAATTGAACAGAATAAATATAATCAGATATACTTGTATTTTGAGACAGAATAAGCAAAATCTTCCTCTATTAATTACAAGTAAATTGTATGACTATGGTGCATATTTTTATGGCATGATACCTGCTATTCTCACTTAGAGTATGTAATGAGGAATTGTGAAAATTCTCACATTGCGGCATTTTTGTACTGTCTAGTTAGCATCATTTTCACTAACTGACTGCACCACCTAGCAAATAAATGCTTTAACGCCTGGGCTTCTTGGAGGTTTGCAGATCATTTCCTTATCTAAAACAGAAATAAATCTCATGTAATTGAGCAGTCACATTGCAGGTCTATACTGTTTCCTGCCTTAGGAAGTGAGTAGCCTGTTCCCCTAGTATTCCTTTCCCACTGTGAGCCTGCAAAAGATGTTCCTCCAGTTCCATAGCCAATTGACTCCAGGGAGATTTGCTTGCAGATTTGTGGAGTAGCCAAGAGAGTCTGAAGAAATGGCCAGAGAAAGCTGTTTTTGATGGCAAATTGCAAAGGTGGATAAATTCTTTGGTTTTTGATCCTAGCTAGAGAGTGTTGGTTGAGTCTTTGAAAAACTGGAACTTGTACTTTTATCACCACAGTCCTCGAGGTCAGAGTCATTTCCTTCTGGTGCTAATCTGCTTGTTTTACAGTCCCGTTTGCTTCCTAGCCTTTCTGTCATTCATCATCTGTGTATTAAAGCCCCTTAATTCAAATGACATGGAATGGCTTCATGGCTGGTTGCTGACAGGTGTAAGAATTGTAGTAATCTATTATGTGTTTAATGTGAATCCAAAATTTACAGCTGCTTTTGCAGTCCAAAATAGAGAACTTAAACAATGTAGCCATTAATGAATGGGTTAATAAGGTAAAACATCCAAAGGAAGTGATGATTCACTTTAACCTTGCAGAGATTTTGCTTGAGGAGGCACCATAAACTGTCTCATTATTGCCAATTAGTTCCATAGCAGTGTTATGACTGTCCCCGTGTGCAACTGGACAGTAAAATATCAGAGATAGAAATCAATGATAGAATTATATGATAGATATGAGTCTGTGTATGCTTGGTAAGAAGAAAGAATTGCCCAAAGAAAAGACAATGCAGCAGGTATAAAAGAGTAGTGGTTATGAGTGATTTTCAGTTTAAATTAGGGAAGGTGGAACTATAATAATAGTGGGATGAATAAATCATCTCTTTTTTCTTTTTTAAATTTATTTATTTATTAAAGATTTCTGCCTCCTCCCCGCCACCACCTCCCATTTCCCTCCCCCTCCCCCGATCAAGTCCCCCTCCCTCATCAGCTCGAAGAGCAATCAGGGTTCCCTGCCCTGTGGGAAGTCCAAGGAACCCCCACCTCTGTCTAGGTTTAGTAAGGTGAGCATCCAAACTGCCTAGGCTCCCCCAAAGCCAGTACGTGCAGTAGGATCAAAAACCCATTGCCATTGTTCTTGAGTTCTCAGTAGTCCTCATTGTCCACTATGTTCAGCAAGTCCGGTTTTATCCCATGCTTTTTCAGACCCAGGCCAGCTGGCCTTGGTGGGTTCCCGATAGAACATCCCCATTGCCTCAGTGTGTGGGTGCACCCCTCGCAGTCCTGAGAAGAAGAAAATTAAGTAACAATGGCTTTATCCCACACTCTTTGACTTGAATCGTATAATGTCTATTGCCAATTATAGCATCATCCACTTAGAAAGTCCATAGCTGTGCTGTATTCCATGGTCCTCTTGAGCATGGGGAGTGGCCAATTACCCTTACCTATCCTATGAAGTAGAAAGGAGAGAGATTGAGTTAGGGAGATGAAACTGACAAAGAGATTAATCTGGAAGTTTTAGAGTCTCGAGGATGGGAAGCTCCCATATACCTAGCTTTTGGTTTCCTGGTGTACAACTGATTGTCAATTTCATAAATGTTCATTATAATATCCATTATACATGGTCTTTGCATTTTGGTAGTTGGCTTAACAATTTTGTATATGAATGCCAAATGTGAATTTCCTAAAAAAATTACTTTTCCCCCTTAAATTTGGGGAGTTTTCCAGTGACTGTCTAAGGAGAAAACTTGGAGTTATGTGGTTTTTTTTTTCAAGAAGGCATCTAGTAATTATGTCAAATAATTTGTTGTTAGGCCCAGTCGTGGGATGTCTTAATCTTACCTAGATCCAAAATTCTGTAGAGAAAAAATTTGCTTCTTTTGGGGGTGGAATAGTAGGATTCAGAATGGGGGCAGATGGAGTAGAATTTCAATATTAAACTTGATTTTAGTCAGTGCAATTAATATTCACTAATCTAGCAACAAATAGTTATGCGAATTTTAACATTAAGAGAAATTGGTGAATTCTCCTTCCCACTATATTAATAATAATGTTTTTGTTTCACTTTTCATTAACTTGTATTAATTATACCTATCCATAAAGTAATAAAACAGTTCGTTCTTCTTCCCAAGCTTTGGCCAAGTGTTAAATAATTCTTCCCTGTTTGTGCCCAATTTTGCAAGCAAAATGTTGTTAAAAGTGTCCTAGCGTTTTGGGGTACTCTTTTCCTTGCAAGCTGATAAAGTTTTGGGAAACCTTGCTTTACTTGAGATGAGATGAGAATATATGACACATATATGTCACATAGGAGGTCTGGAGTCTCACTGCAAACTACAACCCAGGCATCCAGAGCACTCATGCCAGCAATGTTCAGAACAGGGTATTTAGAAGCAGAAGTACATTTTGAGGATTAATATAAAAATCACAGGCGTGCCTGACATTTCGTTTTCCTCAAGTTTCAGGAGTTTCTGGGCTTCTCATTAAGGTGATGTGTTGACTCTAAGGGAATCCAAATCTGTTCGAGATGTATGAGCAGAACAGCTCCAGGACTGTAGGCTGAGTGTTCAGCTGGACAGTAGCTTCCAGTGAAGTTGCCAGTTAGGCACTCCTCTACAATTCACTTTCTAATTACTTCAAGAATACAAAACCTATTTGCAATCTTCTGCTCACGTCTTTCGGTCCCACTGTCATTAGCGCTCGGGTTTTCTCTCTGCATCACTTCCCCAGTGTAGCAGATTGAACATGCAAAGCGTGAAGCACAGAAGACTGATGACACGTGGCTCTGTGCTCCTGGCTCACTCTGCTAACCTGCCTCAACTGCCATCACCAATTAGGATGAAGAGACGGCTCCCACCATGGCTGTTACTGGATTTAAATGCACTTGGACACTCATGCATGCGTGTTGCACTTGATAAACTTATTATTTAGCATATAATGTAGGGAGACAAGAGGTTATTATATTTCAAGAGTTGGGGACATGTTAGGTAGGTTAAATATGCTACCCATGTAAATGATGATCTTTAAAAAATAGTGAAATAAATACCCATGTATTCAGCACTGAACTAAGAAATAGAATAAGGCTAATACTTTTGAATTCTAGTTATAACTCATGCCAATATATTTTAGAATATACTAGATTATAC
>NC_022027.1:47836239-47842024 GCF_000317375.1 Microtus ochrogaster
TTATTGGCATTTTAAAACTCAGTTCAGAATAGTAAAACTCTTATATGTCCAGATACCTGTGGAATTTTCAAAATCTTATGACTGAAAACATTGTGTTTTTTTTCACTTTACAATAGAAGGGTACAAAATATTTACATGTGCTTGAAATGTCTTTAATTAACTTAACCTGTATAGAAAGCTATGTCAGCTGTAAAGCAAATCACCATGCAAAATAACGACCAATACATAGACGAATGAAAGAAGAAGTTGAACAGGTTCCCCGGGTTAAGTGGCCTCTCGTGACATATTGAAAATACTCCTGCAGTTTTGTCCCTTTCAGAGTGGATGAAAGCACAATCACGCTCATGCATAAAGAATGTCAATAACTGTCATCAGACTGATTTATAAAAGCACTTCTTAATCTCTTGTCAATTTGGGACAAGCACAACAAACACTTTGTGAGATGAATTAGGACTTGCGGGAGACTGTTCAATATTTTATTGCTTATGATACTTTCCTCCCATCAAGATTAGCATTGATTTAATCTTTTAAAAATGATCATTATCTCAGTAGAACTCACTCTGTTTCTGAAATTTGTGTGAGCTGTAGTAAATTAATCACAATCGTACCAGCTCATTATTGATAAGTGCTTTCTTTACTTTTTCTACACTTATTTACAAGCATCTTTTTGGAAAAAAAATTCAATGGTTTCAATTCAGAAAATGAATACTTGACTTTCATGGTCTTGAGGAGGAAGGCCTAGGCAGGATTCCCATTTTTAAGCTGGCATGATCATTATGAAGATGTATGTTCATTCTGTGGAAACTATAAAAGGACCTGAAGGGCTTTCAACTGATAACTGCCAAAGCCATAAGTGCCACTTCTAATATATAAAACGCATATATATTATATATTAGAATATAATATAGTATGTGTATTTCATCCTCCTCTGTAAGTAGGTAATCACAACCCTAACTTGTATTATTAAATATTTCTAATTTATTAGAATATATATTAGTATGTGTATTTCATCCTCCTCTGTAAGTAGGTAATCACAACCCTAACTTGTATTATTAAATATTTCTAATTTATATGTATCCTTAAATAAAAATAATACAAGTTTTCTCATTTTGATAAATAGAATTAAATATTTATATTTGATGATTTTTTTGAACAGGATTTTTTAATTTTATGTATGTGTTATCTGGTTTAGATTGATAACACTAACCATTATACCTACCAAAGAAGAGTTTTATTAGTTCTTTTAGAATTATTCATTATCCCCTGTTATGGGAGTTATTTCACAACATGGAAGTTTGGTTACTTTGAGTTAGCAGAGATATCACTGGTTTTGAACCTCTTCTAACCCTCTTATAGCCACTCTGGTAAGCCCACTGAGAGTATTATGTTCCTTGAGTATGTCATCTATAAAAGATCTTATTGAGTTCTGGAAAATCCTTTCTTCTACAGGACAAGGCTACATTGGAGGTGAAACATTATTATCGTTAGAAGACCCATTCACAATCAGGTGAAGTTATCAGGCATGATATTATACTGAAAGAGAAAAATCTTAGGCATTATTTTGGAATTCTGTCTACTAACATTTTCTTTAATGCATTATTTCTGTGTAGTATTCACAGGTTCATGTATTAGAACGTTTTCACCCTTGTTGGTGGCACTGTCTATGGAGGCTATAGGGAGGTATAGCTTTCCTGAAGGAAGTACATTTCTGGAATTTGAGAGATTTTAGCCCCTTCCCATTTACAGTTTCTTCCTGCTTCATGTTTGCAGTTGAAGATTTGGATTCTCAGGCTCCTGCTCTGCTGCCATGCCTGCTCTTGCTGTCTTGTCTCTCTGTACAATGAACTCTTGACAGTATTCCAAAGAAAGGTCTTTTTTCTATAAATGACTTTAGTCAGATCTTTTTATTATAGCTACAGAAAAGTAACCTGAGTATATCTCTTGCCTATTTTCTTGCAACTGGAGGGATTCTTTACATAATTTTCTTCTTTACTAAATTTGATTGAACTGTTCCTAAAATGTGCATCCACATACAGCCATCACTAAGATATGACCTTTTTTCTGTTTTGTTTTTTTTTTGAGACAAGGTTTCTCTATAGCTTTGTACCCCATCCTGGAACTAGCTCTTATAGACTAGGCTGGCCTCAAACTCACAGACATCTGCCTGCCTCTACCTCCTGAGTGCTGGGATTGAAGGCGTGTGCCACCACCACCAGGCTAGACATTTTTTTCTTATATATATATTATCACCAACAATTGAAATTTGTTTCAATGTTTATTTTTTCTTTATTTCTTATTGCTTAATAATATCATATATACACCTATACCCTTTCTGATCCCCTTCTATTCCCACTGAAACTTTTTGTCTTCCAAACATTTTTCTTTTAACTTTTATTGATTCTTGTAAATTTTTCATCATGTATCCTGAACCCCCTTATTTCCCAGTCCCCTTGAATCCTCCCTCTGTCCTTGTAACCATCCTCAAACAAACAAAAATAAATAAATAAAAAACAAAACCAAAACAAATGACTCAACTGTCAAAGGTTAAACTTACATTGAAAAATACCTTTGTTTATTAAAGTATCTGTCATTTTTGAACTTACTTACAGCATTCTATGCATTATTAATATTGTGTGTGCTGGGTAAATTTTGTCAGCTTGTAATAATAAGAGACATTTGGAAAGAGGAAACCTCAGCTAAGCAATTACTTATATCAGACTATTCTGTGTGCATGTCTCTGGGAAATATGGATTGTGTTATACCTGGCAGGGGTCCTGGGTTGTTTAATAACCTGGGTTGAGCAAGCCATGGTGAACAAGACAGTAAATAGCATTCTCATATGGTTTGCTTTTCAGTTCCTCCATCTAAATTCCTACCTGTGTTTCCCTTGACTATGGACTGTAAAGGATAAGCCAAATAGACTCTTTCCTCCCATATTGGTTTTGGTCAATGTTTTATCAGAGCAAAAAAAAAGGCAAGCTAGGACATTGTAATAGTTGAATTATATTTTCAATAATTTGTTGAAGAAAAAATTTATACATTAATGTTATATTCAAATTAAGCTTTTATTAATATTTTTCGAGAGAGGATCTTGGTGTGTAACAGTTCTGGCTATCCTGGAACTCACTTTGTAGACCAAGCTGGCTTTGAACTGACAGAGATCTGCCTGCCTCTGCCTCCTGAGTGCTGGGATGAAAGCCGTGCACCACCACCACCTGACTCTTTTATAATTTCTAATAATTTATTTGCAACTGTAGTTTCTTCCAATGACAAATGTCATTTAAGTAATAATGGCAGATTTAGCATTTCTTATCCTAGTCTGGTAGTTTAGATTAAACTTTCATACCTTATTAAACTTCCTAGGTACTCCAATCTAATGTTGAATAGAAATATTAGCAGGGATCATCCAGTCCCCATTCTAGTTCTAGAGACAAAGCTGTTACTGCTCCTCTGTGGGATTGTTTACTATGTATTTGGGGTACATAACTTGCATCAGGTTCTCAACCTGTCTTCAAAAATCTATCTAAAATTACAAATGAATTCTAATTAAAGCCCTATTAACAGTTTTGTGACATTCCAAGAAAAGGAAATCTTGGGAGTCATTCTGGAATTCTGCCTGCCACAGTTTTTTTTAATGAATATTTTAAATATTTAAAATGAATACTTCTGAGTAGGTTAAAGAAATTGATAATTGTATAATGTCTATAGAAGTGTAGGGGATGCAGAACACCCAAGATGCAAATGGAGAAAAAATTAGATGGAATCAAGATCAAACAGAATCAGCATTTTCCTGCTTTTACTTTGGAGTGTATGTGTATGTGTGGTGTGTGTGTAGTATGTGGTGTGTGCATGTGTGTGTGTGGTGTGAGTGGTGTGTGTGTGGCATGTATGTGGTGTGTGCGTGTGTGTGTGGTGTGTGTAGTATGTGGTGTGGGTATGTGTGTGGTGTTTTGTAGGTGGCTTGTGCTTTGTGTGTAGTATGTGTGATGTGGTATGGGCTAGTATGTGGTGTGGTATGTGTGCGCTGTGTTTGATGTGGTTTGTGTCTAGTATGTGGTGTTTGTCTATTATGTGGTGTGTGTTTGTAGTATGTGGTGTGTGTATAATATGGTGTGTGTGTGTGTGTGTGTGTGGAATGTGTACCCACCCATACACACACACACACACACACACACACACACACACACACACACACACATTGTGTTCTGGTTAGCTAGAGTCCCAGGGATCCACCAGTTTCAGCTACTTAGTGCTGGGATTATGAGAGGTCATTGCTATGCCCACTGTTTTTATGTGGGTATGGGGACTGAACTCATTTCCTTTTTCTTCTTTTCTGGCTTGCTTGTTATCATTCTGTCCCCTCATTTCTGGTTTTAAAATGTAATTCTGGGAGCTAGAAAGATGGCTCGGTGGTTAAGAACACTGTCTGTTTTTTCCAGAGATCCTGAGTTCAATTCCCAGCAACCACATGGTGGCTCACAGCCATCTATAGTGGGATCTGATACTCTCTTCTAGCACAAAGGCATTCATGTGGATAGAGCATTCATACATTAAATAAATAAATAAATAGATAGATAAATAAATAAAAATTTAAAAATAGAGTGTTATCTTAGTTAGGGTTTCTATTGCTGTAAAGAGATATCACGGCAATGGCAACTCTTATAATTTAATTGAGTTACAGCTTACAGTTTCAGAGGTTATGTCATGGCAGGGTGTATGATGACTTGGAGTATGACTGTGTGTAGGCAGACATGGTCCTGAGAATTCTATATCTTTATCCAAAGGCACAGGAAGTGACCCTCCTACTAGTGCCACTCCCAAAGAGCTATGGGGCCAGGTGCTTTCAAACTACCTCATTCCGCTCCCTAACCCCCAAAGGTCTGTAACCATTTCGTAATGTAAAACGTCATTCAGTCCAACTTCAAAAGTCCCCATAGTCTATAACAGTCTCAAACTTATTTAAAAACATAAATTTCAAAGTCTCTTCTGAGATTCATGCACTCTCTTGATGTGGGATGTCCTTCTATATATGTGTTGCTCTTATTGGTTGATGAATAGAGCTGTTTGGGCCAATGGCTTACCAGAGTAAATCAAGGGGAGAAATCGAAACAGCAATAGAGAGAGTAGGTAAGGACAAGGAGGAACAATGTTGCTGCCAAAGGCATAACATGCTGGCACCGATAAGCCACAGCCTAGTGGCACTACACAGATGAATAGGAATTGGTTAATTTAAGATATAAGAGTTACTTAATAAAAACCCTGAGTTAATAGGGCAAGTAGTATTGTAATTAATATAGTTTCTGTGTGATTATTCGCATCTGGGCCACGAGAAAATTAAAGAGCAATCTCTGCCTTCACTCTGTTAACTTCAATTCCCTGTAAAAATCAAAATAAAAAAGCAGATCACATTCTTCCAACATATACTTTACCATTCTAACACTAAGGGAAGTGAGTATACTGAGGGAATACTGGACTAAAGCAAGAGCAAAAACCAGCCCAGAAAGTCTCAATACTGTATCTTCGTGTCTGATATCAAAGAGCTCTTAAAATCTCCAACTCTGTTCAACTTTGTTGACTACAACACATTTCTTTCTCTTGGGCTGATACCAGTACCTGTTAGCAGCTTTTCTTGGCAGGTATTCTATAGCTCTGGTATCTACAACATCTTGGGGTCTCCTAGGCAATCCAGTCTTCAACTTCACAGCATCGTGAAATGGCCTCTGTAGGCATCCATTCAGGAACATCCCCAACACAACACATGCCTGACCTCAGTGGCTTTCTTCTT
>NC_022027.1:47842124-47846938 GCF_000317375.1 Microtus ochrogaster
TCTTCTTCTTCTTCTTCTTCTTCTTCTTCTTCTTCTTCTTCTTCTTCTTCTTCTTCTTCTTCTTCTTCTTCTTCTTCTTCTTCTGGTTTTTTGAGACAGGGTTTCTCTGTAGCTTCGGAGAGTGGCTTTCTTTAGTAGCAGAGACAAATTCCATATCCCTATTCTTTTATCTTTAAATCTAGAACCCTAGTGGCTGAAATTGTCAAGTACTATTTCTTACTGGGACTAGAACAAGGCCCATGGTTCAATTACATCTTCACAGACTTCCTCGTTTTGATGATTTCCTTCACTGTCTATGCTTCAACAAAATCTCCAAACAAAAATGTGGTTAGGCCTATCAAAAAAATTCCCCAGTCCCTGGTACCAACTTCTATATTGGTTAGGGTTTCTATTGCTTTAAAGAGACACCATGATCATGGTGAATTTTATAAAAGAAAACATTTAATTGAGGTGCTAGCTTACACGTTGAGAGGTTTAGCCCATTATTGTCATGACAGGGAGCACGGAGGCTTGGAGTTTGGCTGTGTGCAGGCAGACATGATGCTGGAGAATTCTGTACCTTTATCCAAAGGCAACAGGAAGTGAACTGAGACACTGGATAGTATCTTGAGCATAGATGAGACCCCAAAGCCCACCTTCACAGTGACATACTACCTCCAACAAGTCCATAACTACTCCATCAAAGCCTCACCTCCTACCAGTGCCCCTCTGTAAGAGTTTATTTAAACCGCCACATGTGTGTTGTTGTGTCATCCAAACAACTTGAATTTGTAGAAGTTCTCCTGCCTGAGTCTCTTGAGCACTAGAATTCCAGGCATGCCCCACCACACCAAGATCCACCAAGCTTAATATTATAGAAAAGAAGGATCATTTAATAGGAAACATCAGTTCCGAAGGTTTTATTTTATATGCTTAGTAATATACATTGAAAATGCAGGTAATACACTGCAGAGAAATGTAACTGATAAACTTCTAATTATTCAATGTCTTACCCTCAATAAGTGATGAAATACTTGAGTTATAAAATAAACAGATGTATAAAATACTCGATCAAGATGAAGAGCCAGCTTTACCTGAGTGCAATTTGCACAATCATTTACCTTAAATGGCAGTACACAGGGTGTAATTACCAAAATAGACCATCATCTGTGCCATGAAAGAGGTCAATAAAGAGGATTCAAATTGTATCTGCTATATTCTTTAAATATAATGGAATCAAAATAGTAATAGATCAACAAGACATTGGAATATATATATAGCATGCTTCCAAATAACCTCTGACTTGGGACAATAAGAAGCACAGCAAGTATCATGGGATGAATATAGTAAGAATTTTTAAAGTAAGAGGTATTGGTGCTATTTGTGAAGTTATTCTTAATTTGGGTGATGGAGTAGCACAACATTTATTATTATTATTATTTTTAGCTTCAGTGTATCTTACACATCTACCTCAGTTGGCATAATGATGCACAATTCTCGAAGATACAAAGAGTACAAACTAAGCACTTTATTCCTTGCAAAATGCCTACATAAGTATAATCTTGATATTTTGGGGCTACTTGCATCCACATCACTGGTTTTTCATGCTTTGAAAAAGTGGACGGAGGCTAGAGAGATGGGTCAGTGTTTTAGAGCACTTGATATTCTTCCAGAGGACCCAGGTTCAGTACCCAACACCTGCATGATGGCTCACAGCCATCTATAACTCCAGTTCCCAGGGAGGGACCTGACATCCCTTTCAGATCTCTGAAGGCACCAGGTGTGCATGTACATACATACATGCAGACAAAACACTTGAGCATGTAAAAGAAAATAAATACATCTAAAATACTTAGAAATTAAAAAGAAGACATTAAACCTTAGGCCACAGTTCACAGTCCCATGATTAATTGTTGTTGTTTGTCATTGCTATTTTCCAAAAGCATTCAGCTTTAACACTGCTAGAAAGAGAACCACACATTCAGGTTTGTTGTGGTCTTTGTTGAAGAATAGAAAGTGAGCATATGTGCTCCATGCTATTGCTTGTATCATTAGGCATAAAAAAAACCCACAGCATCTGCAAGCCCCTGTTTTAATTAGATCCTGAAGTAATGGCTGCAGCTGAGCCATTTATTGCTTCTGTAAACGAGAGCCAGCAGAGGGAAGATGCTTTTCCTAACATCACTTCTGAATGAGGCCTGCGATGCCAGCAACATAGGTAGAACCTGCTAGGAGAGGAAATTGGGGTGCCCTCCGGTGTGATGCAAATAGCCTGAGAGATCAAGTGTGGTCAGCATCTAAAGGTGAGGCTGTGGGGAAAGAAACCCCACTGATGCTAAAGCCGGAAACATCCAGAGTCCCCTAAGGTTACCACCCAGAGAGAAATAGCATCAAATGCCAGTCGGCAAAGGAATTTTCATCTTCATAAGTGAATAGTGTAGTCTTAAATAATAATATCGTCATATAAGTATGACATGGTTTTAGAATTTTGTGTGTGTTACTATGGAAAAAATGCTGGAGATATGCCCCTTAGCACAAGTGTATATCCAGTTACTGTTAGCCCACTTGATTTATCTTTCAGATTAATGGCTAAATATTTTTATTCATAGAAAGTGAAAATTATTATGAAATTAAAATACACATCATAAATAGTCTCCTGAACAGCTGTAATTTTCCAAAGCAATAACTTGCTGTAGCAGGATGTTGTCGTTCAAAATGATTATGTCTATTTTCCTGCTTTTTGAAGATTGATGGTATCAAAAAATTCATTCTTATAATAAAATTTACTTTTTAGAAATTATTACATCATAAAAATTGCATAGGAGATTTTTCTAATTGCTTGCAGAATAGGTCCTTAAAATTTTTCAACATAGACTGCCATGAAGAAAAATGAGGTTTTTATAATATTAACTAAGACCAGCAAAGCATGTCAGATTTATAAAACCATTTGTTCCTACAATACCATACAAGAAAAAGGTGTTGGAAGAGGGTTGGCTGGGAGCACTTCCTTATTTTGAATGCTGGATTAATGTTCTCCATTGCTTACTTTTATGCAGAGCGTGGTCTGAGACGCAGTAGATTATGCAATGGTTTTTGTCATGAATCGGTGATAATATTAACAGTCTAATGCTAAGCAGGTTCTGAGGAAATGAGGAGAGAAACAAATGACTTACTATATTTACCCTGAAACAAGATTCAATCTGCCGCTGTATTTAATGCTATATTTTTCATTATCTTACAAGCATATGTTGGAACTGCTACAGATGATGAAGTTAGCTGCTGGGCAGAGTTACCATCAATGCTTTCCATCTTTATTTTAATAAGAAAAATGAGCAGATTGTTTGTGACCTTTATCAAGGGCTTCACCGAAGACAGGAAAACTAACCACAAAACAGCTAGCCTGGAGCCCTACTGGATATTCACAGCCAGCTTTCCTAGAACAAAATGTCTTATGACAAAGCCATTGACACCCATAGAGCCAGCCCTATCTGGAAGAAAGGTCAGAAAGCTCAGGGTAAAATACTTTTTATATTTGCTTTAGGAATATTCCATGTTTAACAGTATTTGTAAATGACCCTGTCCTATTTGGAGCATGAACTTATTTCCTTAAGGTTAACACATCCGTAAAAATAGTGTGGCATTGGGAAAGAGAAGAAGTTAGATACCTGTGAGTTAAGACCAGCTGGTCTCCATAGAGAGAGTGGGCCAGTTAGGTCTATTATGGTGACACTATCTCAGCAAAACAAAACAAAGCAAACTAACACAACCATCCTCTTCCCAACAAACAAAACAAAACAAAATAATAATGCCTGATACTCGCTCCTTGGACTCTGGAATCCTAACTAAAGTGGTCCTTTTGTAAACCCAAGCTTCCTGGGCTATCCGATAACTATAGATACTTACATTAAGTGTTTATTATTATTATTTTTTTTCTTGCTGTGTTACATGCTGTACTCAACTGTTGCATGTAATTCTTATTCTGAAAGTCAGTCCTGTGGCCATCTTTATTTTATAGCTTGAACAGAAGAAGACAAAGTCGTTTGCCGAAGTCCATCTTCAGTGTTGGAGTTTAGATGATGGAGCTAAGATACAGGCATCTGACCCTATGTGCCCAGTTACTGTTCTATGGGGAATTAACTGGCGGCCTCAAACTTTGTTTTTATGGACATGGCATGCCTGGTATCTCAGGATATTAGAAAGTGAGAAAGCTGGGTCTGTGCCATAGGCCGGTAACCCAGCTATTCAGGAGCCTGAGGCAGGAGAGTCACAAGTTCAAGGCCCAGCTGGGCTACATAGTGAATTCCCTGTCAGTCTAGGTAAATTGGTGGAAGCTTGTCTCAAAGCATAAGGTGAAAGAGTATTGGGAAAGATTTCGTGTGGCACATAAAAGGCCATACGCTTAATTGTAAATTTGTTTTTAAGCAAGTATGAGAAGTTTGGCTTGTAGGAGACCTTCTTGGTTATTCTACTAAATCTAACATTTGTGAAGAGTCTGTGTGGAAAAGTTGCATTGCCTACCTACAATTATCATAACATATTTCTCTAGCTTGAAAGATATGTATTCTCAACAGATTTGATCCTACATAAGGTAGACAAATACCTTTTAAATGCCTTTCACTTTATCATTCAAACAAAATGTCCTAAGCTAACATAAATTCAAGTCCCTCTTCTGTTAGTGGAAAAAGGCTGATACTCCTCTTCGAGTCCTTGTGAAATAGCTTGTTCCACAATGAAGATAAAATGGACATTTGTAGTTGCTTGTGCCTGTCCCTTATAAGACCAGTAAAGACAGCACAAATGTGAGCGTTGAACTTTTGGTCTTGTAGGCTCTTCTT
>NC_022027.1:47847038-47860704 GCF_000317375.1 Microtus ochrogaster
CTCCTCCTCCTCCTCCTCCTCCTTCTTCTTCTATTACAAGCTTTTTATTTTGTTGAGCAGTAATATATTTTCCTTTAATCTTAAAGTTATTTATGGACAAGAAAATAACAATGATTAGAAAAAAATTAGTTGCCTGTTTTTAAAGCCTCATATTTTTCATGAGTGATTGTTAAATCTCAAAACTACATATCTAATGGTGGCAATGCCTTAAATTATCTTTCTTTAAGACATCTGCTTTACAAAGTGTAGTTACTAGCTGGTGACAGTATCCAACAGTTTATGAGGGGTCTGCCATGTACTAGGGAGCTTGCTCCAGAATGTAAATAAATCAATACATCGATTCGCTTATTGTAAAAAGTACAATGGAATGAAGAGAAAGAAACATAGCTGAAGCTGAAAGTGTGTTCAGTGTGGCTGGTTTGCAGCCCAGAAGGGTACTCTGAGTAGGATGCTGGAGGATCCTGTTGGCCTAGACTTTGCAACTTACAATTAGTTCCCTGTTGGGTTGCCTTTGCTGAACTCCTGCACCTGTTGCTCTTGTTAGGGTCAACTTAGAACCTGGATGAAAATGTGAAGCAAGTCTCATAAATACTCCCCACTGATTCCCTCATACAGCTGCATTGAGTAATTGCTAGGACTCCGAAGAGCTAAGCTGAGATTTTAGATTGAAGAACTCTAAACAACAGATTTGGACCAGAGCTGATTTCTTTCTACAGTAAAATGAAATACATTGATTGATTTATGACTTTATTTCTTTAAAAAATACTAATTTTAATTTAGAAGTAATCTAGTAATTTTATTCTTAGAACACATAAACTATATTTTAAAATTCGCAAACATTTCTGCGTTATCATTTCACAGATATCGTACCCTCTTATTAGTAAAATAGAGATATTTTGAGGGCAATATTTTAACCAGTGCTGTGAGTTTGCTTAGATTAAACGACTGAAGCCTCTGACACTGACTTTCAATCATATAATTTTATGTACGTGCATCTGTTAGTTGAAAAATTTAATATACACTGTCAAAATTTTTTAAACTGAAAGCTGTTTTGTAACATATTTTAAATGAACAAAATGGAATACAGTGTTATTCTCTTAGTTTGTTTCATTCTTGTTTGTTTTTTTTAAAGCTTCACCAAAGAATTCCTGTCACAACATTCAAGAAATATGGACAATCTTCAGCAGCGCAATTGATAAAGAACAAATATGAAAATAAAATGATTAATCATAAGAGATGCAGATGAATAAATCTAGGACTTAGAAATGAGGGAAACTGTCAAGTAGTCATTTGTATAAAAATTACATAGTCGGGAGAATGTTTCTAGTCTGACTTACAATCCTGTGGAAAGTGACATATAATGGCAGACTGTTCAGGTCCGCTGTTCCAGTTCAGTTTTGGACAGTATGATGTAATACGGACAAGGCATCTGTTCTCAACTCTCAAGTCCTTTGGGTTAGCTTTAGTGGCCATTATTTGGGTTTAATCTTCCCTATCCCCTTAAGTGTAACATACAGGTGTTCCTATCAGTGACCTCCTTCCTGGGAATACAAATCGCTGGAGGAGAGGTACGGATGATGTGACCGTCTCCCAGGCTGGGTCACCTACATATAGTTTGCCTTGTGCTAATGGCCAGCATTTAAATAGTTGTGTTAAAGAGCCTCAGTGATTGTAGCAGTTATTATTGATTGACTGTAATACTACAGTGGCTGAATAAATTTGCACAGGAAAATATGATTCTAGTGATAGTATTCATATGCTACAGATATACATCAAGACATTTTGAAAGCAAGAATGTTACATGAACACAGATCCCTATTTGTATGTCTTTATTTTCTTTCTAAAATTTTAATTGTGTAGATTTTGAAAGTACAGTGTGATTTGATACATTTATACATCAACTAATGATAAAATCAGAGTAGTTAATGTTTCCTCCCTTTAAGCATTTAACAATTTTGGTTAACACATACTTGTCCATATTAATATGGTATGTATGTCTTCTCATGCTATCATAGAATTAGCTAGTTTTGTTTCAGACTTTTGGGAACCTATTGTGGTTACACAGAACATATTAGCCAAGGAGGGAGGTGTGACATAAAATGAAAGTTATGACACTGGGGCCAGAAAAGCCAAATATGAAGTAGCTATTGGACGACCACTAACAAACCTCAGGCCATTTGTGAATAGGTAGTTCCAAGATGAGGCTCTTAACCTCTTGGTACATAAAATATGTTAGATATTGAAAGAAAATTGCATTAAAAACAGAAGAGATACAAGAAAGCATCAGGGGATAAGGCTCAGCTAGGTCTTTGTCTGGAGGCAGATGAGAGCCCAGTGTGTGGTAGAAACTCTGACCTTCTGTAATGCCCAGAGCTGTGTTGTCTCCTGAGTCCCCTTCAGTTCCTCTTCCCTTGTATACTCAGTGTACACACATGTTAGCAAAGGACGGTGCCCTCTCCGCTCCCTTGAGTATTGGCCTCCAGGTTCTGTTAGCGCTGGACTCTGCTCTTTGTATTTCTTCTCCTTTATAAATTTCAGGCTTAAAGGCTTTGATTAAAGATTCTGTCTTATGACATTTTTTTCACGATCATTAAATTGATACAACAGCCACTAACAATGCAATCTGCCAAATGGTTCTTGCATTCTTTTGTCTTCTTTGAGTAGGTCCTTGTTGACTAAAGAATTATGGCAGAAATTTCTGAAATTTTATTTTTTCTTGTAAAAGCCGATTGGCTATCCTCCAAGAGAGCAAAGCCAGATTGTCTTTGGAAATTGAAACTAAAACCCTGCGCTTGTGACCAGAGACCTGGATGCTATGATTCATTAATGCAATTTTGATATCGAGCACTTGAAAAATATTCTGTATGAACAATTGGGGAGTCTAGCAAAATAGTTTTGACATTTTGCTAACATTAGTGCTTCAACACTGAACCATCTGCTAGAGAGTTCTGAGCCTGAATGAGAGGTGTAAACCTGGATTAGCATCGATACGGTTTTCTATCAAGTTTGGCTTACTCTCATCTCCCTGGATGGTTTCCAGGTCCCTCTGGAAGCCAAGATTGCCATTGTGGAGTGCAATGCCATATGTTAAGATTCATATGACATATTACCTAAAAGTCATGAATTATTATACCGTCTCTTTACAGTGCTGTGATTAGAAATGTTTATGTAAATGCACCTCCAATGGGGGGGGGAGGTACCCAGGGTTGGGCAACAGTTTGCATGGAAATGCTGATCAAACTCTCTTGCTTAGTCAGAGTATTTCTCAGAAACAGCCTAATCCTCTGACAAAGAAAAATCATTTTCTTTCTTTTTTCTTTCTTTTCTTTGCAGCTTGGGAGCCCTGCTGGTTCAGAGCTCACTAACTCACCAGGTAGACCCAGGCTGGCCTTGAAAATGCAGCCACCCTCTTCCTAAGTGCTAGGATTATAGGTGTGAGCCACCACTCCCCGATGACAAGATCTTTTTCTAACTGTATTGGAATTAGAACAGAAAGAACAGGTGCAGGATCCCTTAAAAGGAACCCGGCAACTTCCTCTACAAAACAATAAGGCAATCACGAAAATATGAGATGACTCAAAAGCAAACAAAATGCCTTGTATTTAGGCCAGGAGTGGTGGCACATGCCTTTAATCCCAGCACTCAGGAGGCTGAGGCATGCCACCCAGGGATACATATTGAGACCCTGTTTATTAATTTTTTAAAGCCTTATGTCTAAGGACAAGCTAGCGATGGCAAAAGAACATATCATGTAACCACAGCAATCCACCAGTGTTAATGTATTTTTTCTTGCATAAATATATGAACACATATGTGAGTTTATATATACATACATATGTGAACATACACACACAAAATATTTATTACTCATGTACACACACACATGATGTTTCTAATTGACAGATAATGCAGGTTCTAAGTGGAGTTTGACAACTCAATTTTTTCTAAAGTTGTTTAAGAAGTTCACAACCAGCTGGTGGTGGTGCAGTCCCAGCACTCAGAAGCAGAGGCAGGTGGGTCTCTGTGAGTTCAAGGCCAACCTCTTCTACAAGAGCTAGTTCCAGGACAGGCTCCAAAACTACAGAGAAACCCTGTCTTGAAAAACCAAAAACAAATAAAAACCAAAACAACAACAAAAGCAACAAACAAATGAACTAATAACCAGAGCTCATCCAGGGACTCAGAAACATTAATCAACATTTGGACTTTAAAGGACTTAGGTATTGCCAGCTTTGAATTTCTTTATGTGCAAATAGAAAATCAGCAATTTAAGCTAGAAACTAGACTTGCAAGCCCTTGAACCGTGTTAGAGGTGAATGCGTGAGGGTCACACTAACCTGGGTGGAAGGGAAGTGTCCTTCTCTTATTCTCATTTTATCAGTCATATTTAAGTAATAGAAAATGAGTGTTTGTATTGCTCCCACAATATTCGAAACAGTCATTTTTACTCATGTTCCATATTTTTTGTTTTATATATTTAGCCTCAAATGCTATTTTTCTTACTTTTTAACAGGACAGTTAGATCATCACATCTTCCAAAGCTAATAGCCAACATACATTAGAAATTTCAAAAGCCAAAGAACTTTAAAATCAGTCCTGCCCCACCCCTTTTGGAGTAGTCGGCAGCTTCTAAAACAGTTCTTAGGTGCTTTTATTGTGGTTGTGAAACTGTATGGGACAGGTAGTATTCTGACCTCAGCTGGCATTCAGAATGTGTTCTGTCGTGCTTTGTATTACTACGGACAGATATGGACATCTCCTTTCTAGGCCATCCCAAGATGACTCATAAAAATGAGGGCTCTTTTCTCTGTGCCCATCTTCCTACACCCCCACACACAGCTGTTGTCATCTTTTGCGTATGGCATATTTGTTGCATATCATTACCATGAAGTACAGATTAGTCAAGATTGGTATTAAAGAATCACCTACAGAAGAAATATGTTCCTATGTATTATTGCAAATAATTGATTTTGTTGTGAAGTATGTGTGTGTGTGTGTACTAATGTCCTGGTACAGATGACATTCAAGGGTCAAAAATGTTTCCACGTACATCCAGTCAAAATTACAAAAACTTCCAATTTTTTGAGAAATTATATGAAAACCGATACACCAAAGTATGTGTTCCTTGTGTAATAATACATGGATTCCTAGATCGTGAATTAATACATAGATCCATAGAGCCAAGCTTGCTGTATTGTATTTTCTCAGCTCCAGTGGAGCAGAGCAAGTATCCCAGCAAACTCGGTGTCAGTGTGGGATCGGCCCCACGTGATTGCATGTGGGATCAGCATGATCGGCTGTCACTGGTTTCACTGACATCTGTCCCCACAGTGAGACAAGCTGCAACATGAATTATTGAAGACATACACATGCAGATCTGTGTCATGACTATGCCAAATAATACATTTTGCCACACTCTTGAGAGCTGAAAGAAGGCATGGTTGACATCATCCTTAACCCCTTTGACAATCTGCTACCACATTGCAGATTAAAATGAAACTCCTGACTATGGCACTCTATGACAGGCTTCCTCTCAGATATACATGAAAACACCCCCGCCCCTTGAAGAGCTTTTCTCTGCTTTTTTCAGCAGCTATTTGCCACGTGCTTTGAATATACCCACTTTATAAATCTTTCTTGCACCAGAACATTAATATCCCTTATTTAAATCATGAAAAAAAGCAGTCACATTTGGAGAATGATTTGAGTTTTACAGTGTGTTATGTTATCAAGGAGGTCTGTATAATAAGAATATTTTGAAGCAACTCATGAAAACAAAAAATATTTGCATCAATAATCTTCTTTAAAAGTTGTGGCAGAGTTTAGATAATGTGATTAATCTTCTTTCTAATCTGGAAATATTAACCAGGGTGACACTTCAAGGGTCTGTCTTTGGAAAACTTCATGCTATATGAATGAGCTATAGTAAAATAATCACCCCCAATTCATTACAGGATGCACAGAGCACTCAATTATATCTGGTGTACGTATTCTTACATGAGATTAAGACTATGTCTGTTTTATCACTGATGTGACATATATTTAAAATCACATAGCAAATTATATTTTTTTCTATTACTGATGATGTTATCTACTAATTCAATTATCCAGATATAACCTGTGTGGCCTTAAGGAAGCTACTTACCTTCTCTGTGTCTCAGCTTGCCTGTAAGACAGCAGAACACACGTGTCCATTAAATGGTGGTGTCACAAAGGAAGAATGAATTACTCTCAATTTGGCAAACTCAGAACCAGAGTATTTACTGCCCCTCGTGTGTATGTCAACAGTCAAAGGCTGCTACAATGGCTTGTTCCTTTAAAGATGTTGTTCCTCCAAAGATGTTGTATATTGCAGTGGTATGGTCCCCTTGGAAAACAAAGCAAGAGAATTCTTCGGCAATAACAGCTTTTTCTTCCTCACTTTTCTCTTTTTCATTCTCCCTGGGGATTAGACAGTGGCTGTGGTTTTCAGAAACAAGTTTTGATGAGGTGCTGGGAAGAAAATTGAGAGACACTTCCTTGGTGCTGTCATGTGTCTGCACTCACTGTGAATGGGGAGACTGGCAGCGTGGGTTCTGTGCTGTCTTTTAAAGATCTTGTTGTTAATAGGGAATGTCCTAGGAAGGTGAGTGCCTTCCCCAGAACAATGGGTGTGTCTGTTTGCACCATTGAGAATCTGCTTTGTGGGCTATTGGGTGCCTCTCTGCAATGCACTGCCCAGCATGTACAGGTGCCATTCAACCCATCTTGGGCCACCTTGTGTGTGTGTGTGGGGGGGGGTGGGAGACCGGATAATTCAGTGGCTGATCCTTTAGCTGTTAGAGCAGTGGATGGTGTCTGACCAAGGGGTCGACTGTCCTCTGCCGGCACGAGTGTGTTCTATCATGTGAGGTTCCCAGTACTGGAAGATCTCAGACACTTTACTCTTTTTGACAGATTTTTTTGTTTCTTATACATCCATTGTGTTCCTGACTCAGTGTGGCTGGGATTTTATCTGATGAAATATTGTGTGATGGGGTCTGAGTTTGAAATGGAAGAATTGGAAGACAGGGAATAATGAAGGAGTGTGTGAGCTCACTGTCTTCTCTTGCTAATGGGAAGTTACAAGCTGACAGTGTTAGTGACAATGATATCTTGGGGAAGAGCCCAGGGATAAAGACTTGCTCCTGTCTCTTAAACTGGCCCCACCCACACCACAACAATGACTCCTTACTCCAAACCAACAGCTCCAGAGAGCACTTAACCGTTAACCAGAAAACTGCTGTTTCAAGTCTGATTTGTTCCCAGTGCTTCTTTGCCCCTGGACTCATGGCAAGATTTGGTCAGTGCCCCATTTCATTTGAAATTTGGTATTTGGGCGATGGACATTAACTCACTTTGACTTGGAGGGATTTTTATTTCTTTACTATGCACTATTGTAGAAAGTTATTGCTGGGTGGCGGTGGTGCACACACCTTTAATTCCAACACTCAGGAAGCAGAGACAGGTGGATCTCTGTGAGTTTGAGGCCAGCCTGGTCTAGAGAGAGTTCCATGACAGGCTTCATAGCTACAGGGAAACCCTCTCTAGAAAAACCAAAAAAAAAAAAAAAAAAAAAGAAAGTTACGGTTTAACAACTACCATACATTTGTCTGTCCCCCATCCCCCAAGCCCGAGTGAAAACAGCACAAACTCTCTATTCTTTCCACATAGTTGAATCAGAATCATTCAATTCTAAAGTCCAACAATGGCCCCTGATTGGTTAAGCTAATCACTGTAATTTATACCCCATATTCTACAATGATCCTAGAATAATGAGCCTCTAACTTAGTGAGTCTGTTAGCATTGCTGTCAGGTGTTTTTCTGGTTATGCTGAATTGGACTTGCTGGTTCTGATTGTCCCAACTGTCTTGTGACCATCAACAGACTGGAAGAGTTAGAGCAACCAGAAACAAAGAGTTCATGTTCACCTGGTTCCTTTGTCATTACTTGATCTCTCAATGACATTCAAATGACTTTGTAAGCATCTCTCTCTCTCTCTGGTGTTCTGTTACAAATTAGGAAAGGATTCTGTTTAGTATTACTTACCAGAGATAGTATTACTGGCCTGGACTCAGTCTTTTGGGACCTAAGTCCTGTTAATTGGTTCAACTGATGTTTTACATGGGTCTGTGTGGATCATTCTGAAAAGGTAATTATTTTAAAAAGTCAATTATAAAAGGTCATAGATGAAGAGCCATTCTGGGAAGGCAACCTCTCCCAGTGAGTTCATGTTTCTTTCTATCTGGTTTGAGTTAAATTTTGAAGCCAGTGCAGTTGGTGCTGTGGCCTCACAACAACTGTTTTATTTGTTTCCCTTTCCTCTCTGGAGTCATTGTGCAATCTGGTTTGTTATATCCTGCTCAGCTGTGAGTGACTTACATTCTTTCTCTCTACACCCTCGCCAATCGTGCTTTCAAGGACGTCATTCACCAGTGCGTACTCGTTCTTGAATGTGTGTGCGCGCGCGCGCGTGTGTGTGTGTGTGTGTGTGTGCATGTGCATATGTGTGTGTGTGTGCATGTGCGTGTGTGTGTGCATGTGTGTGTTATTGCTTGGAAAGATGTCAAAATCTATAAGCCCTATTTCCTTTCAATATTCACACGAATGCATTTAAATAAAGCTTTGAATATAGTATGTGAAGCATTATTATTTCTGTAAATCTTATCTCTGGCTCACGAGTGCCAGCTAAAGAACTCCTCCACCAGATTATGATGATAGATATTATCATAATAATGTGATGTGTCAATATCAGCCACCATAGTTTTTATTCAAGGAACTTTATTTGAAAATAAAAGGTATTTTTTTCAGTTGTTAACATTTGTGCGCTGTCCAGAGGCCTGGTAAAATTTGGACAACGACATCTTTTCTTTTCCTTGAAACCACAGTGATCAAAGTCTTGCCTACTCTCTTCTTCCCAGCTTAGACTATGACAGCAAGAGGCAGTGGAAATCAAGATGCTAGTTTTTAATTGTATTAGAATAATGATTTTCTGAAACAATGTAAGAAGCAAATTTCACTAATAATACAACAATGCAGACTGTTGAAAGCAGATTTGACAGGTATCTGTATGGCCAGGTTTTCCTAGCTGCATTTCTAGCCATGTGTAAGAAGAAAATAGCCATTGGAGAAGATTTTCTTTTCCACCTCAGTATTAAGGGTGCACGGTTAACTAAATAAAGGAGGCATGATGTTGGTATTTAAATGAATTATACATGGGTTGCGTAGGTTACTTGTATATAAGGTTGTTTTTTAATCAGCTCAGAGAAGAGTCCATCTTACCCTCTATGTCTCATATCCAGCTGATGTATATGTTTGCTAGACAATTTGGTGGTAGAGTCTACCATATACGACATACTTTAAATACCACTGTTAGATAATTGCAATGGATCTAGCAGTGAATTTTGAAGCAGCTGAACTATCTTTGAATTTTTGAGGTAAATAAGAGAAAACTGAGGAATATAAAATCTTATAAAAAGCCTCTCATGCTTATGAAAGGGAAATTTATTTTTTAAAGTGTTGTTCTCTGCTCTAGGCTAGTTATTGAGAGAGTATGTTGAAAATACCTGCGTTGTTTGCAAATGATATCCTTATTCCCCCATGCTAATTTATTTATGAGTATGTAAATTTTATGCAAAATTAGGAGACTCCCTGGGGTTATAGCATTCTACTGTCAGCAAGATATTTAAAAAAACAGATGTTTTAATATCGTCTTTAGGATTTGATGAGGGAAATTATGAAGTGCTATGTGAAGTCAATTTCTTGTAATTTAAATTCTTTTCAAAAGCATATTGATGTCAATCTTCCTTAGGGTTGATATACAATCATTGTCTACTAATCTTAAAGAATTTTCAGAATTTATTAAATACCCATATTTATTTCCTTTTACATCTTCCAGTTTAATTGACTACTTTGGGTATGTCATATCAAAACTTTGCACTAATTTGAACTTTAGGAGAATCACTTATTTATTAAAATATACTCAAATAATAGCAACACTTCTAAAGGTAATTTAGTATTACAGATTAATGACAATTCCCTGAGATTAAGTGGGTCTTAGATAAACCCAGCTGTGGAATAAGACCATTTCCTCACCACAGCGTGGAAGCTTGCTGACGTCTTCTTGCTTTCTTAGACTTCACTTAGTTATGTGCTCCTGATTTTCTCTCCCTGCCATGGAAAGGTGGGAACTGACAGCTTGACAAATGTAAGCTGTGCTGAGCTCACAAGACTGTGGCCACTTCACATCTTACTGCTTCTGTGCAACTGTCTACAACCCGTACCTTCAGCAAAGCTCCCAAAGGCACAGAACTGTTTATTCTCTAAGGAGAATTAGGCCGATAGAACTAAAACTGGCTTCATGAATTTCTCAATATAAGATATTGTAGACAGTTTTCTCTTTATCTTCCAGGTGTGTCTCTGTGTGTGTGTTTAGGAGTGCTCACACAGTGGTGTGTGATTGCACACAGAGACCCAAGGTTGATGTCAGGAATCATCCTCTATTGCTCTTCCACCTTTTCATTGCACCGGGGTCTCTCACTCAAACTCGGAGCTCATGGATCTGGCTAGACTTGCTAGCCATCTTGTCCTGGGATCCTCTGTTTCTCTTTTCTGAGACTGGAATTACAGGTAGGCCATGACTGTACACCTGGCAATTATATACGTTCTAGAGATCCAAACTTTAGTCCTTGCATTTACATGGCAAGAACTCTAGCCACTTTGCAAATTTCTCAGTCTTTCTTACTTTCTTTTGAGACTCTCTCATATCCTAGGCTGAACTTAATTCACTGTGTACCTGAGGATGACCTGGAACTCACGATTCTTCTGCCTTCATCCCCTGAGTGCCGGGATTACAAGCACGCACCACCGAGCCTGGATTATATGCTGCTGAGAATTAAACTAGGGTCTTCATGCTTGCTAAAGAAGCTACACCTGTAGATCCCAGGTTTATTATTTTCATGTGTATCTATAAGCACCTCTTAAACTATAAATACTTTTGTAAGAAACTCAAGCCCAGTAGGCCAGTGAGAAGGACCCATTTTCCAATGATATATTCCTGTTTAAAAGAATAACAATAACAACAAACTTGCTTTTGGCTTTCAGTACCAACTTGTGTACTGTTTTGCATATATTTGCATATGATATTCCTGAATCACTAATTCCAAATATGCAAAATAAAATAAAATTAATTAAATAGGGTAAATGACTACAGTTGAATTCCAACTCCATGGGAAGGGCATGGCACATTCTCAATACATAACAGATTTAAAAACCAACCATCCTAATTGCATAGCAGATGAAGAGTCAGTAACCTTGAAGCTGAAGATGGCTATGCCTCAGCTTTTCTTGGCAGAGGATTTGCTGGAGACTTCTCCGGGAAGTCTGCCTTTGCAGCTCTGTAGTCCCGCTCTTGGAGGTCATGTCATCATCACCATTATCATACATTTAACACTTGCAAATATAGACACACAATCTTATTTGGTCATTGTACCCACCTGGCAAAGAATGCTAAAATTATTGTCCTTAACGGAAGGAAGAAGATGTAAGTTTTCACGATTTTATTCATTGCAAGAAGCAAAGTGGGCTTGAAAGATTATTTTGTTCTGCTTGTGGTTGTCCATCCTGGATTCTATTACAGTCCTGGGATTTCCTCCTTTCTACTTTTTAATTGGCATTGAGGATTGGCTCTGTGCTTCTTTTGTCCCTTTCCTCAAGCTCTTCTGTGTCTCCATGAAGGAGAAAGGGCATGTCATGTGACTCCCTCGTGCACCATTGTTTTCTCCTTCTTCTTGGGTCTAGCTGCTGTTATCTCCATTTCATCCTTTCAGTATATCTTAAGAAGATCTCATGGCCTTATGTATATGACAATGTTTATGATTTAATATTGTGCAAACAATTTTATTTCAACAAATCTAATAAATGACTTGTTGCTGGAGTGTGGGGCTATTTTATTCACGTTCTTCTACAACTTGTGAATTTGTTGAGAATCTCTTCAAGGACAAGTGTTTTTCCAGATTTTAAGTACAACACCACAGAACCAAGCCAAGCAAAAATATTACCTTCATGAAACTTTAGTTTTGGCGGTGGGGCAAGTAGAGATAGGCTAGAAATAAGTTGTCAGTTACCCTGAGTGATTAAATATGCTGTGGAAGAAAGAGAAGACAAAGGGATCAGAGCTAGGAGATTTTGGTTATAAAGAATTGGTTCAATTTGAAGAAAGTGATCAAGGAAGTTTTAATAGACAAGCACATGTAAACAGTAACCTGGTGTGGTAGGAAAGCAAAGCCAATGGGCACCTGGAGAAGTAGTCTTCCAGGGAGAAGGGAGATCAAGCATACATCTTTGGAGGCAGAAGTAAAGCAATCAAAGAATAAGGGTTACATTTTAACTTTTGTGAGGCCTTGGAGTTTTTCTCTGAGTTACATAAAGTTACTGGAGGGACTGAATAAAAGAATGTCATAAGTCATCTGATCAATATATATATATATATATATATATATATATATATATATACACACACACACATATATATGTATGGATATATAGTATGATAGCCTAGGGCCTTACATATATTTACTAGGCAAGCTTTCCCCACTTATTTTCATTCTCTCTGTCATCATCTCTGACTCTGTCTTTGTATCACTCTTGTCTTTAGAAATGGAGTCTTATGTCATCTAGGTTAGACTTAAACTCACCATGTAGCCTTGAACTACCAATCCTCCTGCCTCCATTTCCCAGTTGATGGCATTAATGACGTGTACCACCATTGCTGCTCCTTTTCTCTAAGACAGGATTTTACTAAGTTTCCTAGGCTATCAAGAAGTTGCTTTGTGACCCAGACAGACCTTGAACTTGTAACCCTGCTACAAGTTGGGATGTTGGCGAGCTAGCATCCCAAGTCTGCACTACCGGTCCTCGTCTCTCTGATAATTAGATATCTCAGTATTTATTTAAGCAATGGATTTCTTCTGTAGATTAATCTTTATGTTTCTCTTTGGGTGGCACGTGGGACACAATTTTAGTTTCCAACCAAAGTATCTTCTAATGTAATAGAAGCTTGCTTCTTCTAAATGTTTTAACAAGATGACCCTTATAGAATTCTTTAAAAGATAAACAATGTACCAAGGACTGTCATGCAAATTGCAGGACCCAGCTTAAAATGAATATGCAAAACCCACTCTTAAAAATATTTGAAATCTCAAAATGTTTTCATCAGAGTTTTAAACCAATTTGCAAGGACATTTTAAACACTCTTCCCAGATTTGGCTTCCAGCACCCACTTTTGATAGCTCAAAACTGCCTGTAACCCAATTACAGGGATTCAGCATCTTCTTCTGGCCTTCACAGGTAGTTGTACGTATATAACATGCATTCTCTCTCTCTCTCTCTCTCTCTCTCTCTCTCTCTCACACACACACACACACACGCACACACACACACACACACAGAGACACACACACACACACGTAAAAGTAAAAACAAACCATTAAAAGTAAACCCTGGTTCCTTATGATGCACACCCATGAAGTAAACCCTGGTGTCACCTTTAACCTTTCCGTCTATATCCTCAAGAAATGCTCTTTTGCAGGCTGGCAGAGATCATCCTATTTTTAAATTGTGTGTGTGTGTGTGTGTGTGTGTGTGTGTG
>NC_022027.1:47860804-47870186 GCF_000317375.1 Microtus ochrogaster
TGTGTGTGTGTGTGTGTGTGTGTGTGTGTGTGATAGAGTCTGTAGAAGGACTAAATATGCATGTACATGTGTTTGATGTTGGGCTATGCCTGCTATGCATAGGAAGATTTTAGAACTTTGATACAGTTAATTTATTGCAGATAATTATATTACAAGGTACATTTCTGAGAACTTTCACAAATCAAACACACTAATGACTAACCATTAAGAAATGTGTATATACAATCAAAATATCCTTCCCTGTGCCTCTGTGATTTACTATACTGTTACCCCAAGTAAAATATCCCAACTTTTAGCAGCATAAACTATTTTCTATATTTTATACAGATGTAGTGATACTATATGTACTTTTCTGTATCCATTTTTTCACTTCAAAGTCACATTAGAGAGAATCAACACTATTGCAGCATTTTCTTGTAGTTAATTTAATTGTGTAAAGATGGAATTTTTAAAGCTCCATTATAGAAGTACCTGACAATTAAAAATCTGTTCTGTTGTTTATAGGCATTGGGACAAAATTTGGTGTGTTAAATGATAAAAATTATTCTGCTGTGAAACAATATTGCTGAGATAGTTCTGTAGTATACTTTTATAAACATACATATGAACCAATTTCTAACAAATATATAGCCAGGACTAGAATTGCTGTCATGAGTGTACATATGACCAGCTTTAATGGATACTTCTAAACAGTTCTCTGAAGTTACACAAAATCACATTCACAATAGCCAGTCATGAAAGTTGATTGCTTTGTACCCTGTTGGTATCGGTATTAAAGCTTTTTATACTCCTGCCTTTCTGGAGTGTGTATACAGTGACACCACATCAAGTTTAATGTTCATTTCTTCCACAACTAATGAAGTCAAATGTTTCCCTAGATTTGTTAGGCATCTCAATATCTTATCTGTGAAGTGTTTAAATGGCTGAACTACTTTTTATCTGGTAACCTATACTTTTCTTAGTTGCTTATAGGTATTCTTAATATATTCTTGTTGTAGTTTCTTACTTGTCTATATGTACTAGAGATATTTTTTTCTCCTCTGTAGGAAACCTTCCATGATTTTAGTGGGTTTTATTTATCTCCTTGACAGTTCATATTTTTAAAACAGATCTCTCCCTGGAAAACAATAGGGTAAAACCCATAAAAGGGCAAAGAGATTATTTATGAGAAAATCTGTTCCAGCATTCATGCAAATGATATTGATTGATAAGTAAATCCTTGTTCTTTATGATGCACAGACCATACACACCCATGAAATAAGCCCCTGTGTCACCTTTAATCTTTTCATCTGTAGCCTCAAGAAATGTTCTTTTGCTCCCAAAGTATTAGTAGTTTAGAGTGAACTAGCAATAACCCTGATCCTGTGTCAGAATCTAAATATTTCCCATAGCAATAATGAGAATTCAGACAATCTACGTGTATGGCAAGTTGGAGCCTTTTGACAGTGCCACATGTGAGGGATTCAGACTTCTAAGCAGAATGCTAAATTCTTAGTGCATCCTAACATTACATTCAGCATTATTGTCTTAAGCTTCATGAAGAATGAGCAAAAGGCCATGTGGCAGAACCACAGACATGTGCTGTGTGGACGACTGGTTTCCAAAGTTCTGCCCCACCTCCAGCTCTCATCTCAACCCTATTTACCACACTTTTGCTGTTGACCAAATGGATACACTGTTAATAAAACTGTGTATTTATTCAGTTGACATATCTGCAAATGAAATGCAAGCTTCAAAAAGGAGGATGTGATAATATGGTCCAAAACTCCAGGAACCAACTTATCGTTGTAAAATTAGGTATTGAAAATGATGTTAGTGAAACTGGTTTTTAATCTGGCTCATGTCAACTTTGCATTGTTTTTCTGAAAAAGTGCTGATTTGCTAAAATTACAATAAGAGTATTTCATAAATATTTGCGGGAATCATTATGGAAAGTCAAATGTGGTGTTTGTTTAAATATAGCTATGGGCACTGAGGACATAGCTTAGTGGGTAGAGTGTTTGCTGTGCATTGATGAAGCCCTAGGATTGGTCCTCAGTACCACATAAAACAGTATGCTGCCACATGCCTGGTAACCCAGCTCTAGAGATAGAGGTGGGAGGGTCAGAATTTTAGTTGTGACGGTAAAGTCAGCCTGGAATATAGGAGAGCTTCCTTTTTATTTAAAAAAATGGGGGGGAAGCAAGAATTATTATGGCAGCTTTTAAGGGTTCCATATGTATAAATAGAACAATAAGATATCAAATTAACTAAAATCATTATTTTTTGAATCAATTATATACTGCATATTTAACTCAATCATTTTTAAAACATTATAAAGGAATCAAGTACTTGTGTATTGTCATAGAATCAATGCTTGTGAATAGCTGTTTTTTTTCTTCTTCCTCCTCCCACTTTCTGTCCCTTTCTCTGCCTCCCTTCTTCTTCCTCTGCCCACTGCATTTAAGCTTTCTTTTGTGTGTGTCTTTTCATTTATATGTAAGACAGGTCTGATTTGTGGAAGTTCCAGGAGAGCAGCTATATGCACATCAACCCCACTTTTGCCACACACCCTAAACTCTGTGTGAATTACATTGTATGATATCCCTGAAGAGGCTATCATAGGATATATTAGATGATACCCCTAGATAGGTATCCCATAGGAGGCAGCTAGACAATCAAAACCCTTCCATGAACTAATAATGAAAAAAAGTGCTAAATTTAATTTATTTTTATTTCACAAACTAAGTTATCCTGCTCAAATTTGATAGCTTTTCTTTTTCCTCTTTAAACTGCTAAGAACCTTCCTATGTTCTGAGTACAAAGTATCTTGTTTGTAGAAGATGACAGTATCTTTCTGGAGAAGAATAACATAATACATGACACAACATGACACCTGTGGACTGCTCATCACTGATTAACAAATTAAACGTGGGAAGTTCTTTTTAGGGATGTGATTGCAGTTCCAGTGTGTGCATTTGGTATAAATCCACCGAGGGCAACCTTAATATCTGAAACCCCATCCTGAAAGCTGGATTCCAGGCAGGCTAACTGATAACAAAGGAGCTAGAATCTTTGAAAATCTGCATTTTAATTCATCACCATAGGCAGTTACTATATACCTCAAAGTTGGAGAAAAACATCTCCATTCAAATGAGTCATAGATAAATGTATGTATTTAAAGTGTGTCTCCTGAGTCCTAAAGAATATAAACGTGTGAGGATAAAACATAACGGTAGTAAGAGCACAGCGGACATCTCATCTCACTTCATTACTTCAGAATGCAAAAACGTTCATTTGTGCTTATGCTTAAAATAAAAAAAAACATGATGCATTTTTATAGAGTACACCTTCAAGTCCTGAAAATTAAAAATTTCAAAATACTCTTTCCGTGAACAAAAATCAGAAATAATTCTTTTTACAGGTGGAGACTTCTTCTATATCACCAAATTAGAAAGCCAACCAACCAATCAACCGACTCTAGGATTCGGTTGTGCTCAGAGGGGAAGGGGCACACCTTAGTCTAAAGCTGACCGAACACTTCACAAAGTGCTTCTGGGAACTTGGTTTTTCCTCGTAGTCATCCAGCTTAACTATCCTCCTATGTGTGCCCCTTGTGTTCAGTTTGCATCTTTTGCCTGTTGTTTGCAAACGTATTCATGTTTTCATCACATTTGTGTTGCTATTGAGTCCTTCTGACTAATTTAGACATTGTTAGGAGCCTGAACCAAAGTGGATAAAGCCATGAGTTAGAGTAGATAACAGTCACCGTGATTTACTGTTTCAACTCTTGGAACTCCACATTAACTCATGGCGGTGGCCGTGTTTGACTGGGGAAAGCCATATGGACAATGACATTGTGAAGAGGCTGCCTAAAACCATTTCACAGAAAGCTGGTAAACTACGACTTTGGGCTGTGGTGGCCACATGCTTCATTTCTTCAGCCAAGAGAAACACAATAGCTGAGCTTCCTAGAATGATTTTAGAAATGTATAAATCCATGGCTGTATCTTCTCTCAGGAAGCTTAGGTAATAATTTAGGCACATACCTCGGTGTTCCTCTGAAAAGTATGCCGGTAGGGAACAGCACCAACTTTTACTTCAGAACGTATTGCTTTATGTAGTTTTGAATTCTTATGGTAGTTGGCTGAGCCTCTGTTCAGATGGTTTCATACCATGGAGATTTTGAAATGCCTTTCTTTGAAAGGTCCTGAAGACATTCACTGTCTTCTAAATGTCTTCCCCGTTATAAATTTTATATTGTGGGCTATATTGGTAAGGATATCTTTTCCTTGAAATAGTTATTCACTTAAAAAGCCTTCAAAACATTAACCAGTCACTGAAGGTTCTTTGAAGAAAAATATGACTGCTCGTGTAAACAATTAATGGTTGTTAAGCATGGCAGCGTATATTATGACAAACAACACATGCTACATTATGCCAGCTGGTGTAATGATGTGATAATGTCTGACTCATTAACTCTGGCACACAGTTTACGATGCCCTTCTATGACAGGATTAATTGATTCACACATACATTAAAACAAAAATAACTAAACTAAATTCAGCTGGAAGCCTGGCTCCTCGTTTGTCATAAACCCTGCCGTTGGTGGTAGCTGACACAGACCCAAGTATTCAGTGGGTTGAGGATCTTAGCTGACCTCACCTTCGTGACTGAGAGCGAGCACCTCGGTAAAGCACTAGAGAGTATTAAGGTATGGGCTCCTGGAGAACTCAGGCTACAAAAAGTCTATATATAGCCTGTGACGTGGAAATACACATATAGGACATTTTAATAGTGGAATCATTTATAATAGCTTTTGAAAGTAATCTCTGAAATAAAGCAATTGGTTTCTTAACAAAATATCTGAAATATATCATAGATGCTTTTCTAAGGTATGGGAAGTCCTTCTCTCTATGTGTTGCTTTTATTGGTTAATGAATAAATCTGTTTCAGCAAGTGGCTTAAGGGAAGAAAGCTAGGTGGGAAAAGTAAACTGAATGCTGGGAGAAAGAAGTTGGGATCAGGGAGAAGCCATGTAGCTGCCACGAGAGACAGATGTGCCAGAAACTTGCTAGTAAGCCACAGCCACGTGGCAATACACACATTAATAGAAATGGGTTAACCAAAGATGTAAGAGCTAGCTAACAATACACTTAAGTGATTGGCCAAGCAGTGATTTAAATAATATAGTTTTTGTGTGATTATTTCGGGTCTGAGAGGCTGGGAACAAACAAGCAGTCTCCAACAACATTAGATATTTCAGAAATATAGTTTAATTCTATGCAGAAGTTTTATGGAATTATAGAAAGCTTGACTGGTACCTGGCACAGTAACAAACACAATATCACAATGGTGCTAACTTCAGCCTTCTACAATTTTATCAATAAATTGATTTATTGACTTGAGAGTGTTGATAAGATCAGGACTGACAGGATGGCTCACTGGGAGAAGTACTGGGGGTATGAGCCTGGAAAACTGAGTTTGATACCCAGATCCCATGGTGCAAAGAGAAAACAGACTCCAACCTTGTTCTCTGAACACACGCATATGCCTGTGTTTTCTCTTACACATATTCAATAACTATAAATAAAATAGAAATTTAAAAGAAATCTGAGTCTCTACAATTCTTTATCTAAAATCTAAGTATGCAGTACCAGTTTTATTACACTGGGGACTCCTCTGTTTTTCTATAATATCAATGTTTGGTATTCTATGACACTTCCAACTAGGCACTGAATTACTTCTTTACTTACAGGTCTTGTTTTGCCAGAAACCACATCAGATCTACCAATTTCTAGCTGTTTAAGTTAAGACTAAATTATAGAAAATTGATTTTATTACAAAAGTAAATTTTTTATTATACTTACTGTTATTGTTTTTGGCATATGTGTTGGAGGTATCAAGTATTTAAATGCATATTTCAGTATATTGAACATGCTGAAAGATAAAATGCAATGGGAGAAAGTTGATAACCTTAAAATATATGATTTCTTTGATAATTTCATATTTTTATTGCCTACTCTTTTTTATAGCCTGACTAGGAACATCACATCTCCTCCTGTTTAGATCAACTATTCTTCTAGCCTGATACCGTAACTGTGTGATTGGTGGAAGAGTGTGTTTAAACAGGAGGCTTAGGTGTCAATCATCTTGAAAATACTCATGAAATGAACACTTCTGTCTTTCTTTGTCTAATTTCCACAGTAACAGTACAGTAATAACTAAAAATGTTCATTATAAACAGCTGTGTTTCTTTTATCACTTTTATAGGCCACCATTTATAGGACTTTTCTTGTTTATATTTTAAGACTCATGTCTAATGACAACAGCTTGGAAGACTCAATGAAATAATTATGATGAAAATTAAGTGTTCCCTATAATTTTTAAATGGCTCAGAGGTAGTCACAATTAACATGTTGTATGCTTCCCAATGCATTATTTTATGCATATATCCTATATTTCTGGAGTCAAGATAATGAAAATATTGTTTTAAACTCATTTTATTTTTCAAGCTATTTATATCCTAAACTTTATCTTATCAAATGTTTTTAATAACTTTTTTATTGACTATATGAAACATGAACAAAATTTCTGGACTTTATTTTAGTTTCATTTGTCTTCATTACATAAGTTATATTTGCTCTTGCATGCTTTGACTGTTGTGTGTTTGGTTCTCCTGCGTGTCTGACTAAGTTATATTTGTTCTTGCATGCTTCAACTGTTGTGTGTTTGGTTCTCCTGCGTGTCTGACTTTGCACTCCCTGTTCTGAACTTGGCACAAAGGAAAGAGAAACTGAGTAACGAATTTGTCACAGCTGGAAGTGGGACAGAATACAGTGGGGATAATAAACAGTAAAGGCTACAGGTTGCAATAGATTGAGGTATTTAAGTGTAATACTGACCACAGAAACACAGAAGTAAGTGATCTGACCACCTGAGTTATTGTATTTTTTGAAGTATGTTGAATACAAGACCCATAGAAGATGCTCAAATTTCACTTATTTTCCAACTTCACTCAAGTGGTTTTATAATCTCTAATAAGTAGCACAACCCACTCCTTCAAAGATGACTAATAATCAGAACAGAATATGCAAATAAAAAGAAGTAAAATTGCATATGCAAAGCAAATGAAGCATCTATAGTAAATGAGATAATTAGCAGAAACTGTGTCTAAAAATAGCAAGTACTTAGAAATGTTAGATATATATTACAGAAATAGTCATCCTAAAGGCAGATAATTATCTGACATTCAATTGTCCATACTCTCAAACTGAAAGCTGCACATGTATTTACTTATTATATATATATATACCTATTCATAGTAATATATAGTCATATATAAAATTTGCAAAAGAAAGAGAGCATTCAAAGGGGACACAATGATACAAAGATTATAAACCAACCAAAAGACACTTAAAATTATACAAGAAATAATTAAATTAAATTAATTATATTAACAAATTAAGGAAATCATGGAAGATGTCATTAAACATGGGTTGATGTATTACAACTACAAAACTTAGAATAAGTACAAATAAAATAATATCATGGGCCCAAGCACATACATAACTGTAATTCCAGAAAAAGAGAACAAAAAAGAATAAGTATAAAAGTAAGTGAAAATCTTTTTTTCTTAAAAAGAAAATGGAGTTGAATTTTCAAATCAAAATTATATGCAGTACTTAGGACACAATGAGATCTATGACTAATACTAAATTTCCATCTCAATACATTTATTAAACTAAGAAAATAATGAAAAAGATCATAACATTATTCTGGATGCCTTTTAAAAAATCAGGAGAATAAATATAATTTATTTTCAGTAAGTAACAGCAAACATAGTAACATCTATGGTATTTTGGAAAAAGCAAAGTACAAGTAAAGAATCAGATTTCTAGCTAAATTATGTTTCAAGTTTAAACATTACAGAGAAGCTATGGCTAGAATGCAGAAACATGGAACGATTGGGCCACTAATATTTATTGGAAAGGAGGAGAGACACTTGTATTGGGAAATTCAGCCAACCTAAAGATGGATGAACATCACTATTTCAGAAAAAGATGTCTTGTGGCCAATAAACTGGTGAAGAGTTGTAGGAACTATGTACAAGTTCTAAAATTTGGCAATGTAAAATGAAAACTCCACCTATCACACCCCTGAGATGGACAACAAAGGTAGGTGAGCTAAACACTGGTCCCCGCAGCTCACCAGGAGACATTAATGTCGCATTCCCTGGCTACTAAACACTGAAACCATAAAGTGATATTATAGGAAACATGCTTCAGGGAAGTATTTCAAAATTCAAATGCTTTGTGGTAAACATCTAAATTTTTAATTTTTTTAAAAAAAATTAAAGTTTATTTTTAATTTTAATTGTGTGTGTATGTGAATGTACAGGTCCCACGAAGATCAAAGAATGCCTTAGATATCCTGGAGCTGGAGATACCGGAGGTTATGGCCCAAAGATGTTGGTGCTGGGAACCAAACAGCAGCCCCAGTCTGAATTTAAATAAACCATGAGTTTCACTTCATTTCTTTTCCATTGATGATCAGAAAAAAAATCCATTTATTTCTGTCAGAGTGTTCACAAAAGTGTGTTTCTTTCCTTTCCACAGTAAACGCTCATTATCAGGTCCTGTCCTCTCCAACCACTGATCTTCACTTCTTAGGAAGCATTGTAGAATAAACCTCGCCTTTGTTAGTTTCTTCCAAAAACCTGCTGACCTCAAGGAGACCCTTTTCCTACCTGAGCATACCACCCATGTTCTCTTGCTCATCCAACCTCCAGCTAAAGTTTTCTGTTAAGTTTATTAATTAAGCTAATTAAGTTAGCTTGCGAGGCCTGATGAATGAGGTTCAATAATAAAGTTGCTTAAAACAACAGCGTTTTATTTTCTCAATCATAGACTCCGCACTAGAGGTCTAAAATCAAGGTGTCAGGCTGGCCATCCATGGCCTGAGATTTTTCGTATAGTCTTACAGCACCTGGCGGTAGCTTTCAACCTTTTCTTTTCTTCAGTTTTCAGCTACATCACTCCATGCTGGAATGTGGACTGGCCTGGTCTTGTACAAGTTTTCTAACAGCCCCTACCAGTTCACAAGTGAAGTGGTCTGGCCATGTACAGGAGGCAGCTTCACTGGGTCCTCCCTGGCCTCCAGTTCTTACAGTGTTCCTGCCTGCTTTTCTGGGCTGTCCGCTGGACTCTGGGGGGGAAGGGATATGATACAGATGTAATGTTTATTGTTGAGAACTCCTCTGACATTGATTCAGTTGTGAGTTGCTACTATTATAACAAAAATATTCTTTGGGTTCTCCTTATTTAGCTTCTCTAGGATCACTAATTATAGGCTCAATGTCCTTTGTTTATGGCTAGAAACCAAATATGAGTGAGTACATCCC
>NC_022027.1:47871021-47872857 GCF_000317375.1 Microtus ochrogaster
AAAAAAATCTAAAGTATAAGTTCCCAATAAACTTAAGAAATAAGTGCAAAACTTAGAAAATTTCTAATGAACCCTCTTATCTTAGCCAGTTCAGTTTATCCTAATAAAATATTATCGACTGAGTAACATAAATAAAAGAATTTTATTTCTCATGGTTCTGGAGGTCACAAGTCAGTGATTAGGACTCTGACATAGTCAACTTGTAAGGATTCTCTGTCAGGTTTTAGACTGCTGTTTCTGACAGGGCAAAGGATATCTGGGTCCCTTTTATTGGAATATTAATTTCATTCATTAGGACCCTAGTGCTATTATCTAATCACTCACCAGAGGCTGTTTCCTATTACTACCTAGTAGGCTTTAGATTTTAGCCTTTACATGAAGGAAGGGTCACTGACCTTCAATTCAGCATAGCTGAAAATTTGTTGCTAATTTTACATTAAGGTATTTTGTTGCTGTTATTGTTGTTGTCAGTTGGATCAAAACTAAACTACATATTTTCAGAGCTTACCCATTATTCAAATTCATTGTCTACCTGTACATTGATGCAATTGGCATTCATAGAGCTTCCCTTGAGACAACTCAAGATACTGATGGCTTAGTGTGACACATGAAATTATTTTGAAGTTTATGTCTTGGAAGAATTTGAGTTTTAAATCACAGAGAAAATCTCTGCCAATCCTATTCAGTAGTTCAAACTTAATTAAGTACTAATAAATTTTTAAATAGGCTTTAAAAAATCATGGTTCCTTGTTATGGAAGGGTGAGATGGGCTTTTTCATACAGCCTATACTGGTGTTAATCTTAATAAGCAGCTGAGGTTGGTCTCAAACTTCTGGTCCTTCTACCTCTGCCTCCCAAGGACTATGATCAGAGATATATACCACCAAGTTTGGTTGTGACAGTTCTCTAATGTAACCCAAAGTGGAAGATAGTTATATCTTGAATCAATTAAATTCAGACAAAACTGAGCATAATCAAAACAGATTATGTATCAAATTTCTTCTGTTTACAGATAGCCATAATTGGAATAATTTCTTTGTTCTATTGACTGTAAATGAAGAGTAGCTTGATGTCTTCAGTGACTGGTGCAAATCTTCAAAGCACATAATACTAATGTATGCAGTCTGGTGTCTTAGGAATTCTATAGTTGGCTTTATTTTAGTATGTTTCTCACCTGACTCAAAATACTGCTAGCATTCTGACAGGTATTCATTTCTGTTACACAATAGAGGACACAATGTCTAGGAGTATCTAGGGAATAATTGTGATCTATTCTGGATATGAAAATAGTAGTGATATTGGACATGATTTTACTGAAAAGAATATATTTGGATAGATTTTTTAGGATTTTAGGCATTCATTTTTGTTGAAAAAAATACAAAACTTTGAATATGTGACTCATGTCATATTTTGTTTTGTTCTTAATTGAGTATCTATATTTTCACCAAACTTAACTGGAAGGTAATAAAATGGAGGAGGAGAGACTCAGGGGAAAAAAGAAAAGAAAAGAGCTTTTACCTTAAAGAAACTTTTTTTTTTGTGGACAAGAAGACAGTAAAACATAATTAAAATGTTATAGTTTAAAATTGCTTTTATTTATTTTTATGTATATTGACTTGCCTGCATGTGTAGTAATAGGAGCGGCGGGGCTGTGTCCCCAGCACCCTGGCCGCCTACTAGCTTATGTCCCGAAATAATTACACAGACACTGTATTCTTTTAAACACTGCTTGGCCCATTATATCTAGCCTCTTCTCAGCTAACTCTCGCACCTGGACTAGCCCATTTCCAATCATGTGTGTAGCACCCCAAGGTGCACTTACCGGGAAGATTCTAG
>NC_022027.1:47873291-47887822 GCF_000317375.1 Microtus ochrogaster
GTGTGCCACCACCGCCCGGCCAAGTCACTTTGTATCAGACCAAATCTGCCGCTGTGACGGCTTTTGTTGCAAAACCGCAGGTACTTGAGCTTCTGCTAGTTCAGGCAATGGGGTTCCGCTGCAAACTTAGCCAAGGCAGGCAGAATGGGCCTGTGTGGCCGAGTGTGTCTCGGACTCTGCACTGGGGCCCGAGTCATGAACTAAAAAACAGCACCCGGGAGCATGCTGTGTTAGCTAGCGAGCTACCCGCTTGAGTCGGGGGCAAAACAGCCCGACGTTGGACGCCATGCATGTGTATCTGTGTACCATGTGCATGCCTGGGATCTGGGGAGACCAGAAGAGAGCCTCAAATCCTCTTGGACCGGAGTTGCAGACAGATGTGAGTTACCCTCTGGGTGCTGGGAATTAAACCTGGGTCCTCTAGAGAGTAGCCAATGTTCTTGACCAGTGAACTGTCTCTTCAGTTCCAAGATATCAATCATTAGTCACTCCCAGAAGATTAGTTCTATGGAAAGCCTAAACAAGGTAACATAAAATCCAGACCAGGAAGTAGGTTATATTAACTGAAGACTTCATTCCCATATCATAGGATTCCATAATTGTTTATAAGACAGCTTATTAATTGATTTGTGTCAATTCGATATGAACAGCTTTTACTGAGACTGGAAACTGTGCAGATAAAGGAAGACAGTCATTCATCTGGTCAACCCAAGTGAAGCGATACAAGGGTTGAAAAGACTAGGGACCAGGAATCTTTTCAATTGCCCCTGGTTCAAGTGTTGTGCCTGAACTAGGTTGGGTGATTGGAACAGTCACAGTGGAAGTTTCTTGGATCATCTGTTTTCAATTTGGCTGTATTATGAAATAACTTCTATAATAAACACACACACATACACACACACACACACACAGAGAGAGGGGGGGGGACTGCCATGAAGCTGCCAGGTCAGACCTGCTGAATCTTTCCTGGTAGCATACAGATTATTGGAAATGGGTTGAATCAAGATGTGAGAGTTAGCCAATAAGAGGCTAGAACTAATGGGCCAGGCAGTGTTTAAATAAATATAGTTTCTGTGTGATTATTTTGGGTGTAACCTAGCTGGGACAAAAAGCAGGCCCTCTCTCCTCAACACACACCCCTGAGATTAAGAGTCTCATGCTCTACCTACTGATCTTGTTCAGTTTCATTTTCCCCATTTAGCTGGTCCACTCCATGGCATGTTTGTAATACTTGGATAAGTGTATTTCAGGATACTGCTCTACTGTCTTAGTTTACTGTCTGTTTCTGTGATAAAACACCATGGCCAATAGCAACTAGGAGAGGTAAAGGTTTATTTATCTTACAGGTTAGAGTTCATCACTGATGGAAGCCAAGGCAGGATTCTAGAGGTGGGAACCAAGCAGAGACTATGCTGACTTTTCATAGCTTGTTCAGCTTTAGTTCTTGTATAACCCAGGACTACCCTCCCAGAGGTGGCAGTGCCCACAGTCACTTCTACATCAGTCAGCACCCAATAAAATGCCCTGCAGATATGTCCACTGGTCAATCTTATGTAGTCAATTTCTCAATCAAAGATGCCTCTTTCAAGGGACTTTTGTTTGTATGAAGTTGGCAAAGTCTAATCTTCACAACCACTATTCCAGATGTCTATTCTGTAAACATTTGGTTGATTGGAGAACCAGAATAATTCCCTAGTTCTGAAAATAGATGATATCAAGAAATATTCTTCTGGGAGTTAAGGAGGTGGTTCAGAAATTATGTGTACAGGACCTGAGTTCATTTCTCAGCACCCAGATCTAGCAAGTCACAATAACTTGTAACTCTGACTGCAGGAACTCTGATGTCCTCTTCTACATTCCGGAAGTAACTGCACTCACATACATGTATGTACACATAGTAAAATATAAAAATAACACACACACACACACACACACACATTCTACAGACATCTGGTGTTAAGAGCTAGAAACTTAAAAGTAAGTTTAAGTTTCCTGAATCCTTTGGAGAGTGTTTATTCATTAGGAAAGAAAATACGTTTCATCTCAATGGGACATTGTTACTCTATGAATTGTTTGTACAACTATACCATAGAAAAGAATAAACAAAATAATTCCTTTTCATGTATTTTATATATTGTTTAGCCTCACTTTTATGTCAAGTAGAATATATGAGGTTGAAGCTATTTAAAAGATTTGTGAAAAATAACAATTTCTGAAGCATCAACACATTAGGAATGGGATAGCTTTGAATGCAATATTCACTAGAAAATTTGATGGACTTTGTTTTATGATACATGGTACTTGTCTTTAAGATATCTGTTTTATCTAATACCAGGTACATTTTACTTCTTGCTGAACATTCCACTATCTTCTCTACAATAAAAGTTCTAGATCTAGACAAGGCCAAGTCTTTTGAGCACACATAAGGCAATAGCTCATAATTCTGTTTGTTTGTCCAAAGAGTTCTTGGCTCTGTAACACTGACAGTAACAGAAATGTGTTTGGAAGTCCCAAACCCAGTGAGATATGACTAGGAGGACAATGAAAGGAACAGATGGATATCTTTACAGAGCAATGATTTCAGAACCGCACTTGGGGTCATGCCCATTTTTCTATCAGAGATGTGACAAAAGAGACAGACAAGGACTAGTGAGAAAAGCATAAATCTCAGTGTTAAAAAAAATCTCTTTTTAGATTATTGAAGATTCTAAAGATTAAAATGAATATGATTTTAGTTGTTTAGGCATATACTACAGAAACTTGGAAGCTTTGCTTTATGGTAATATATCACATTTAATGATAAATAAACTGGTTATCAAGGGTATATTTAGCACACAAAGCACATATTTTTCATTGTTGTTATTTGTTCTCTTAGAATGTAAGAATGATTGAGATAGCAAGATGAAAATCTACAGTAAGACTGTTTTGGGTGGGGGGCTTTGTAAGGAGACTCCTGCAATGTATCATCCAGTAGCTCTTTTTTTTTTGTTCTGAATTGTTCTAAATCATCCATAACTTTCTGTTTATACAGTACACTGATATCACACAGGAGTAATGAGATAACTTAGACTATTGATCACTGGAGTTTAAAAATTTTGAAGTTCTAAAAGCAATGGTGTATATTATAGGAAATACCTTAAATTGTGTTGAAAACCAAGTGGCTCTGAGTCCTATCAGTTGGGGTCTTTTTTTTTCAAATACTTTTTTTTTATTTGCTTAATATCACTTTATTATCAGCCACCTCTTCCTGAGCCAGCCTTATTTAAAAATAACGCTTCTATTTTATTTTATTTTATTTATTTATTAAAGATTTCTGCCTCCTCCCCTCCACCGCCTCCCATATCTTTCCCCCTCCCCCAATCTAGTCTCCCTCCCTCATCAGTCCCAAGAGCAGTCCGGGTTCCCTGCCTTGTGGGAAGTCCAAGGACCTCCCACCTCCTTTCAGGTCTATTAAGGTGAGCATCCAAATTGCCAAGGCTCCTACAAAGCCAGTACATGCAGTAGGATGAAAACCCAGTGTCATTGTTCTTGACTTCTCAGCAGTCCTCATTGTCCGCTGTGTTCAGCGAGTCCAGTTTTATCCCATGCTTTTTCAGACCCAGCTGGCATGGTGAGTTCCCGATAGATCATCCCCAATGTCTCAGTATGTGGGTGCACCCCTCGCGGTCCTGAGTTCCTTGCTCGTGCTCCCTATCCTGAGTGAGGTAAGCCAGACCCAAAAAGAGGAACATGGGATGTACTCACTCATATTTGGTTTCTAGCCATAAATAAAGAACATTGAGCCTATAATTCATAATCCTAGAGAAGCTAAATAAGATGGTGAACCCAAAGAAAGACATATAGTCATCCTCCTGGAGATTAACTTTCATCGGGCGATGAAAGCAGACAGAGACAGAGACCCAAATTGAAACACCAGACTGAAATCCCAGTTGGGATCTTTTAAACATTAAAAACACCCAAACAACTAGAAGATATGTGAGATATGAGGATTTGGAGAAGGGCTAACAGCATTAGGGCTAATAACTAACATACATGCTAATAGTTGTATGATAGATGAAAAGTGTGTTGTGTGATGCAGTGTTAGGTGTAGCTGTGGTAGCTCAGGGTGGTGGATATCCACAGGGCAGTCTTGTTTGTTGTGACACAACACGCACAGTCTTATAGTAACAAACAGTCTTATAGTAACAGTCAGTGGTGCTGTGTAACCATCATTACCATCCGTCTACAACTGCTTATATCTTAAACTTATCTCCTGCTGCTTCCCTCTCACAACATTTATAATACTATTCTACACTTTGCCTGTGTCAGTTTGATTCTTCAGCTACCTGGTATGAGTTCAATCATATAGTGGCTGTCCCCTTTTTGTATGATGCATTTTACTAGCATATTGCTCATGAAGATCATCCGTGTTATAGGCAGAATTCCACTCATTTTTTAGTGGAATTAATACAGTTTCTGTGTGATTATTTCGGTTCTGAACAGCTGGGATAAACAAGCGGCCCTCCTCTAACACCTAAATCTGGAGGATTACATGGCCTTTATAAAGTGGAATTAAAGTCTCTCTGCACTATTGTAGAGAGTACAGCAAGAATAGACTTCAGGCCACTAACTCTGGCAGCCTGACATTCCTATAAGACATGAGAGAGGCTGGTAAATTTGACAATGGGAGGGTGAAGGGAATCCAGAAGACCCAGGTTGAAGGACTGACCATAACTGACCTTCACACCACGTTGGTTAGATAATTGTCGTATTCTCTTAAAAGCTGTAGGGTAAAATAGCAGACTTCCCATTTTCAGAACTGGTGAGACAGTGCCTGTGTCCTGCCCTTGGTCATGAAATAATGTAGTACCATAGACTCTGGGGATGCCTGTGATCACTGTTCATTTCTTTGACCACCCTGGGAGTAGCTTGAATTCTGACCCTCCTTTCCAAACTACTCCTGTTTGCTAAAAATTCTAAAAGGTTCTGTCTGGAGACCAGAAGGCCAGGTACTCTCTGGTGAGACACTGTGCTCAGCCACCATTTCAGTTTTATTGCTGAGGAGCTGGGGGGGGGGAGGGGGGAAAGTCAAAATGAGGTGGGGAATGGTGGAAATGCAGAAGATAAATGAGAGAGATGGCTAGCCTAAGAGGTTAACCTGTCCCTGGGCGGTAGCTGGTGGGGCACTTGCAGTACGAGTGTGATGTGAGAAGGTGTGAATTGCCCTTTCCTTGGGACCTCTGTGAATGCTGGGTGGGAAACTGTGGAAATGCAGAAGATAAATGAGAGAGATGGCTAGCATAAGAGGTTAACCTGTTCCTGGTGGGGCACTTGCAGTATGAGTGTGAACGAAGTGAGAGAGGGTGTGAATTGCCCTTTCCTTGGGACCTCTGTGAATGCTGGGTGGGAAACTGTGGAAATGCAGTCTTATTCCTCAGTCTCTGCAAATCTCAACCCCGAGGAAACAAGTGGCGTTTTGTATACTTAAGATTGAAATTTTACTCTCTGCACATTGATCAATTGAGGTTGTCTGTATTAAGCGCCATCTAGAAGAGACTTGTCTGATGTGGGGTGGGGGTAGCAGAGCTGAAACTCATTAAAAGCCTTTTTATTACTATGTCCGTTTAGCAGAATTCTAGCACTGGGAGAGGAAAGTCAGTTTTCCTTTATGATAGGTCTCCTGATAGACTGACACACTCCAGGGAAGATTACACTCCCAAGACTTACAGGGAACACAAACAAGTTCAGGGGCAAGACAGAAGAAGAAAGCTCAGAGTTGGGTGAGTAGAAAGGAGGCTGCAGAGAATTCACAGGAGTGGATTTAGAGGGAGAGGCATATGATTGAAATAAATCATACGATATTGTTAAAGAATTAATAAAATATTATTTAGAAAATTGAAATTTTCAAAGAAAAATATTTCCAAGAAAAATTTTCTTGGGCCTCAGTTCTTTCAGACACAAACCAGCTCTGAGAACTGGGCTATATAACTTTCTTTGAACCCCAGGTTCCAACATATGGTTTGTATGTTTTAATTGAAATTCATTAGGAATATGTTTCCAGGTCCTTGGCCAATGAAGAGTACACAGCTCTAGTTCTCTAGTGATAGCTATCTATGGCATATCAGAAACAAAACATCATCAAAGGCTGCCGGGAAATTTTATAAAATGCATTTGTGTGTTCTTCACATTTCTCTTTACATATGCATTGGTTAATTTTCATAATGTACTTGGGGCTGGTATGAGAAAGTTAAACTCAAACAGAAAAGAGAAGAGAATGCATATGGAGACAAGGGAAAAATTGGACATTGTTAGAACTGAAGGGGAGAGGCTGTGGCAGGATGAATGAAAGTTAGATAAATGATTGTCCAGATAATCACAGAGGCAAACAGTTGGTACATGATGTGGTTTTGATACGACTGTAATGAGTGCCGTTCTTCTCTATGGAGCAGCATGCTGGAGCTTTAGCACATCGCTGCTTGGTGCCCAGTGGGCACCAAGCGCCCACTTGCCAGTGCCACTTTTTAGTGCATGTTCATCTGCAGGATGTCAAACGGGCTGCCATCCTTTTGATGTTTATGAATACAAGTAGTTATGATATCACCCAGTCGATTTCGTTTCAGGGAAAAGACACAAAGGGAGATTAAGAAAGGGAGGTGGAGTAAGAATAATGGAAAAAAGGGAGGAAGGGTGAGAGGAAGTGCAGATGTCCAAGGTCAAGAGAGAGGAGGGTGGGGATGCCTGGGATCAGGGGATAGGAGGGTGGGATGCACAGAATCAGCAGGGAGGAGGGTGGGGATGAACAGGATCAGTGGGGAGGAGGGTGGGGATGTACAGGATCAGGAGAGAGGAGGGTGGAGATGAACAGGATCATCAGGGAGGAGGGTGGGGATGCGCAGGATCAGGGGAGGAGGGTGGGGATGCACAGAATCAGGGGAGAGGAGGGTGGGGATGCACAGAATCAGGGGAGAGGAGGGTGGGGATGCACAGGATCAGGGGGAGGAGGGTGGGGATGCACAGGCTAGGGGTAGGAGGATGGGGGTGCACAGGATCAGGAGAGAAGAGGGTGGGGATGCACAGGATCAGGGGAGGAGGGTGGGGATGCCTAGGTCAGAGGACAAAAGTTTTCAACTGTCCCCCAAATTAAAGAATTTCCTAGGTTAACCACGTTTTGTGAAAATGAGCAGCAAGCATTTTGTGCAGAGAAGAATTTTATATCCAGCCGTTCTTTCCCAGATTTATGTTTTTGACTTAGAAACAACTTCTCAAAAAAAATCTATAAGCATTTTCTATTTAGAAGTTGTTCTTGAATAAAGGATGATTTCCTGTAACTCAGACTCTTCTAGAGCATGCCTGGAACAACTGGCAATAGGAGCTGGTATGTATGTACGTATCCTCCAAATTACTCATTTGCCAGGACAAAATTCTAAATTTCATAATAAATCTCACAGATGTGTTTATATTGCCTTTGCTTTCATCTTGTAAAATGTATTACAGTATTGTCTGAGACAAAGTTTTTCCAATATATATTTATGAAACAACAATTCTACTTTCTGTTTAATTTTTTTTTAATGATGATGGACACCAGGGCTATTCAGTTCTAGCAACTTCTTGAGGACTTCTTTGAGAATACTATTTTGGAGAATACTAAATGCTGTAAAGCAGTCATGTTTCTTTTCTCGATTCTAGAACCATACCCGTTTTGAATCAAGAAGTTTATTTTCTTGTTCATTTTGCTAGGTGTTCTTAATAGGAAAACAGTACCGATGGCAGATAACTGTGCTCCACTTGAAAAAGAATTGGGAAGACGTTTTCAGTCAGTTGTTTTAGTGAAATACATTTAAGATCAGACAAACTTTGATAAAAATGTGGGGACAAGCAGGAGAGACTAGCAGCTACAGCTTCCTTCAGGGGTTTCTATCTATCGCCTGCCCTGACATCACTGCCCAGGGTGCACTGAAATGAAAACATGGAGGGGTAACTGTGCACCCAGCCTTCTGCATTTCAGAGGGAAAGCTCCGTAGACAAACCAAAACTGACCTTATTTGCAGTCTCTCAAATTTTCTTTTTGTACTGGATTTTGCCCTATTTTCTTTAGAGTTATTATTAGAGACATAATATCTTCTTACTAATTTTGGCTTTATAAGCTTTTCTTGAGCTTGGCTTTTCTGATATTTGAAAAGCATACTCTCCTAACTAAATGTAAGAGATCTGTGGATTGTTTACAATGAGCTGAATTTCAGATGGTTTAAAACAAGATAATTAACAGGGTCTTACTGCCATAGACTCCTTTCTCACCAAGGGTCTATCAAGGCCTTCTTTCCCTTTTATTTGCTAAAATAAAGTCGTTTGGGGAGAGTCGACACGCTAATGTGCAGTAATGTATGCTAAACACAAAGAGGGCAAGGATCACACACAATTTCTTCAAAGCTCAAATGAACTCGGCAATAAAGGTTGTTGATAGGAACTACGATGAATCTTTAAATATTAAGTTTATTAACTTCTGATTGAAACAATCAGAATAGAGTATAGTATCCTCATTTCAGTGGGAAGATAAAGTAGGCTACTGACTGAGATGATGTTGTCTCTGGACTTTGCTCGATGATTACTGCAGGAGATCTTATTAGTTCCTATGTTCTTAAGAAACACACAGGAGCGAAATTTCCATATCTAATAGTCATAGAGGAAGTACATAATGTTCTACCTAAATGGAGATTGCTGAATATAACCATTAGACCCAGGCACCGAGGTATCAGTGAGTACAACAGTGTCCCTAGGAGGTTATGGGCATTTTTATCACGATCATAATAGAAGCATCGGAGATGAGACAGACACATAATTCAGGACTCTGAGTAGGGGCAAGTTATCTCTATGTCCAGTGTACACCATTGACATTCCTGGAGCTAAATCAGAGATTAAGTAGCTGCTTAATGACTCTCCCCCATGATGTTAAAATACTTCTTGTCTTAAACTAGATGCAATAATGCATCCTGCCTCTCTTTAGGTGCCCTTAGCTTCCTCCCTTTTCTTTGTTTCTCTTCCTTCTCTAAGTCTCTCTCTCTCTCTCTCTCTCTCTCTCTCTCTCTCTCTCTCTCTCTCTGTCATCATCCTCATCTATTGCCTTTCTTTGGCGTCACCACTCACTTGATTTGGTTCACAAATCGTGCCCTTGAGAAATTGTATGGAGATGCTGTTAGTGTTCATGCTTCCTGCTTCAGCTCAGCCGTTCTCGCTCACACATGTGCTTCGTGTTAAAGGAGGACAGCGTCATCGCACAGATGAAGCAGGACCTCGCCAATGCCGCGTAAGATAAATTATGAAACTAGATATACAAAGGGAAAGATGTTTCTTAAAAAGGGGAAAGCTGAGAGTCACAGAAGGGTGTTAGTGGAAGGAATGGGACGGAGACGCTGCTGAGCTTGATGTTTTCCTGCGACGATGGTTCTTGGTTGTCAGCTTGACTACATCAGGAATTGACCCAAACCCAAGCAGCCAGGTACACCTGTAAGGCATCGTTTGAAGAGGGAAGACCCTTTTTAATCCCAATCTTTTGAAATGGGAAGCTCCGTGTTTAATACAAGCCTTTTCTGCTGGCAATTTATATAAAGAACATGGAAGAAGGAAACTTACTTTCTTTGCCTGCTTGCTTCCACTGCCAAGCCCTTTCCTTCACTGGCAGTAGAGCCTGCTTTTTCCAGGATTTTGGCATTCACTGAAGACCAGCTGAGACATGCATCCTTGTGGACTGAACAACTACTGTATTCTTGGACTGTCCCTTGGTAGACAGCCATAGTTGGACTAACTGTACCATACCCTATAAGTCATTATATATATATGCATATATACATATATATATATATGCATCTGTATGTACATCTGTTGTAAGCTCTGTTTCTCTAGAGAACCTTTGACTCATAACATGATTGTGAATAGCTAAGTGAACAAGAGTACTTGCTGTTCTTGGACACGGGCTGGGTTTTGCTCCCAGCACCTGCATTTGGCAGCTCACAACTGCCTGTAACAGGGGATCTGATGCCTTCTTTGGCTTCCACCAGCAGCTATATGTATGTGCTACACATGCATACACTCAAGGGAGCGCACACACACACAAATAAATAGAGCTTTCAAAATCAATAAATTAGTATAAAAAACAAACCCAACAATTTGGCAATGGGCTGGAACGATGGTTCAGCAGTCAAGAGCTCATACTACTTTTTCAGAGAATATGAATTTTGTTCCCAGTATTCTTAATTAGTGATCCACAGATGCTGGTAACTCCAGCTCTAGGGTGCCTTCTGGACCCTACAGTTTCTGTACTCACATCGACAATCAGATAATACACATACAAATGCACACACACACACACACACACACACACACACACACACACACACCTTGTATGTGTGCCCAATTCCTTGGAGGTCAAAAAAAGGCATCAGATCCTCTGGAACTAGAGTTACAGATGGTTGTGAGCTGCCATGTGGGTGCTGGGAATTAAACCCAGGACCTTTGGAAGAGCAATCAAAGTTCTTAACTACTGAGATATTTCTCCAGTTTCCTGTTTGTGTTTTCTGACATTTTGTATGAATGAGCCCTGACAGCTTCAGAATGCCTGTTCTGAGCATATAGAAGTTCAGTGAGGTGTATAGACTTTGGGTCTGGTTACTCTTGCTGCATAATGCTTTCTCTGCAATGACATGATGAATTTTCACTCAATTAAAAACTTTCCCTTTTAAAAAGTAATCCATAATTTCCAGTCATAAAGGAATTTTCCAAAGGTATTTCTTTTGTGAATTTGCATGTACTTAAGTCTATACAAAATGGAAAACAAATTGGGCTATAATTTGATATGGTCTTTGGTGGTAAATGATTCATGCACACTTGATCAGAAAAAGTTGTCAGTTGGCATGTTCTAAGAATGCCCATTAAGTCAAGTTGATGGTATTATTTAAATAGTCTATACTTTCCAAATCTTCATTTGCATGTTCTGTTGCTATATTGGACACGGAGGAGATGATGTTGAAATCACTTGCTGCAATTAATATTTTAATTCTTTCATATCTACCACATTTATGCTTTGCACATTTTGAATTTTGATTATAAAGTGCTTAAATATTTAGACTTATTATAAATTCTGATGAGTATACCCTTTTGTCTTTTTGCTGCAAAATAATATTATCACTGGTAACATTCTTTGTTCTGAATTTTGCCTTTTGCAACAGGGATAAGCACTTCAGATTTCTTTTGATTCATTTCAACATGGCACATCTTTTTTAATCCTTCCTCTTTAAATTTTTTTCTATATATGTGTAATGCTTTCTGGATGAACAGGCATAGTTGGGGCTTTCCTTAATTTGAAATCTTGCTTTTGATTTGAAATAATTGGATCATTTATAGTTAATGTGTTTCTCAGCATGCTTATGTTTAAGTATATTTTCCTGTTTATTATGTATTCCTTTTTATCTGTTTTATGTTTTAGGATCAATTGAGTATTTTGTGTTTCTAACATAGATATTTAAATAATAAAATTTTTCTTTTACTTTATGGCTTGTAGTATGCATTTCAAAGTATAATTTAAAATATCATATTACATAACATGTTATAAGTGTTTAAAATTTACATTTGCATTTGTTCTTTTGTGTCCTTAATATTCTTCTTAGAGTTAGACATGATTTAATATTGTTTCAATAATCTCCCCCTTGAAAATAATATTTATTCAGAGCTGTGGGGACTCATGCCTTTAATCACAGCACTAGGGAGGCAGAGACAGGTGGATTTCTATGAGTTTAAAGCTAGCCTGCTCTACAGAGTGAGTCTCAGGATTGGTTCCAAAGCTACAGAGAAACCCTGTCTCAAAACACTCCCCCTCTCCAAAAAAAAAGAAGAAAAAAGAAAATAATATTTACTACAATAATTTGCAGCCTTTTATTTTTCTATCTTAGATCTAAGATAGTTAATAAAAAGTACAATTCATAAGAAATAGTATTGAAATCATATTGTTCTGTCAATATAAATTCTATATTTATTTTTAAAAATTGGATGCTAGGAAGTGACACATAATTCTTAAGGTTAAGTACTACCATTTTAGGAAACATTTTCTTGGTAAATAGTATGCATACATGTTTCCCTACATGCCTATGTAAACTAAAGGAATTGAGTCTGTCTTGGTTAAAACAGTCCTCTTCTGACCTACTGGCTGCCATGTGCTCTGAGTTTACAAATTGGCTTCTCTACCTGATATAGAGGTAAACGTTGCATGCCAAATAAAATACCAAAAATGGAGAGGAAAACCATAAAGTGCTTTTTCCCCCATCCTGACAACCTTAACAATTGATGTTAAAAACACAAGAGATTTCTCATATTGTTTTTATAATGTGATCTCTTTATTCAAAGCCTTTGTTTTAAGGTATATTTGTAGGTTCTGTAGCAAGTGGCTTACAAATAAAAAATAAACTTATGATAGTGACCTTGACCTCACATTAAAAGGCAAAATTCATTCTATAAAAAGCTGTCACTTCTTAAGAATCTGTGGTTGAAATTAGTCTTCAAAAGTTGCGACATATCTTGCTCCAATTAATAATGTCATGCTGCTCACTATGAAAAAACCCAACGGCAGACAGGAAAAGACAGCACTGTCGCCATTCTCAGGAGCGTTGGGGGTAACCCAACCCATTGACTTCATCACCGCTCTCTTCCATGTTGAATAACGAATTTCACTTTCTGTGGCTTGGATTTGGGGTTCATACCGTTCCATCAAGACTGTCGACATAGCATCAGGTTCAAGACTCCAAACATCTATCCCGTCTGCAGCTCCAGCTGCCATAGCGACTCCCAGGGCAGTCGTTTCGGGCATAAAAGACTTGATTACAGGAACGTGCAGAATGTCTGCCTGGAGTTGCATGAGGATTTTGTTGTTGGTCATTCCTCCATCTACCTGCAAGTGACTCAGTGGAATCCCACAGTCACGGTTCATGGCATCCACAATCTCTCGGGTTTGGAAACAAACAGCTTCCAATGCAGCAAAGGCAATATGGCATTTATTGGTAAACTGAGTGAGACCACAGATTATCCCTCTTGCACTGGGTTCCCAGTAAGGTGCATATAACCCGGAAAAGGCTGGGACGAAGTAGCATCCATAAGAAGATCCCACCTCTCTTGCAAGTTTTTCAACTTCGTCTGAGGTCGCTATAATTTCAAAATTGTCTCTTAGCCAGCGAATAACAGCACCGGCTATTGCGACAGAACCTTCTAATGCATAAATTGCTGGCTTCTTTTTGCCTAGTTTGTAAGCTACAGTGGTCAGAAGGCCATGTTCAGAAAACACACATTTACGGCCTGTATTACATAGTAAGAAACATCCTGTTCCATATGTGTTTTTGGCTTGACCTTCTTGGAAGCACAATTGCCCTACCAATGCCGCAGATTGGTCCCCCAAACATCCAGATATTGGCACGCCTTCCAAGGCCCCTGATGTCATCAGGCCGTAGATCTCAGAAGAACTGCATATATTTGGGAGAATGTTCATTGGAATTTCAAAAAAGTCGCAGAGTTCGTTATCCCATCCCAAAGAGTGGATGTTGAAAAGCATCGTTCTACTAGCATTTGTGACATCTGTGCAATGAATGCCTCCATTGACTCCTCCCGTCATATTCCAGATGAGCCAGGAGTCGATTGTCCCGAACAGGGCTCTGCCTTCCTCCACAGCCTTTTGAATGGGTCTTAGATTATCCAGCATCCACCGCAGTTTCACGGCGCTGAAGTAAGTGCTCAGTGGAAGGCCTGTCTTAGACTTGACGAAGTTGCTGTGTCCTGGGATTTTCTTACTGAGAGCCTCCACAGTAGCCTGGGTTCTGAGATCAAGCCACGCCACAGCATTGTAAAGCGGGTCTCCCGTGAACTTGTCCCAGACCACAGTGGTTTCCCGCTGATTGCTCACGCCGACAGCTTTAATGTTGGAAATATCAATGTTCACCCCAGCAAGTTTCTCGCACGTTCTCTCTATGCATTCATAGACAGACTGAAGGATTTCCTTGGGGTCTTGCTCCACCCATCCTTCTTTTGGAAACTCTTGATTCAGTTCCACTTGATGATGGCTAACTAGTTCTGCTGTTTTAGAATCGAAAACTAGAAAACGAGTGGAGTTGGTGCCCTGGACCACCGCTCCCACCAAAGGCCCCACCGCTGTTTGCTTCGAGGCTGCCATGAGTCAGTGGCATCTGCAGCTCAGGAACCGTTTCCCTGGTGATGCCGGTTTGGAGGAGGGACAACAACCAATCAGGGATGTTCGAGTGCGCAGGCGCAGCTGCCAGTCTAACAGCTCCCTGACCTATTCACCCTACCCCACCCCTAGCCCAAGCCACGCCCCTCACCCAAGCCCCGCCCCTCACCTCTCCCCGTCATTCCCTGGGATTTATATGAAAATATTCACTATTGTGCTTCACTCTTGCGTGTGGTTCTTTATTTCTGTTCTCTCTCCCTTTCTACCTGTGAACTATCCATAACATTTCTTTTTTTTTCACTCACTTTTTTTTTTATTGAGAAAAGGAAAAAAAAAA
>NC_022027.1:47888442-47901758 GCF_000317375.1 Microtus ochrogaster
CGTGCTCCCCTATCCAACCTTACTTTATCCCAATCATCCTTTTTCCCCAAGTTCCCTCCATCCTCCATGTGGGACAGAGTCTTCCAACATCAGAACACGTGAAAAGCATTTTTTCTAATTGAAAACTAATTAGTTTTCAATTGAAATTGAAAGCCAATTAGTTTTGGGTATATAATTCTAATTTCTGTCTCACTCCTTCCTTTTAAGAACCATGGAGTGGAGCAGCTACTCCTATAACATCACTTCCCATTCCAGGTATGTTTCTGTCCTTCTTGTTCTTAGCTTGCTTGTTTTTCTTTGGCTTCTTATAGAGTTTTCGTTGTTGCTGTTTGTTGTTGTTTTTTTTGTTGTTGTTGTTTTATTCTTAAACAAGTATTTTCTATCAATTTTATCGTGATGTGCATTGCGGGGGTTTCTGTTTGCTTTCATTTTATTTTCTATCCTTTCTGTGCTGGGCGTTCACTGTGTCCCTTGTGTGCAGATTCACAGCCTCCGTCAAGTTTGGAAAATTCTGGCTGTTATTTCTTCAAATATTTTCTTTGCTTTGTTTGCTCTCTTAAGGTCTCAAACCTCACAGGTTGAATATGTTTTGCAAGTTCACTGGCAATTCTGACTCGTTACAAAGATCTTTTCTGTCTGTATTTAAACTTATAGTTTATAATTGTTCCGCCTTCGAGTCCACTAATCTCCAGTTTAGGTCTGCAAGTCATTCATGTGCTACATTTTCCCACTTCACATATAGTTTTCATTCCTAGAAGTTCAACTTAGGGATTTTTAGGTATCTACTGAACTTTTCTTTGATGTGTGGGTCATGATTAGAATAGCTTTTAAGCTTCTTTTTCTGTTAAAACCTGTCAGTTTCTGTTCATTTTATTTTTTTGATTGTCTTATTATGGCCTGTATTTCCCTGCTTCTTTGCATGTCTAATAATTTGTAATTAAATGCCAGGCACAGTGGAGTTGCTGAGCTGGCTGCTGGATACATTGCACCCTTTTAGTCAAACACAGTCTGTTTTGAGAAGTCAGGAAGTCACCTGGAAACAGCTGCTTCTTTCCAGCTTTACTCTTTTTTTTTTTTTAATATTCTTTGGTTGCGTCATACATAAAACAACATGCTTATATCATAGCCATCTTTCGCTTCTTCCACTCCAACCAACTCCTCTCTGGTCATACCGCCCCTTTCCAGTGCCCATGCCTCCTTTTAATGACCCTTTTGAGTCTAATTAATCCTGCTACATGTTGGTGGCTGTTGGGTCACCCACTGTATTATGAACAACTTATTTCAAGCCATCCTCATAAAGAAAGCTCATCCTTTCCCTCCCTGTAACCATCAGTGGTCAGTTTCTCCTCAGCTAGGAGCGGCACCACAGAACCCCTCTCTATCACTCACCTTGGTCTCAGGATGTGAAGAAACCAATATGGAAATGACCTAAAAGTTTCCTTCCTGCTTCTTACCTTTCATTAAATGGTACTAAATAGGTTGCTGGGGGAGAAAATTATCAATAGTCTTAACCCAGTGGGGAACTTAACAAGCTAAAATAAGGACAGATAAGAAGACACGAACATTGGTGTAACAGTGCAATACACATTACAGGGCAAGCAACAGCTCTCAAATGGGACTTTAAGACCCACTCCACAGGATGTAGCTCATGTCTAGAACTGTAAACCTGCCCATGAACCCATGACTCAGGGCATAGGCTCAAGGAAGAACCTACTGCTATTATTTTTGTTAAATGGACGTAGTATCCGTCTCCCTTCTGAATTCCTCTCTCAGGTGCAGGTCTCATGGCTCCTCAGAGGTTCTTGTTTTGCCAGTGGACACTGGCTAATACAGAGATTCAAAACTGGTCTAAGCACAGAGAACAAGTGACCATGGAGCGTTTCTCACAGCTTGTCTCTCTCAAGGCTCAAAAAACTTATGGAAGAGAGAGCAGAAAGCTGGTAAGAGCTGATACCCATGTAGTGAAGGTTTAAATTCATCCATTCATTCAATAATTTAATCAATATGTTTTAAGAATACATGTTTTTTACAAGAATTAAGATACAATAATATATAGAACACACACATATATATATATATGGAATAATATATAGAACATCATTTAAGTTAGAACCGTACCATATTTGTCTTCAATAGCTTATATTCCAGTGCATATACTGTTTCAGAGAGCAATTTATTTAAATGTTTCTTTTTCCCTGTCAGCTTCCCTACATTGTAAGTTCAATGAAGACTTGGAACTGGGGATGTTACATTTAATCCTTTATTTACAGCCTGTATCAAATCCTATAAACTCAAAAAAATTTGTTAAATGAATTAATGAACATCACTAGTTAAGGTCCTTGCTTAGTTAAGTAATTATGATAGAGTCAAAATAATTTATTTGTATTTATTTTAACATAATAGTTTAGCATACATTATAAATTGTTTTATACAACCAGTTATCTCCAAAAGGGCAATTTTGAAGTTTCATTTTGGGAGTCCTTAGAAATATATGTTTGTTGATTAGCTACATTTATTAGGTTTGTCAACAAAAGACAGGGAGGGAATTGTTTCAGAAAAAAAATGCTTATATGAAAGAAATCTTAACTTCTAGGATTTGGGAACTTCTGCAAGAAAAATTATTGATTTGCCTCTCCATGTCTGAGCCTCAGGAAATGGTCTGGAGCTCCTAGTTTGAGAAGATTATTTAAATTTGTACACAAAGGTGTGAGAATGGAAATTAAATATTTATGCAGATCAAAATTATCTATAAACTACAGAAGTATTAATAGCTCACCGTAAACACAGCAAGAGGTTAATAAAAGGAGAGCAGGTGGGTTTCACAAATATCCACTTCCATTAGGTGATCAGAGACAATCTGAGACAGACGGCATCTGGGACCGTAGCCTGTTGATGAGGTCAGGCTTGTTTAGTGTATTCCAGCTGTAGACCAGTATCGTTTTAAAAAGGGTGTCTGAGCTCCACAAAGACTTTTGTGTTCTGTCATTACAGTCTTGCTTGTATTACACTGGATGGTCAATAACTTCTTGATTTTCCCAATTAAGAATATCTTTCCATCATAATTTTAAATGACAAAAAACATTTCCATTCTTATCAAATTTTTGGCCAGGTTTGTCTGATTAAATAAACTGTTTTAATATACCTTTTAAGATGAATTTACTAATTTTACTGCTGAGTTTGCATTTTTCCTATGGCCTAGGAGATTTGCTAATTTAAAAGGTGATAGAGTCAGTAAACTCACTGCAAAGCATTTTAGGTACTTTTAATTCTTGTTCTTCTTGTGTTCTGTTGTTTACTATGATTTTAAATGGATTTTATACAGTCAATGAAATCATCTCATCGTTGGGAGACTATTAGGATGGGTAGATGGTGGGCTGGTAGCTTAGGACACCACAAAACAGTTCCAACTTAACACCTGGCCTCTCTGGAAAAATACTTGTCATGTTATCTTCACTGAGCCCCATTATCCTCTGTTTTAAGTGGCTTGGCAATTCTGACCCCCACAGCTCTGTATTGGAGCCCTGTCATCCAAGGCTGTGTGTGGCTTTTGGACTCACCATCTTTTCTTACTTGAACCAAAGTGGTACCTATATGTAACAAAATGGTCTTCAGGGTGTAGCAACAGGCTGCTTATTGGTTCCTGGCTGCTCAGACCTGAAATAATCACACAGAAACTGTATTAATTAAATTATGGCTTGGCTCATTATCTCTAGCTTCTTATTGCCTAACTCTTACATATTATTTTAATCCAGTGATCTGTATATCACCACGACGTAGTGGCCTACCAGCAAAGTTTCAGCTTTGAAACTTTCCGAAGGCAACTCCATGGCATCTCTCTGACTCCGTGCTTTTTCCTCCCAGCATTCAGTCTAGCTTTCCCTGCCTACCTAAGTTCTGCCTCGGTGTAGGTCCAGAGCAGTTTCTTTATTCATTAATAGTAATCACAGCACACAGAGGGGACTCCCACATCATCAGTACAATACAAATACAACTTGTAATTGTATGCTGGGCATCATAGAAACTGGGATGCAGTTGTAAGAGAGGCTGAGGGACAGCCACTAAGTCAGATTGAAGAAGAGGAGTAGTATCTATGGTCACCCTCTTCCTGAAGACATCATAAAAGTGGGTAGTGACTAAACATAAAAGCCAAATAACCATGTGTAACTAAGCCACTGTCGTATAAAGACTGGTGTTCCCACTGCCCCCTGCCCTGTCTGTTATGCTTTGCTGAGGATCTCCACCTCTTGAGTCAGGATAATTTTAATTTTGCTTTCTGGATGAACTATTGGTTAGGAGTTTTGGAATCCAATGTATTCAGGCAGGTTGAATAATGACTAGGAGAAGAGTAGGTAGATGGGAAGATGTCAGGAATAGTAAGAAAATATTGGTTATAGGATCTACATGTTGCTTACAGTGGTGTGGTATTGAATTTTTTCAGTTTTTATATGATTGCTAATGTCCATAATAAAATGTTGGTGTGTTGTTGTTCCATCTCTATAACAAAATATCTAAGATAACTAACCTTCAAAGAGAAATTATTTATTTTGGCTAAGTTTTAGAATCCAGTTTATGATTGGGTTTATCCATTGCTTGTGCTCTTATAGGCATTCTGCATAGCAATTGTGGCAATGCATGGCATGGCAAACTGTTCCCCTGGGCTAAGAAAATGTTACTTCCCATTATCATGTCACCAAATGATCTAAGCACCTCCCACCAGACTCTACCTCCTAAAGATCTCCCTCTTCCCATTGGGGAAGATTTTTAACCCATGAACCTTTGAAAGACAATTAACCTCAACACGATAGCAGTTGGGAAATTATAGTGCAAATGAGCTGATGGAGGCCACAAAACATAGTTAATGCAAATCCATTCCATGCAGCTTCCTGTGCTTGGGCAATTGAGAGGCACAAAGTCACTGAGACATTCAGTGTGGAATGGTTGGGTTAAAAGTGTCCACTCTAATTCATTTTTATTAAGATCCTTGTCCTTTTATTATAGGCCTTTTCTTTTGCTTTTTATAAATTTTGCAAATCTTAGAGGAAAAAAAAACAAACAGCTGCCTGTTTTAACTGCTTGGCTCTCAGCCACCATTTCAGACACCCAAGTGGACCACTTCTTGATTGTGTCACAGGAGTGTGACTCAGTGTGACAGGTTAGATTTCACTAAAAGTTGATACTCTGCTTAGTCTTGATGTAAGTGTGTGGCCAGATAACGAGGGCATTTGTTCATGTTGTTTGTGGCTAGGCCATCTGACTGTTTCAGACTGTGTCCTAACTGATGCACCAGCACAGTTGGCAATCTTCAAAACACTGATGCATTTTTCTACATGCTGTTCCCAAATGTGCGGGACCAGCTGTTTAGAGCCATGCCATCCAATCGCCTGGAAGACCTCTTCTTGGACCACAAATCACCTCACACACTCTCCCTCTTTGTCTAATGAAGAATGGAAAATTTAACACAATCCACTGTGGTTTATTACTCGTGTTCTCTGTTAAGTGTGGGCCATGGGAGTCACTGAAGTTCACATTCAGAAGCCCTGGCATTCTAGGTAAGTATTCATGACAGGCAAGCCAATAAGTTTAATATTCTCAGATCTAAAAGGAATTTTCCGAATATTTGAATCTCGGAATTTTTGAGTGCATCTGCTTGTGTGCACATGCATGTTCTATGTTGTCTTCCCAGTGAAAGTGGCCCTGACACTGATTTCAATGTTAATGTATTCCTGCTTACATTTGACTTTGGAATATGTTACAGCTAATTATTACACAGGATGAAAGATCAGAGGCCTGAGTGAGGTGCTTGGGTTTATGAACAAAGGGAGTCCATCTCGGCATCTTGGCTCTGGGCCCAATAACTGTGTCACATATCTTGAAGCGGGTGGGATCTTTACATTTTATTTGTTTGCTTGTTTGTTTGTTTGTTTGTTTTCCATCCCTCATTTTTGAAGGGGGTGGGGAAAAGGGTTAAGGGTTTGAAGGGGCTGAAATTTCCTCTTGAACATGATGTCAATATGTTGGCATGTCTCCTTTTATTAAGATGCCATCCAACTGATAACAAGTCCTGCTGTGTTTTACCAACATAAAAAATTAGACTGGAGACCGAAGAGCGGCAGGTGGCTTTTGGCACCAAGAAATAATCACACTTGATGTGGAAAGTAAAGTAAAAGGAGCCATCTGTTCACTGCAGGAGGACGTGAAAAATCACATTAACATATTGTCACTAACATCATGAAACACACAGTTAATAATAAATTTAGTTATCAAGGCAAGTCGCATTGGATACTTACTCTGAAATTGCAGAATGTGGAAGATGCTCATTCTTGCCCACCCCCATCTTATTTATTTATTTATATTTTAGAGAACAAAAAAATATCTAAGTTTGAAATGCTTCCTTGGGGGGGGGGGAACAGAAAAGAAGCTTCTCGCTGTAAAGCCAAGCTGTGACCCATTGTTGTTGACTGAGTGAGGTGGCCTTCCACGTGGGTGGAACAAAACACTTCTTTTGAGTCTGCTCTGCCATGTTACTCTATAGCTCCTGACCTGGATGGAGACCTAGAGACATAAGTAAACAAGCAATTTGATGGTATTTTGTACAGAAGACATGGAAATGCAAGCCTCCGGTGACAGGTGCCCAGCTGGCACTGTGCTACCAGGGGAGAGCCAGTGTCTGTTGCCTTCCTTTGATGGGCATTCGAATTTACCTTTTCCTGGATAACATGTTCCTACAGAGTATTTTTCTGATGACTTTGGTACTAAAAGCCTGTGCATAATTTCTGGGAGATCACATGTGTTCAAGCAATGTGAAAGAAAGGACACCTACTTCTTTCTGGTGCGCGTGCTGTTTACATATGCTAATTACAGATGCCACAGATATTGGAGGTCAAAATGAACTTGGAAAAAAACCCGCAGTATTAACTGTCACGGAGTTACAATTGGAGCTATATTTAAATACCTATAGTAGTGGTTCTCAATCTTTCCAATGCTGTGACCTTTTGATACAGTCGCTCATGTTGTGGCAACCCCAACCATAGAATTGTTGTGACTTCATGACTATAATTTTGCTAATATTATGAATCATAGTGTAAATACCTTATATGCAGGACATCTGATCTGTTACCCCTGTGAAAGGGTTGTTCAACCACAAAGGGGTCATTACACACACATTGAGAAACGCTGACCTGTATTAACCCTGTGCTTTTTAGTATCTAAGTCACTCCCACTGTATGTGAAAATGTGACTAGCACATCATTATTTTTAAAATGAAGATATAAGCCTGAGGCTATTTATTAGAAACTTAAACTTGTTGTTTACTAGAGGATTCTGTTTAGTTACATGACCAACGCAGTTCTTTGTTTATGGTTGCTGGTTTTTATTCTTTCCTTTTGTGAGTTCCCGAGAACAGCTATATAAAGACAACTGAAAAAATATCTGTGTTCATGAAGGAAGCATTGAAATTGCAATCAGGACTTTAGTTTCAGCTTGAATTTTGACCAGCTTTAGCATCTTTTGGGGGTTAAATTATTGCTCTGGTTATTTTCCCCCAGGAGTAAAATTAATATAATCTTGAAGTGGATAGCTTTTATAGAAAATGTAAAGCTTTTAAGAGTGCTGTCCCGTAACATTGATCTTTAAGTTAGCAAAAGTGAGAAGATGTTTATTAAGCAATTGGTTTGGCGTTTACTTAAAGAAATTGAATTATGTTGGAATGTAGTGTATGAATTAGGTTGGCCACCTTTCATCCAGGCAGTGGGAGGCAGGTTTTGATGACAGGAGGCAGAGGCCTGCTGTTTTGGTGGTGGGCTGTTGGAGGACTTCTCTTCAATCACACATGTCTGTGTGTCCCTGAGGAGGAAAGTTGAGGTTTGATCTTACTCTGCTTACTCTCTCTAGTCATCTCTGCTTCATTCCAGGTCATCTGAAGTAGTAGAGATAGATGTGACAGAGATTTCCACGCCATCTTCCTTTAGGAAGGAATCTAAGGAAAAGCAGAAAACTGAATCTAGGAGTACTGACCACTGAGCCAGCGGTCTCCTCAGGAACTGCTGTAAGCCTGCTCCCATTCACTAGCTGTCTTGGATCACATGATCTCTTATTTAATTTCACTTATCCTCCTCTTTTCCCTTCCGAAAGAGCTTGAGTTCATTTTCCTTCCTCGCAGCTTTTATGCTTATATGCAGTTTCTGAAAAGTATATTTTCCCAAATATGAGTAATATATTTCATACAATTTCAGTTGTATCTAAGGCAAAATGTCTTTTCATAATGCCACATGTTTTAGATTATGCGGTATCCATTCTAGATAATTGGTCATATTTAATGACAAAGTTTTGTAAATTTCTTTGTATCCTTATAAAATTTCTGAACCTGTTACAACAGTTAAGTCAAACCAAGGATTTGTTACTCTTTAAACCATCATTCCACCAAATTTCATTCAGTTTAAACAACTGTTGTGGTTTTAATAAGAATGGTGATTTCTCAGAAAATTAATAAACAATCTACTTTAAGACCCAGCAATACCACTGTTGGCTATATACCCAAAAGATGCTCAATCATACCACAAGGACATGTGTTCAGCTATATTCAAAGCAGCATTATTTGTAATGATGTTCCAGGCCAGAACCTGGAAACAACCTAGATGCTCCTCATCCAAAGAATGAGTAAAGAAAACTGGTACATTTACACAGTGGAGTACTACTCATCATTAAAAAAAAAAATAATAATGACATCTTGGAATTTGTAGGGAAATGGATGGCTCTAGAAAAAAACATATTGAATGAATTAACCCAGACCCAGAAAGACAAATACAGTATGTACTCACTCATAAGTGACTTTTAAACATACAACAAGGAAAAAGATCAACCTGCAGTCCACAACCCCAGAGAAACTAGACAACAAAGAGGACCCTAAGAGAGAAATACATGGATCTACATAGAAAGAGAAAAAGGCAAGATCTGAGTAAATTGGGAGTGAGAGGGTCATGGGAAAGGGTAGAAGAGGAGAGGGGAGGAAGGGAGAAAAATGTGTAGTTCAATAAAAACAATAAAATAAAAAAATGCCCACCATAGGCTGAGATGTTTGAGCATTTGGTCTCCAGATAGTATGCTGTTTGGACAGATTTTAGAAGTTTTAGGACATGGAGTCTTGCTGGGGAAAGTACATTGCTGGGGATAGGTACTGTCTTCATTAGAGTTTCTATTGCTGTGAAGAGACACCATGACCATGGCAGCTCTTATAAAGGAAGACATTTAATTGGAGTAGCTCACTTGCAGTTCAGAGGTACAATATGTTATCATCATGGTGGGACATGACAGTGTGCAGGCAGACATGGTGCTGGAGAGGTAACTGAGAGTCCCACATCTTGCAGTCAACAAGAAGTGGTCTATCTCACCGAGTATAGCTTGAGCATCGAACATCTCAAAGCTCACACCCACAGTGACACACTTCTTCCAATAAAACCACACCTCCTGATAGTTCTACTCCATTTTCCTTCAAACTACCACAGGTCTTGAGAGTTTATAGCTTACGACACTTTCCATTCTCTCTCTTTCCTAGTGTGCCAAGAAAATGTGATTAGCTAGATTCCTGCTGCCCATTGCCATGGTTCCCACCATTATAGATGCGAATGTCCTAGAACTGCAAAGCTAAAATAAGCACTAGCCCTTGTTTCTGGACATGGTGTTTTATTAAAATAGCAGAAGAGTAATTGATACAACAATTTAAGTTTAATTTCACGGAGAGAAGAATCTGGCATTGTTTTAAAATAATACTAAACAAAGCATATTATATATACATATTATATATATATATATGTACTTTTGTTTTTCCTTGTTATAATGTTATGATAAAATTAAATGACAAAATGACTCAGCACAATTTGAAATGATGAGATGAATTGCCAATGTCCCTTCAAACATCAAACTATTGTAAGCATTACTATATTGAAAGAGTAACACACATTTCTCAAAAGTATAGATATTTAACTTAATTTATACTTTATATATGTATATATATTTACTTAAAATAGTTACTAATAGTCAATAATCTCACTACTATGACATAATTTTGTCCTGTTGTTTTGTAAGTGGAATGTATAGAGAAAAGCAGCTACTAGGAATGAAAAGTCTGTGATAATCATCTGAACATGTAAATAAAATTAGGAAGTCATCAAATTCATTTTACTAAAATATATTTGGTAGAAAGTTTCCAAATGCTTGGACTTGTGTTGGAAATATTTTTGCCATGTTGCATAAAAATTGCCTCAGACACTTAGAGGCAATTGTACTGACAAGCATTTTAAGAAATTGACATTCCCTTACCGAGTAGATATTTCATTCCCTGCATGCTGGGCTTCTTTGAAGTTGTTAAAAACCAAGGCAGATAAGCTCTTCAGTCAGCCTCATGGGACAGGAATAACATACTTTAGAGCATGAGGTGCTCTGAGATTCCCCCCTTTTTATCAGATGAACTCACAGAGCCCAGGAGTTCAGTGATACCCTAGTTGGTCCTGCAAGTCGTCATCACTGAGGTACCTGGTAACCTTCATGCAACCCTGGCTTCACAGAGAGCATTGAAACACATGACTTTTTCACTAAGATGGCCAGGCTTTAACATAACATTGCATTGATAGAGACACATGGCCTTGCAGTACATAAAGTGTTTAGAATTGATGCTGATAAAACAACCCTAATCCCTCACCTCTTATGCTATTTCTCCATCTTGTCAGTAATTTTAGCTTCTTCCTCTGAGCTTATAAGACATACTGCCTAGTCATCAATCACCATTGGTTCCATTTTTAACATCTAGTATGTTTTTTCCTAATTAGAATATAAGATACCTGAGAAGGTGATTGACTTGTACACCTTATAGTTCCGTTAATCATTTCTCTTTCTTTATTCAATAAATAAATATTGCTTAACTGTATAAAGATTCTATTGCTGGAATAGAACACCATTTTCCAATACCAACATGGAGAGGAAGGTATTTATTTTAGCGTACAGTTCCACAGTACAATTCTTCACCTCGGAGGAAGGAACCTGGAGGCAGGAACTGATGAGGAAGCTGTGGAGAAATGTTGCTTACTGGCTTGCTCCTCGTGGCTCACTCAGCCTAATTTCTTATACATACCCACAGATCAAGGGTGCTGTGCTGATTAGTTTTATGTCAACTTGACTCAAGCTATAGTCATCAGAGAGAAGGAAGCCTTGACTGAGAAAATGCTTCCATAAGATTGGGCTGTAGGCAAGTCTGTAGGACATTTTCTTAATTAGTGATTGATGTGGGATGCCCGAGCACATTGTGGATGGCGCCATCCCTGGCATGGTAGTCCAGGGTTCTAGAAGAAGGCATATGGAGCAAGCCATGGGAAACAAGTCAGTAAACAGCATCGGTCCATGTGCTCTGTATCAACTCCTGCCTCCAGGTTCCTGCCCTGTGAGTTCCTGTCCTGACTTCCTTCAGTGATGAAGAGTGATGTGGAAGAGTAAGCCAAATAAACTCTTTCTTCTCCAGATTGCTTTTGGTCACAGTGTTTCATCACAACAATAACTCTCACTAGATCTAGGGTGGCACCACCCAAAATAGGATGGTTCCTCTCACAAAAATCATTAAGAAAATGTACTATATACCTTTCTACAGGCCAATCTTTTTAATTTGATTTTGTTTTTTTTTATTTTACATTCCAACCACAGTTACTCTTCTACCTCCCCTCACCTCCCTTCTAGCCCACTCCCCATCCAGTCCTCCCAACGGATAATGGCTCCCATGGGGATTCAACAAAGTCTGGCACAATAAGTTGGGGCAGGACCAAGCCCTTTCCCCCTGCATTAAGGCTGAACATGGCATCCCACCATAGGAAATGGGCTCCAACAAGCTAGTTCATGTACCATGGATAGATCCTTGTCCTACTGCTTAGGGCCCCTCAGATAGCCCAAGCTTCACCACTGTCTTCCATATATGGAGGGCCTAGTTCAGTCCCATGGAAGTTCCACAGCTGTTGATCTAGAGTTCATGAGTTTCCATGAGCTTGGTTCAACTATCTCTATAGATTTATCCATCATGATCTTGACCTCTCTTGCTCATATATTCTCTCCCCCCTCCCTTTGATTGGATTTCCAGAGCTTGGCCTTGTGCTTGGTTGTAGGTCTCTGCATCTGGTTGCATCAGTTACTTGATGAAACTCTGTGATGATAGTTGGGGTATTTACCAATCTGATAACACAGGAATGCCAGTTCAGGTACCCTCTCCACTATTACTAGGAGTCTTAGCTGGGGTCATCCTTGTTGATTCTTGTGGATTTCCCTAGCACCAGGTTTCTCACTAACCCTATAGTGGCTCTCTCTATCAAGATCTGTTTTCATTGCTCTCCTTCTCCATTCTTCTTCCCGCTCAACGATCCTGTTCTCTCATGTTTCCATCCCCCATCCCATCCCCTTTACTGTCTCCATCACCCCCAGTTTACCCTGGAGATCTCATCTAATTCCTCTTCCCATGGCAATCCATATTTCTCTCTTAGGATCTTCCTTGTTACCTAGCTTCTCTGAAGCCAGGGATTATAGTCTGGTTATCCTTTGCTTTACATCTAATATCTACATATGAGTGAGTACATCAAGTATAGCAGCTGCGATTTCATCATTAAGGGAAATGACTATCACATATAGAAGACAGTACTTTACATGGCTCCTCTTTATCTTTCGTCTCTTATATTCCTATATCCTAGCCTTCTTCCTCCATGTTTCCTAGGCCTTAAGGCGGTGGACCAATATAGGTTAATAATTAATAATTAATAAATATCCCATTTAGAGTAAGCACTCACAATCACTAATTCCCAGCATGTTGACTAGTTATGAGTCTTTAAATTGACTGATACCCATTGCAAGCAAAAGCTTCTCCAATTGAGGTTGAGAACAGCGACAATCCATGGGCACAAACATAAATGGTATCATGAAGGCAGTTTGATAGCATGCCAATTCAGTAAACAAAAGTAGTAAGTTCCACCTAGGGCCTATGACCTCACAAATTATGGGCTTTGACCAGGTCTACAGTACCAGGCATGAACTCCTGCAGATCAACCCTCAAATCTAATGAAAAAACAGATCATTATTTCCATAGCAGTCATGCTATAACTGCTCCAGTAGGCAAAACTTGCTCAGATACATCAGTCACAGTCACAATTTCTAATGTGATTACCCCTCCTACAAGCTTTCTATCATCCTATGCTATGCTGGATAATGAAATTGAGAGACTACAGAGATAGATAGTCTATCTATCTATCTATCTATCTATCTATCTATCTATCTATCTATCTATCTATCTATCTATC
>NC_022027.1:47901983-47926018 GCF_000317375.1 Microtus ochrogaster
CTATCATCTATCTATAATCTATCTACTATCATCTGTCTATCACCATCTATATATCTCTGTGTGTTGATATATGTGAGTATGCTTATGTTTGTGTGAGTATGCACATGTACTTACATGTATGCATGCATATGTGGAAGGCAGAGGTCAGTGCTGGCTGTCTCTCTCTATTTCTCTCAACCTTATTTTTTTGAGAAAAGGTCTCTTCCTGATCCTGGATGTCTTTGTCACTGTTCTATAGCTGTGAAGAGACACCATGACCAAGGCAACTCTTACGAAAGAAAATATTTAACTGGGACTTGATTACAGTTTCGGAGGGTGAGTCCACTCTTATCATGTAGGAAGCATGGCAGCATGTAGGCAGGCACAGGAGGAGCAACTGAGAGCTACATTCTCATCTGTAGGAAGAGAGATGTGTGTGTGTGAGAGAGAGACAGAGACAGAGACAGAGACAGAGACAGAGACTGGGCCTGGCATAGACTTTTGGAAGCCTCAAAGCCTACCCCCAGTGACACACTTCCTCCTTCAAGGCCACACCTCCTAATTTTTCTAACATTATCAATGAGTTCCATCCACTCCCTCACTTGCTGTCAGAATCTGCCTGTCTACCTGTCTCCATCGGCACTGCTCCTCAGTCCCTAATATTCCAGATGTCTGCTACTAGGCCCAGCTCTTATCTGGGTGCTGAGGATCTAAACTGAGGTGCTCATGATTTTGCTGTAAATACTTTACCAATCAAGCTATCTTCTCAGCCCTATTTCTTGTGTCTTTCTATTTTCTGTTACTAAGAACCTGTCTTGTTTCTTTTGTTGTGATATGACTTTTTCCCCAAAAACAACTTAGGGGAGGAAAGGGTTTATTCAGCTTGCATCTCCACATCATAGTCCACCACTGAGGGAAGTCAGGACAAGAACCCAAACAGAGCAGGAACCTGGAGGTGGGAATGAATGCAAGGGCCATGGAAAAGTGCTGCTTACTGATTTGCTCTCCGTGACTTGCTCATCCTGCTTTCGTGTAGATCCCAGGACCACCAGCCCAGGGATGACACCACCGAAAATGTGCTGCCTTTCCCATCAATCACAAATTTAAAAAAGGCTGGGTCTTGTGGGCCCATTTTCTCAACTGAGGATCTTTCCTTTCAGATGAATCTTGCTTGTATCCAATTGACATAAAACTACTCTGGACAATGCATGAAAAATATCAGAACTATAGTCTTATGGTTTGGCTCTGTAATGCTCTCTGAAGGACTTGTATGCTGAAGGCTTGGACCACAGTGCTTCAAAGTTTAGAGATGGGAATTTTAGAAACTGATTTGATCCTGAAGGCTCTGACCTAATTGGTAATCTAAGCAAGTCAAAGCATTGATGTGCTTGCAATTTGTGGGCTGTTGGGAGGTGATGAAAATGTAGTATATAGGGTCTAGTTGGAGGACATTATATTTTGTCTCTGGACTCTGTCTATTTGTCTCTATTTTGCTCTCTCTGCCTTTATGTTTCCTGGATACCATTAAATGAGCAACATTTCTGTCAGCCTTTCTGCCAAGATGTTCTACTATACCACAAATCCCTTAAAAATGAAGCATGCATGCTGATTGTGGCAGGAAACTTCAGAAACCAGGAGCCCAAGCACCTTTTTCCTCCTCTAATTTTATTAGGCATTTTATCACAGTGGGGTGATTGTGAAGGTTATTAACAGTATGTGATATTCTACAATAAATTTTGAAACAAAAATTATTTTACAAGTTAGTTAAAGATGGTCTTAATAATTCTGATAGAAAGTTTTGTTTTAACATTAAGAAAAATTAGCAAGGGGCTCTGAAGGGATGTCTTAGTGTTTGAAAATACTGCTCTCCAAGAGGACCCACGTTTGATTCCAAACACCCATATGTAACTCCAACTCAGTTATTGGTACCTCTGACACCTGTACTTTCTTGCACATGTCCCCACACAGACATACACACATACACATAACTAAAAATGACAACAAACAAATCTGTAAGAATGTCAGCAAGGGAGGTAACTTGGAAGCCTACTTCTACTGTTTCATGGTGACTTAACAAAATGTGATGTGCGTGTTTTCAGAACATCTGGTCAGAAGAGGGAATGGTGTTCTTTTCAATATATTTTAATTGACAGTTTCATAAAACTGGAAAATAACTACTTTAATTTTAAGTTGTATTTTCAGAGAAACAATTTTATTCCTATTTACTTTAAATGCTTAGGTTGATCCCTTAGCTTCAAAATAAAATTTCTTATGATGAACTTGATAGAAAACTTTTCAAAATTATATATTTTTGCAAAAAAAACCCAGCCTCAGACATCTCCCTTTCTTGCCAAATCTGCCTATTGTCAACCCCCTGATTATTTTTATTGCTGTCATTTGACCCATTAAAGTTGTCATTATTGAAGTTTATACATGTTCTTATACCCTAATGGTCCCCTTCTTGTTATTCTTTCCCACCTGGCCTGAATCTCAGGTCTGGTCACTTAGTATGCAATCTGCTCCACAGATTGCATCAGTCTGTCATCGTCATAAAACCAGAGGCAATATTAGATATTTTAAACGTGGGATTTAGTGTATGGAATTAGCTGCATGTGATAGCTGAGCTGAAAGGGTGGGGAATGGTGAGATGCTGCTGACATCAGTAAACACAGGTGGTTGTCACCCATGGCTGGAAGGCACTGGGTGTGGCTTTGGCATAGTTCCAAAGCCGGAGCCAACTGTGCTGTGTTGCCCTACATTGGGTGTTTCTTGGCAGAGCTGGATTAATGAATGGAGGGCATATGAGTAAAACATTGGGAAGGATGCACTTGCTTTCCAAGAAGAATAAGATGGGGTGCAGAGTTGCTAACAGCCCTGCTATCACAAAGAAATGTGCTCAGAAAAAAAAATAATAGTAACTGTAGTCGGTGGCCACTTGTTCCATGCTGATTAAGTTTCACAGAGGCATTTTAATGCAGACCATGCTGAAAAAAATGGTAAGGTGATACAAGGAAAGCAACCCCTAAGCCCTGAAAAGGCAGAGAGTGTTGTAAACATGAGCGGATTTGACAGAGCAGGATCCGGTCTTCTCAAGAGGAGTGATGCAGGGAGCTGCAGCTGGGATGTGAGAAAGAGTCCTAGCCAGTGGGTGCTGGTCCCTGCAGAGGTGTGCTGAGACTGTTCCTGGAAGACCAGCTGAATCCTAGAACTTAGATTCAATTTCTGGAGCCACTGCTGCTGTGTCAATAGGATTATCACCATGGAAACAGGGGCACCAATGAAAGCACATAGGACAGAGCTCACCTCTCTGCTTCTCTGTGTCTTTATGTTCAAAGTCACTCAGTAAGGACACATGCAGTAGAGGAAGTGCTTCATCGTGGCAGAGCGGAATAGTAAGGGGTGGTGTGAATCTGGAGAATCATAGGTGATTACTGCTACCCACATCTTACCCTCTCCATTTCTCACCGACCAAACCCACTCAGAGTCAGAGTTCAACCATGATGGGATGACCAGGAAGTAGCCTGAGAACAACAATTGAATGACTAGCTTACAGATATTTTATATTCTTTTATGATTGTGTTAGATTTTCACTACTGTGATGAAACACCATGATTCAAAGCAAATTGGGAAGTTGGGGAGGAAAGAGTTGATTTTCCTTTCACTTCAGGTTGTAGTCCATCACAAAGGGTAGTAAAGGCAGGAACCTGGAGGCAGGAGCTGATGCAGAGGCCATGGAGCAATGCTGTTTATTGGTTTGCTTATTTGTTTATTGTTTATGGTTAAGTGTTTACTGACTTGCTACCTATGGCTTGCTTACCCTGATTTCTTATAGGACCCAGGGCCATCAGTTCAGGGGTATCCTCACCTAAAAAGGGTTGGGCCCTCTTGTATCAATCAATAATTAGGAAAATGCTCTCCAGGCTTGCTTGCCTACAGCCCAATCTTATTGAGGCATTTTCTCATTTGGTGTTCCCTCCTCTTAGATGACTCATGTTTGTGTCAAGGTGACATAAAACTAGCCAGTACACTATTTTCTTCTTGGATAATTAAAGTTATATATATACATACACATACACATATATGTGTATATACACAGTCTAAACAATCTCATTGTTTCTGATATATTTTAAATGGTCAAAATTCAAAAGAAGATTATACTTTGATACAGAAAAATGTATCTATGGAATTATATTTTTCAGTGTCCATAAATAAAGTTTTAATGGAGCATTGCTGTGCTTAGCAATGAGCATATAGTCTCTAGTTGTTTCTGCACCACCACAGTTGAGTTGTAAAAGTGACCTCAAGCCAACCCAGCCTCATATCTCCTGCCTGGCTCATTACAGAGAAGACATTCCCACTTAGTCTTTGAACTCATGAAGTTTAGCTCTGGTGGAGGAAATGCTGCTGTGTTGGTGAATGACACAGGGCCACCTTCTTCTTTCACTTGGGCATGCCCAGTTCTCCTTTTCTGTTCATCTGACATCTACTGCAGGTGTCACTATCTCCCTCTTTGTTAGCATTCTCATTTCTCCCCAAACTAGGGATGATGCGCCACCACTTCTCATAGACTCTCTTTTTCACTTTCCCTCCTATGCCATGTGTATGACTTCCAGTAACTTTCAAGTACTGTGGTTGATGCCCATTTCGTACTTTAGAAAGCTCTGGCACAGCAATGCTATGCCATTTGTAGAGGATCATACAACTGGTAAATTATAAATCTCATATTTCTATCTAGATATTTGAGTCCGAAGTTTATGTTTTTAATCAATAGTATACTTCTATGAAGATGTTCAATAAATGTTCACAGCATGAGTGAAACTACATTCCTATGGTATGAGTGGTGTGTTATTGCTTTTGATTAATTTATGTTTGGGGGGTCTAAAATATGTATGTTATTATTAGCTTTAAATAAATTTATACCTTACAATATCTTGAGCAAAAGATTGATATTTAAAATTTAAGTATTATTTTCCTACATAAGTAAGAACATTTGTAATTAATTTCTTTTTCCTATCTCATCTTACTCATGACAATAGCCAACCTTTTATAGAAAAGCTCTTGTTTCTGAAATTTTTTTGAAAGAGACACTTTGATAAGCTATAACTGAGCCCTTTTACTGGGATTTTGTCTGTGGTTCTTACTTCTTCTAGATTTGAAGAGTGACACTGTCCCACATTTAAAAGATATAGTACTGGGGCACATTGATCAGCACCAATCAGTTCTGTGGTAAATGCTCTCCTAGTATGGGTGGTTCTCTTGGGCCTCATTTGGTGACCTACTTTCTGAGAATTCCATTTCTTCAGTTGCTGGCCTCCTGCCTGATCTTCAGTTCTTAGAGAACTGAATAAGCTAGTCAGTGTCTGGCCACCAGTTCCATTTCCATCTGACTGCTTTTGTCTGCTCTGGAGGTGATCTCTGGAGAGCTTGTGATGGAGTCACCATCAGCTGCATGTTCTGCTCTGCACATATCCTGTCTGGCCATTTGGGATTGTCATTCAGTCCACTGAATCAAATTCCATTTGACTGTCTATAATCCCCTTCTCCCTTTGTGTTTTCATCTTTGGCATCAGAACACGGGACTGCAGAATTGATTTTTTTATATACCCATTTATTAACTGATTCTAGTTCTTCTGAAAGCAATTTCTGGTCTTGTTTTATTTTTCTCAACTTCTCATGGTTTGGGTCTTGATTACATGAATCTTATAGTTAACAAAAAAGTAGAATGCATGTTTGTGTATCTATTGAAGTTAAATGCCAAGAATAACAAATTGCTTTTTGGATAATAACTGACTCTGTATTACATAATTATCCCACTGTCACCAGGGGCCAGAATATGGAAACAGTTTTATCTCATTTTTTTTTCAAATTTTATTAGTGAGTCATTTATTAGAATAACCTGATGGGTTTATTGAGTGATCACAATATGTTGGGCTCTGCTCTGGGTCCAAAACCTGCTTCTGAGTTCTGGAAATGGAACACCTTCTTTATCTCTTACTCTGCTCTCTATATTTTTACTCTTTATATAACTACTTTGAGCCAAATTGTCTTATTACTTCATGAAATTGTGGACAGAAGGGTGCTATGTTAGTTTTTATCAGTTTGACACAAACTTAGACATATCTGGAAGAAGGAAATCTCAGTGAAGGAATTTTCCTATGGGCATAATTTTGGCTGAATTTTCTTTATTAATTATTGTTATAGAGTACCCAGTTTATTGTGGGTGGCATCAACCCTGGCCAGATAATCCTGGTTATATAAAGAAGTGATTTGAGAAAAAAAAAAAAAAAGGAGCAAGTCAGTAAGCAGTATTCATCCATGGTTCCTGACTGTTCTGCTCAGTTTCCTGTCATGACTTCCTGCTGTGGTGAATTGTGACTGGGACATATAATGTACTAAACCCTTTCCTTCCTGAGTTGCTTGTGGGCATGGTATTTTTCATAGTAGCAGAAGTAAACTCAAGACAGAGAGTGTTATTATTCTCAAACCAAAACTGAGGAAGGGAGGTTTTGAAAAGCTCTGGTGACTTGGCCAATACACTGCAAAATGGTGCTGGGGGCTAGTTACCAGGTACTGAGCTCAGTCTCCCTCCCAAAAGGAGCATTAAAGATCAGAAGTTAAGACACAGATCAACTTACTGGCTCCATAGGTCATTTAGAATTTCTTTATTAACCTAATCTGATGCTAGCACTTTCTCGAAACAATTCTAAACAAATGTTTAAAATACTGCCTTCTTAATGGAAGGGATAATGTAATTTGTTTCTTCCTTTTTTCTGTAAAGAAAATGTCTTCACCTCTATCAAATCAGTGGTGTTCTGCCACTTACCTCTCTTTAGTATTCATCTTTCTTGGATGGTCCCCTTCAAATAACTTGTCTGGAAGAAAAATATAAGCTATGTTCCCACAGAGAGATGTACAGCTGGGAAATATAAGCTATGTTCCCAGAGAGATGTACAGCTGGGAAATTCTAACCCACTGGTATTTCTGGGATACTTCCTTGCTGATACCGTAAATACAGTGAATGCATGGAGAGACACAATGTAAACTGTTACTTTGAAATGCTTGCTTTTGGCACAACTTCATCACAGGCGGTTTACAATTTACAAAGCAGTATGGAGTAATGTTGACGACTTCTGTGTTTACAAATCCCCTACATCCTCTTTACTCAAGGAAAGAGTTTTTGGTTTTGGCACCTTTTCAGACATTCATCACTTCTTCTCAATGCATTCTTGCATTTCGTGTTACTCTCTTCTTTATCAGAATGCCTGTTATTTTATCCCAAGTTGAAAGGTACTCAGCTGTGTGATTTCTCAGAGGATGCACCTGCGCATGCGCGCACACACGCCCACATACACACACACACACACACGCGCATACACACATCACACATACTCCAACTGAAGCTGATGTTAGGTCTTTTTAAAAAAAAAACCTGACTTCGTGGCATTTAAAATATCAGGGGAAGGATTCTGTTTTGTTTTAATTTTCACAAGATTGAAGAATATGTGAACTGTGAAAGCAAGTAGTTGATGTGAAATACTCAAGAGAACATTTGAAAGCAATTATCATCCACAAGAAGGTTAGAAGGGTTTGTAGGTCAGTGGATGAGCCTATAATGTGCAGGGTTGACTGGGGTTCAATCTTCTGACCCCAGGAATGAAATGGAGGGAGAGAGGGAAAAACGAAGAGAGGGAGAGAGAGATAGAGTATGAAAAACATCTAAAGTTGCTTTGCTAGTATCACAAAGGTGTTTTAAAATAATTTTTAAGATTCCTAAGATAAAATATTTAAGGTGAAATAGCCTAGAGTCGTCTAAGAGGAAAATGTCAATTAGGAAACTGCCTAGATTGGATTGGCTAGTTGGCATATCCATTAGATATTGTCTTGATTGCTCATTGACATAGGAGGTTATAGTCTATTGTAGGCAGTACAATCCCTCAGTGGTCCTGGGCTATATAAGAAAGCTAAGCTTGCATGAAGGAGTGAACCAAAGAGAGAGAGAGAGAGACAACAGGCAACATTCCTCCCATGGTACGGTTCCTACCTTGAGTTCCCGTCCGTCCCTGATGAACTGTGATTTCTTTATGTGATTTCTTGATGGTTCCTCATATTAATTTCCATACATGATGAACTGTGACCTAGAAGGGTAAGCCACATAAACCCTTTCCTCCTCAGGTTGCTTTTGATTAGATTGTTTTATAAATATTTACAACGTTGTTACAAGATTTCCATACCTGTTAGACAAAAGAGTGAGTATGTAAGTTAAAGGTAGGGAATGGGAGGAGGGAAGGGAGTGGGAACTTGGATTAGTATGTAAAATGAAAAAGGATAGTTTTTTTTTTTAAGTAGGAACAAGCACTCAGGAAGTGGAGACAGCCAGACTATGAGTTCAAGACTACGGTAACCAGAAATACATGAAAAAGTATGTCATAGTATTGATTGGCAAGGTCTTAGTAAATCTTATTGAGTACCAATATTAAGTATCAAAAGTGTGGGCAAGTTCTCCACGATACTGAGATTGTACAGAGCATCTGCAGGTACTGCAACTCTACCCTCAGGATGTGTTGAAGAGCTGTTAAAAGATGTCTATAAAAGACTTGTTCAAGCATATTTTTATTCATAAAATCTAAAAATTTTGTGAGCCAAATCATACTTTGTTTAAGAAAAAAAATATTTTTAGTATGAAACCTTGTTTTCATACTTGTACAATATTCAATGATTAAATCAAACTAAATGCAATATTCATTGTCCCATATACTTAATTTTGTGGAAAGAATAGTTGGAAACCTACACTTTCAGTCATTTTAAAGTATAGCATATATTATTAAATTTACTCACATCCTGCCATATAATAGATATATTGAACTTAATGTTCCATCTAGTTTAAAGTTTGCATTCTTTTGCATCTTCCTAATCTCCTTAGACTATTGCTTCTGCCTCTATCAGTTCATTATTTATAGATTCTACATACAAGTGAGATCATGAGATGTTTGCTTGGCTTTACCTGTCTTATTTCACGGCACTAGTATTCTAAATTGACCTGTGTTGTCCCATGTAACATAAGGGCCTGCTTGTTGGGGTTTTTTTCCTGCCTGGTTTCTGTCTTACCACCAGGTCCCATAGCTGTTTATCTCCCCAAGAATCACACAGAGGTCTACAAAGTTATAAACTGATTGGCCCATTAGCTCAGGCTTCTTATTAATTCTTATAACATATATTAACCCATTATTCTAGTATATGTTAGCCACATGGCTCAGTACCTCCTTCAGTGAGGCAATCACATCCTGCTTCTTCAGTGTAGTGATAGGAGAGGCAGCGCTGCGTCCCGAGCACCCCGGCCGCCTGGTTAGCTTATACCCTGGAATAATTACACGGAAACTATATTCATTTAAACACTGCTTGGCCCTTTAGCTTTAGCCCTTACTGGCTAATTCTGATATCCTGGTCAACCCATCTCTAATAATCTGTGAGCACTGGTCTTACCAGGAAGATTCTAGCCTACATCCATCCTGGGTCGGAGCTTCATCGTGTGTGTCTGCCCGGGAGCGGGGCATGGCGTCTCTTTGAGGTGTCTGCCCCTGAGAGGAGAACTGTTGAGTCTGAACTCACTTCCTCTTCCTCCCAGCATTCTGTTCTGTTTACTCCTCCCACCTATGTTTTAACCTATCAGGGCCAGCCAAGCAGTTTCTTTATTATAATTAAACAATGAAATCAACAGATTGATATGACACTCCCATATCACTTCAGTGGATGAGTCAGGACTGCAGAGGAATGGGCTTCTTCCTTCCCAGAATTCTCTTGTTCTCCTTGACCCACCTCTACTTCCTGTCTGGTTGTCCTGCCTATACTTACTGCCTGGCTACTGGCCAATCAGCATTTATTTAAAACATAATTGACAGAATATAGACAATTGTCCTACACCAGTCCCCTACTGTTGGATTCTTTCTTATGGATTCTTCCTAGCGCTCTCCTGTGTGCATGAGATACACTTCCTTTATCCATTCATCAATTGATAGGCCTGTATGTGGATTCTGTATCTTGGTTATTGTGAATTATATGAAGTAAACAGAGAAGTACATTTATTTCTTCAATATACTGACTTTGTAGTCTTTGAGTATATCTGAAAGAAGTTAATAGATCATTTTAACTTTGTAGAAACCTCCTTACCTTTCTCCCCCATAATGGTTATATTAACTTACATCCCATTAATAGTGTATAGCAATTTCTTTTTGTCCACACTTAATCAGTACTTGTTTTTTCTTGTCGTGTTGATGGGAGGTATTTTAGCAAATGTGAAAGGATATTTTATTGGGTTTATTTTGCATTTCCTGAATAATGAATAATATTAATCATTTTTCATAAACCGTTGGTCATTTGTCTTATTTATTTACAGAAATCTTTGTTCAGGTCTTTTGCCCAGTTTCAGTTGACCTATCTGTCTGCTTGCTATTGAGTTATTGAAGATATTAGTCTATCTAGAGAGTGTGAATGTCTGTTATAGACTACCTATAGTGTGATTCAGGTTTATATTAAAATATTTCATTAAGAATCATTAAATTTGAGAATTTCATAAATATACTTTTAATAATACTTTCCTTGACATTACTCCCTAACTCCTCTCAGATATATTCCCACCTCCTCCTTTCACCTACTTTGTGTATTTTTTTCCTGTTTTAAAAATAAACCATTGAATACAGTTCTTACCGTACGTATTGTACTGGGTGTGGGATCAACCTTTAGAGAAAGGTGGACCATACTCTTAAAAAACACTGGACTCCTTCTCCCCTAGAGCTAAAGCTCTCCGTAATCCCTCAGTTAGAGATGGAGCCTCGTGGGTGGAGTCTTCTTTCCCTTCCGTTCTAGACTGCTAAATCCACACTTCATTGGTATTCTTCCCATATGATCTAGCCATAGTTAAAAGTGGAGCATTGGCCACACTCCTATTATTTCATTGCTCTTTCTCCCTTCAGTTCCACCAATAAATGCTTTATATATTCACGTGGTCTGGGTAGGTGCTGCAGACTGAGCTGTAATCTCAGCTGCGTCTGCCGCTGTAGTCGGGCAGCTGTGCTGAGAGGGTACAATCTGCGTGGAGGGAGAGGCCTGGGGGGGGGGAGCGCTGACTCCCAGCGGTTGCCACCCAGGAGGCTCTGATTGGCTGATTGGGGCGGGTATCCGCAAAGCCTCACGGGGGCGCCAAGTGTAGACGGCATAATAACCAGGGTAGCTTAATATGAAACAGCAAATTTTAATGAAGGAATAGCTTATAACACCAGGGATCCAACAATAAACAGGAGATACAAAAAAAGAGAGACTGGTGGGGCTCATGCCGCCAGATTTATATATAAACATTAGCCCAAGACAAACACGCCCCCCCATTGGGCAAAATTTCCCCTACACTGAGCATTGCATTGGTCATGCTTACTAGAACATTGCCAATTATAGAAAAGGTTTATGGTCGCTTAGTCTAGTGCCATAGCCGTGTGTCAGATATGGCTCTTGTGCACTTGAAATGTGGTTAGTGGGACTGAAGAACTGAATTTTTAATTGCATTTAATTTTAGTGATTTAAATTTGAATAATAATCATGACTTCCTATTGGAAGGAACAACTTTAATAAGTTTACTCATCTTGTTTATTATGAATATTGTAGTTAGAGGCTGTTTCATGCATAACTTACTTGTATCTTTGTTCTGAGTTCAACTACTAATGACCTGATGACTTATGCATAGCATCTACCACACTTGGATAGGACCAAAAGTGAACAGCCATCACACTATTCCTCTACTATTTATTGCTCAAGACCAGAGGTGTTATCTGGACATTGGTATTTCCACTCAAGGTCTGGCTGGCCTCAGAATACTATCTGCTACAGTGGATGTATTCTGGATCATAATGTTATTTGTTACAATGTATAGAGACAATATTGGGAAGAGACTGGTTATTATGGAATACTTTATATTTAACCATAAGGTTGTTATGGTTATGTTATGGCTATGTTGTTTTTCACACGCTTCTTGCACAAACTAAGTGAAATCACAGCAAAAACTGGAAAAATCTGGTGATGCTGAAAGTTGTTATTTTATGCAACTTTTAGTGACAATACTTGCTTTTAGAAACATAAAATTAAGGGAGAAGTGCTACATTGGATAAATGCCTGGACATTAGATTTAATCTTGGAATGTCCTAGAAAATAGCAGCATACGGTCACCCAAAATATAAAACATTATCATATTTCAAACAAAAATTCAACTATTGAGAAGAATAAATAAAAGCATAAGGAATTTATAATTGGAATAAAAATTTCAGAAAATCCAAAAAACATGAAAGAGGTGAAACAGTTAAAATCATTGCATGTGGAGGAGAAATCTGCTGGTACGTTATCATCTGTTCACTTAAAATGTTGAAAATTAAATATATGCAAAATTCACAGTCAGAAAGTTTATTTTTTGTTAAACAACAGTTTCTGCTCAAAGTGGAGTCAAGACTGTTTTGTCTTTGATTAGAGGGAAATTTTGAAGTTTTCTGAAAATCAAAATAAAGAAACAAAGGACAAGAACTATTTCTACTTAGGAATTCATAGTTGGTTCTTGAAAAGTGTTCAATTTCTAAATGAAATATTTTGAAAAGTAAAGAAGGAAATGCTGTTGTAAAACAAGTTTTTAATATTGAGTCCTGTACCCTCAGCGCATCCTGTGATAACATAATGAAACAAGCAACTGATCACCAGGAAAGTAATAGGTGTCATATAAAGAAGTCAATTAATTTGATATTTGAGGTTTATTGAGTTTTTAATCACATATCATCCTAACTTGTACACTTATAAACTGCCACTTCAGCAAATCCGGCTGCATAAATTTGCCTAGAGAGAAAGGTCTACTTTCTTATCCCACAGTCTGATACAGTAGCCACTGTCACTGCAGGAGCAGATGTGAAATTTACACAAAAAGCACATGATTGCTGTTTAAGCTTTGTAATCACACAGTTTTGACTTAGGAATAGTGAAGATTGGTGATGGGGAGATGCAGGACGCCAGAGTCACTATCAGGGTTGTGTGCAGCCAGCCTTGTGTGTTTCTGAAGAACAGCTCATTATTTGGAACATATGGGCAAAGAACAACATTAAGTACAGGAATCTTTACTTGTCCCAGATACGCTGTGCCTCTTATGAGATCTCTCTTATGGAGATAGTGGATTTCTGAGAGGTTACAAGAATAGAAGCAATGGTGTTGAAAGCTTTTCAAATGCTCAGGGAGTTCAAGAATCAAGGAGTATGTCGATAGAAATTTCTAAATCAGAATACATTTTAATTTAAACTTTTCTTTATTGAATAAATAATATGTCTTTGAAGAATATTTTAAATAAAACTATTTTTCTTTTATGTTCAACAGTTGTTTGTTTGATATTTTAATTGTACTTCATTAGAGAATATGTCATTTCATAGACTTGTATTCTGTTTCTCTGGCTTTCTTAGAAATCTGTTCTCTTTCATCAAAAGTTTTACACTCTGGGCTGGGAAGATGGTGCAGTGGTTAGGAGTCCTCACTACTCTTCCAGACAACTTGAGTTCAGGTGCCAGCATTGACATCAGGCAAGTCACATGAGCATATAACTCCATCTCCAGGGGAACTGCCAAGGTCTTCTAACTCCTAAAAGCACTTGTATACATGTAGAGACTGGGTATGTGCTAGTATTACATCATCGTGTCCTGATGATGCTATGGAGGTAGAGACTGGGTATATGTCAGTATTACATCATCTTGTCCTGATGATGCTATGGAGGTAGAGACTGGATATATGTCAGTATTACATCCTCTTGTCCTGATGATGCTATAGAGGTAGAGGCTGGGTATGTTTCAATGTTACAGTCATCATGTCCTGATAATTCTATGGAGGTAGAGGCTGGGTATTGCCACTATTCCATCATCATGTCCTGAATGAGAAGATACTTTCAGGGGATTTATTTGATAATTGTAGGACGCAATGGTTTGCCAGGGCAGTAGAAGAATTTGTTCTTTATAATTTAGTTCAAGAATGCACACTTTGAATGTCTTCTTTCATCCTGTCAAAACATCTCGCTAAAATTAATGACTTAGAGCCAATGCTCAGCTTTCAAAGATGCTGTGGTGATTTATTGAGGGATGCCAGTCTACGGTGTCATTGGGTGGAGAGCACTTGTCCTCATGTAACAAGGCTAATATCGCTTCAAGCTGCTGTCAGTTGACTTGGTGAAATTGCTTAGATACACTCCCCACTCAGTTAGCTGGTGATGACTGCCCTTATGTATTCACCAATCAGAAGCCCTGGGGAAACACTAATTAGCCACCCTCAAGGAAGATGTCCCAGCCATGTAAAAAATCTTCTGAATTCTCTGTGCTGTAATGAGGACCAAGCGCCAGTGACAGGTTCTTTGCCGTGCTGTGCCGATGCATCAAGGTTCAGCAATTTTCAAGAAGAGAATTATTGGATTCAGGCCCAGTACTGCACAGAGTCTGTTAATCAGCTCACTGAGACTTAGGGTCTGCAGGATCCACAGGGGGTAGTAAAGTCTAAGGAGTTAAAGGAGATTTTGGGCCATGGTGTTGAGAAGTAGAGCAAGGATAATCTCCTTAAATATCTGTCTCTACACAGACCTGTAGTGTTCCTTTGGTCTATGCAGAGTCAATACTTTGTTCCCTTTCTTTTCATTAACTTAGAAGAAAAGAATATATATGTTCATCTAACTTGCTAGTGACCTTCCTCTTCTTTACCACCAACACAGGAATAACCAGGTTGCCAAGAAACAAAGGGCGGCACAAGATTGATGTGTAGGTACATTGGTCTTGGCTTCACAAATATGATTTAGCCTAAATCAGGGACAAGCACACTTGTCAAGTTTATGTGATAGAGAACTTGGGAAATAAAACATTAATAGGAACAGAACTGAAAACTCTCTTCTGCTCCCCAGTAATCAGAGACGCTAGAAGGGAACATGAGTACAGAAAGTCATTGCTGTAGGCAAATTAGGATTAGGCAATTTTCCCATGTCCTTGACATGGAAGGGAGCTGTAAGTAATTCCTATGGCATAAAGTTGGAAGGGAAGTTAAAAGGACCAAGAAAGAAACCAATGTGCCTTGATGTGTAGTAAGCAAAGGGAATCTTTTACTTCCATGAAAATTTGTAGCAAAACATGGGAAACAATGATTTCCAGTGACTTTGAACATAGTAGCATCCATCAGTTACCAGTTTCTAACCTTGACTTTGATTGTTTTCACAGCAAATGATTCAATGGTTAATTTCATCTTAAAGTCCCAGAAAGCATGAGGAAATGAGTCACATGAGAAATAATATATCAAAATTGTTTGTTGTCTTTTCTCATAGATTTTAGAGATTATACCTAATCCCCACCAGTCTTTAGGAATGAACATGTATTGTGCAAGCAATGTGTAGGTAGTCATATTGTACAGAGATGCTGGAGTGTAATGATAAATGATTTTAGTCAAAGTTGCTATAATTTAAGCGAAGCTGTAATAGAAAAGAACAATTAGCATATGCTGCAGTGAGTTCTCTATTACCCATAAGCACTTACATATACTTCCTAGTAAGTGTTCATGTCATTCTTCCATGTTTTCATTAAAGGCCCCCTAGATACTTCTGTTGTATGTCCACGACAAGTGAAGAGCTTAGTTCTGTGTAGGAGAGACCCAGCCAATCACCTTGCTAGCAGGGGGCAGGGTCCCCCGAGGATATTTTTTACTTATAAAGATTGTGGGCGTGCTCCCAAACACCCCTTCTGCTTTTCTGTTCTTTGCGGGGACCTGTGGTTCTGTAAGTCTATTTCCCCATTAAAGCTGTATATATTATTACAATCTGTCTACATTTATTTACGCCGCTACAGTTCTGATTGTTTTCAAGCATGGTTTGTGGAAGTAAGGTCAAAGCAGTTTTCTTGATGAGAGCTGAGATTGTTCATTTCGTTTCTTTCTGACTGGGTCATGAAGTACACTCAGACATTGTCATTCTGAATTATACTGAGGGCTTTTCTAGATAAAATCAATTTTACCCTTGAATTTAATCTGCTTGAAATAAGCAGTTTGCTCTTCCTTCTGAGGTCCCACACGATCTTCCTGATCAGAACAAAACCCCTCCGTTTCCTTGGATGGTTGGATTTCCTTGTCTTCTACCTTGAACTGAAACATCAGACCTGAGGTCTCAAGATTGGATTTGGAGGTACATAGTTTTGAGACTAGACTTGGTCTCTTAGTTTTCTTTGGGCACTAGCTAGCCAGTTTTGCAGATTTTGAGGCTTAGTATCTCTAATCATGAATACAAAGCTGTTTCCTCTCTCCCCGAGAACCCTCACTGTCCCAGCTCCATTTATATCTTATGTTGTTACATTTCCAGGACTTATAATTTGGAAGAAGTTCTTTAGAACAACAATGCTGGACAAATCTTACCACACAGAATTAAATAGGCAAACAAAGAAGGTTTCTATTAGATAAGTGTTGGGCAAAGCTGTTGGAATGGAGGGAGAAACTGAATTCAGCTCTGTGGAAACAATGCCTGTTTATAAGTAGAAGTGACTCTCTTGCGTGATAGGGAGGGATTCTTATGGTGCGGTACAATTGTCTGTATTCTGTCAATTATGGTTTAAATAAACGCTAATTGGTCAGTAGCCAGGCAGTTCATTTTACTTTTGGCCTTAGCTTCTATTCTGGATTCTGGTTCTTAATACTTTAACCACATAATAAACCATATATACATAATCCCTCTAAATGACTGACAGTGATCAAAGCAATAACAACTATTTTCTTTGTGGATAAGTGAAGAACCCAAGGTTCTTTCTTAGTGTTAAAGCCTTACCTTTGAGAGTAGCGAGGAGGGCATTCTCACTGCTAACCCCTTTCATTCTTTTCTGGTCTCACTTGGAGGGAAAAGACCAGAGACCCTTTCTCCCCCAATCCTATCTTTTTTTCAATTGCAGTATTTGTATTATTATTATCCATTATTTTAACATCGTATTGTATTTTAATGACAGGTCATGCCATTTCATCTAGAACTGAAGTGAAACAAAAGAGAAATTATACTGCTTCCCAAGAGCTAATGGGACTCATGTTGGCTACAGCTACTGGGGTTACTTCTTCCACGCAGTTTACAAGAGTAGGCATGCATTAACATGCTGCTGATGGCTGATTTTATTTTCTGTATGCAAAGTAGTTTGGGTTTCACCTTATACTAAATTAAATGACAACAGTAGCACCTTAGGGTTTTCCTAGACACTGTCACTGTGTCCAAAATTGTTGAAAGTCTTAACTTTTCCTCTGAAATTCATTCATTGGTACATATATTTATTGTAAGACACTCTCTCTGTGTATCCCTGGATGGCATGGATCTTGGACTAGGGCAGCTTGAAACTCAGAGATTCACCTGCTTCTGCTTCCTGAGGCGAGGACCATTCCTGGAGTCTCTGGAGATTTCTTAAGACTGACTTATTGGTGTCAGTGAAGCCTTCTTCATGTAATACTATGACTTTTCAATAATGTTTAAAGAGTTCTCTCAAGACCCCAAGACCCCACATTACCTAGTCTGTGTCCATGCTTGGACAATTGGAAACACTGGTCAATTTATTCTTTTATATTACTCATGATTTTCTCAGAAGTGCTGCTAAGAGGGTGTCGGCATGGGCTAGATCCTGACAGAATCCTTATGCAAAATTGACTACATTACTGTTTAGTGTCACTGATGCCACACATTAATCTACTGAGAAACACCATATGACTATTTGCAAAGGTGGAAAAAAGGGACTCAGTAAAGTTCTTTGATAGCAAAAGGGAGAATTGTTTCCAGGAAATACTAAACTGCCTACCAAACACCGTGAGCTCCTAGGTGGTGTTTTGGAACAGAAACAAAAGTCATGTGGATTTCTTTGGTGCGTATTTTTAAGGCACTATTAGTAGTAGTAGTAGCAGTGATAGTAGTACAACAGGGTTACCACTATCTTTCTGAAACATGTGAAGTTAGAATGTTTGGGTTTCTGCAAAGAGAGGTTCAGTGATAGCCCGGGAACCTCTCCCCCACTGAGTACAGGATGTGGTGCCATTGCCATTGATTCCAAGATCCCGCTTGGGAGTGGGAGAGTTGAGTTAGAAAGTCACGGCTGTGTTCCAAGGTTTTCCAGCTTAAGAAGTTTTTAGGATATTTCACAAGTCCCATGTGATCCTCTTAATTGCATGCACAAGCTCGTCAGGAGAACCTTTAGCTGAAGCAAATCAATAATGTCTTCAGAGCACAGTGGGAAGGCAGTGGTAATGGAGTTTTTAACTGCTCAGAGTGTGCTGGCCGATGTGCTTCTGAGTCTTGTTAGCCTGATCAATACTTAGACCAATAACTTCTGGGGCTTCGCGGTCAGGCAGGATTTGAGATATAGATTCTGATTAGGTGGCAGTGTGAGCAAATTAGCAATCCAGCTTCCATAGAGTCTGGCCTTAATTATAACGCTGAGACTGGTAAGTCCGGTCAATCATCAAACCCATAGCTTTAATTCTAGAAAGAATAATGAATATCTAAATATACAACATAAGATCACAGGATGATTTTTGAAACATTTTATAACAAAAAGACAACAGTGAACAAACTTTCAGATGCATTCTAGGCTGGACTGTGCTCTCCTGAACTCATGAGACTATACACAATCTTTTCCATACTTACCACTTGAGAAGGTATTTTAATGGCATTACGCTGTATGGTCCCCTTTTCTTTTCACTCTTTCCCCCCTTCTTCAAATTTCCCCTTTATAATACATCAACTTCTTTTTCTTTGAGTGTAAGAAAAAACAATTTGACCTCTTTGTGTCAGCATATCCTGGAATTTCCTCTTTTTTTTTAAAGATTTAGAAAAATATTACATAAACCATTTAAACATAAAAAATATTCAGGACCAACATAATATAAACACTACTTGAATGTGTCTCTAATAATAATGTACTAGATGAGAATGATTCCTAAATTGTTCAGATAGATTTATGCAAAGAAACAACACTCTATAGAACTTGTCTTTTTTTTGAAACTTTTACATATATTTGCAGAAATACACATTTTGGTTGATTTGAGGTTTAGATTAAGGAAAACAGACTTTCAATTTATAAGTTCTGAGGGTATATCACCATGGAAAAGACAAGGAAGGTCATTAACTGTAAGTGTCATAGTCTTGTTGCCTAGTTATGGGAAATAATGTATAAATGACTGACAAGAAAAGCGTGGCTCACATAACATGACAGTGTCACGAAACACTGACTGTGTTAGAGAGAGAGTAAGACAATTTTCAGGTACTGAAATGTGACCTGAGATTTTAATGATGAAACGAAGACCCTGAAGCACAGGTAACTTCTACTCAAAAGGTCTAAGGGGAAGCCAACTCAGCCATAAAGATGAGAGTTTTGTCTTGAGTGATCACAAGCAAACATATGGATGAAGTTTCTATTTTAAATATGCTCATGGATCATGCTGAAACATTTTCTTTCTTGATCTACAATGGTACCCAGTATATGGTAGATACTTAATAAGTGCTCATTAAATGACCTAATGGACAAGAACTAAATCTTGTAAACGAAAATGGCATTGAAGTTCTGGATGTTTCCACAGACTTCCTGTTACTGCCTACTCCAGACAAGAGTGGATTATAATATCATGCTCAATTATGTGAGTTCTAATCTACTGCTAAGACTTGGCTAACAGAAAATTTACCTCTTTTTATTGAAAGGGAAATGTTATTTTTTTAAAAAAAGTGTTCAAAATAGAATCAGCAACTCATATTATCAACCCAACAGAGACCTCAGTTAGGGAATATATATGTTCTTCCTGCCTTAAATCTGTGTCAAGGGTCAGTACTATCAAAAAAGGCCTAGAACTTGATTAAAAGGCACAATTCCAGTCCCCCTCCTCTTCACACAAGGAAAAAAATTCTGTATTTTTAAAGAATTCTATCATGACTTATGCATACAAAGGGTTCGAGAGGCACTGCATTGTGACAGCGAGTCCCAGACATTTGCTTTCGCAGTCTGAGTGAATGAAGGTCAATTGGAACAGGTGTTGTGTTTTAGTTTTGTTACTGGGCTTCCCCCCTTTGCCTAAAGAATAGAACACGGAAATAAATCATATATATCATAAGCAAGCAAACAGATAAACAAGAGTGGCCACTCTATTCTGGTGTATCTTCCTCTAATCAGCTGGAGAGCTGCCGAATTTAGCCAACCCCACTGGCAATAGGTTCACGTTAAAAATATTTGTTGTTTATTTGATGTTCAGACTTGACTGAGTATTCTATAACAAAGCTATTTATTGACATATCACAAACTTAGCTGAAAGCCTTTATAAAAGCCCCTCTGCTAACCATACTAGAGCTGAGATTTAAAACAAGTTCTGAGTGTGGGAATTCTTTGTAATATGTAACCACATAAAGAACAAGGGGTTGGTACCTGTGCAAATCATCATATTTTTTGTTTCATAATTTATACATGTTCATGTACCATTCATTATTGTAAATCAGTCATTGGCGGTAGCACATGAGGGAAAATTGTGTGTCTCTAAATCAGTAAACCAAATACGATTTATTACAAAGCAGTCGTCCTCATAAATAATCTGATGTGTCCACTTAGTAGAAAAGCCAAGAATTAGAAAGTTTATATCCTTAATTCTCCTTTAGTAAACTCTCTAGGTTGTGTCTCATTTAACTTGGGACAAATTTGAACTCATAAAAAGTTATATAATAGACATTTAAAGAACATTTCTTGCTGAAATCAATTTTGTAGCAAAAGTTTCTTCCTAGAGTAATCATTTGTGAGTCTTTTTCTCTTATTAATTTGTGAACATTCATTGTAGTTGGGTGATACAGAACAGATAGCTACAATAGTTACGAAGAACTACTGGAGAACAGCCACCAAAATGACTGATCATTTCAGCTTTTAAATACTTTTCCCTGAAGACATTTTTTTCATAGTTTTAGTAAAACATTACCGTAATATTATGCTTTCAGACTCAACATTATTCTATAAGCACTTTATCATTATATTTATTATTTGTTTATTATTACATTTATATTTATGTACATAATACCCAGGCAAGTGGCTACAAGTAAGTTTTAGTTTATTTTCTTTAATCATTTTGAGTTTGGGAAGTGTTATTCAAATCTATGCCATTTATTTATTAACACATTACATAGCAAACAGGAGCAAATGTGGCCCCCAATTTTTCCATCTTGTCACTTACAAATGTACCCAGTCTTTGGAGAAATGAAGGATGTGTTCCCCTGGGAAAGGGTAAGAACACAGTTGTAGTCAGATACTCTGCTTCCTTTCATTTAAAAACTATCAGAAGGTTTAATTGTTTTCCATGTACTGTAGGTCCGAAGAAAACCCAGTTCCCCAGACTCCAAAAGGCAGTCCAATGGGCTCAACCTGAACTATAGGGTGATTTCTGGTGGTCAGATAAAAACCAGCATTCCTCAGGGATTTGTGAAAAGGGTTCCTTCCCATTTACCAAAAGGAGTCATTTCCCTGACCATAGACAGAAGGGACAAGCGACTACCTGTGGTACCTACCAAAGCTCATGCTGGCCTCCAGGCTCCCATAGTATTACATACCTGTTACACATTTCAAAGTCCATGCTAGCATCCTAGCCCCCCCCCCCACCTCCTCCTCTACCCTAAATTCCCTTTAGCTCACAGACTTCCATTCCCCTACTGCTCATACTCCTTATAAACCTGCTGGTCTTTGTATGTTCTAGTTCTCTCTCTGCTCAGTTCCTGCTCATCTCACTATGTGTTTTCTATTCTCCACCCCCCTGCTATTCTCCCCTCTCCCACAGATAGCCCAGGCCAGCTTCAGTCTGCAGGTCATGTTCTGTCTACTTTCCCTGATCTGATGCCTCTGGCTATTCTCTCTCTCTCATGTCTACAACCCCGCCCTCCCTAACCATCCCATGGAGCAGTCACCTGTTTGTACACATACAACTTCTATAAGAGCTCAGAGAAATCCAATCATAGCTGTCACCCCGATGTAAGACTGAGTATAATTTGTTGGGTGGAAAGAGTTAAATGAACTTTAACTGAAAAGCTCCCTTTCTTTTCCTCTCAGGGTACAAAATAGCCAAGGGCAACAGTGGATGACTAATGTGTAGAACATCGCAATTAGTATAGCAAGGTACTTACAGGGATCAAATTAAAAAATTCATTAACGTACGCACTTAATTAAGAAACACTTTTCAGTTTACATGATAAATTATGACACCTATTAAATCTTCTGCTACAAGCTGTAATGGCTTCTTTGCTCCCTGGTAGAGAACTATTGCCTTTGAGGTCCTTTGAAACTCCCCGAGGACCAGTGCATTAGTTACAAGTGTATTAAAAACAATGCTTTCCCCTGCAAGGTACAAGAGCCTCTTGATTGAAAACTAATTTAAACTTAAGAAAGCACCAGGGCGCAGGAAGGAGGCTATCACCTAGCAAGCAACTCTACAATCCACACACCCACACACAATGACCTTGAAAAAGAAACAAAAGTCTTTGAATTGGCCAGGAAGATGCCCTGTTTTTGCTTCGTGTCTTGTTCCTTCTGTGTTCTCACTGACTCCCATAAGAGGAAATACTGTCATGAGACAGAGAACTCAGTGAGACCGGAGTACTTCTTAGTAGGTCAGTTTCAAACGCGTCTTATGTTTCCGTCTAGTGGGATGAATTAGGAGGGTGAGAAGGATGGAAAAGAGGGTGGGAGGGAGGGGAGGACGGAGTTAACAAGAGTGAGAATCCACACATAAGGAGTCAAATGCATCCTTCAGACTCTGGTGGGGTCTCGAGGAAGCATGGTTGTAGTGTCATACTCCCGTGCTTTTCCTGGGGATATCTTCAATGTCTTGTAGTGTTTGTTGTTCAGGATCCTGGGGCTAACAAGACCAGTAAGGGAAGCTACAGCATCAACTTGGTTTCTCAGGGTCACATCTCTTTAGGAGCCCAGGCACAATTCTATTGCCTCTGGAATAGGAGGTTCATACATAGCCCTTGCTCATTTGCTGATCTCTGCCTTCAGTGTGAGGACCAGGGACTATTACTAATCTCAGATCTCCTAGGTTAGGAACCTACCAACCCTTGGAACTTTTGGGTCCCAAGAAAACTCCATTTCTCCAGATTCCAAAGGTAGAAAAGACAAATGGCTCTCTATGGTACCTATTAGCGTACAAAAGCCCATGCTGGCCTCCAGGCTCCTTTAGTATCATAAGTACCTGCTACAACTTTCAAAATCCTTGATAATATTCTAGTTCTTCTCACTTCCTCCTCTAACCTAAGCTCCCTTCATCCCAAGACTTACCTTTCCCTAGTTACTCATTTTACTTATAATCCTTCTAACACTCAATATTTCTTCCTGTTCTCCCCTGTCTTATTCTTAAAAAATATCCCTAAGGCGGGCTGGAGCCCGCCATGAGAAAAAGTGGCTACAGCTTCCCACAGCTTCCCACCAGCAGGAAGCCGCGGGTGATGGCGGTAACAAACCCTGAGCAGGCTGGTGGAGCCCGCCAGGAGTAAAATCAGCTACAGCTTTTCACCAGCAGGAGGGCACGCACACGGCGGGTCAGACATATAAACACAGAAAATAGCCATATAAGAATTTATTAACAAGGAGAGAAAGAAAGGGAAAGAAGAGAGAGAGAGAGAGAGAGAGAGAGAGAGAGAGGAGAGAGGCAAAGCCCCGTGTGTACACCGGGACAGAACACTGGGAGAGAGCGAGCAATCGCGGGTGGTCAGAGGTTAAAAGGAGTGGGCGTGGCTAGGCAGGGACCAAAAGAATAACACCCTGTACTCATTCTCTCTCTTTCTTTACTTCCCTCTCTTGTGCCCTCTCTCTTTGCCTCCCCTACCTCTCTCCATTTCTCTGCCCTCCTTCTGCTTCTCTCATGGTCAGGTCCAGTCCACTTTGTTTTCTCTCTGCTCTGAACTTTTCCAGGTACCTCTGGCTATTCTCTCTCTGTCTCTGTTTCTCTCTCTCTCTCTCTCTCTCTCTCTCTAATATGTTAAGTACCTGACTTCTTTATTCATT
>NC_022027.1:47926118-47928097 GCF_000317375.1 Microtus ochrogaster
TCTCTCCCACCCCTATATCTACAGTCAAACCTTCACCTTAAACATGTCATGGGCAGGCATGAATCACTTTGGATTCCCTGCAGTAACCAAACTACTGTTATCAAACAATGGAAGGAAAATTCTAGGCAGGAAATGGGCAAGCAGAGGCCATAAGAATCTGGGGCAGGAATCAAAAGAGAGTATATCTCAATTCGTTTCTTGTTAAGTTCTTCCCTTTGAAATCATATAATGGATCACACCTTAAACTCCACAATGTTTAAATCTCTAATTTAGAACATGGAGGTCATGTATCTACCTTCTTCATTAAAGAGATACCACAAATATAAAGAAATAATTCCAGCACAATTAACACATGTCCATTGCTTGCTTGCTCATGTCCATTGTTGATTTTTTAGTCTGCAACATGATTGTTGTGGAAATTTCTGGAAAACTGAGCTGAGCCACACCCTTCTCAGTGGGAGAGGGCCACAAATCACACACACCAGAGTGGTGATGGCAACCAGCCTCAGGTTCAGCAAACCTTTTTATTATTCAGAAGGCAGAAGAAAGAGAACAGGGAATATGAATACTGAAGCATGAGTGGTAGCTGGGCAGGGTCAGAAGTCAGCTCCCCTACCTCCCCAGTGCTTTGGTTCCTGGAGATTTGGGGAGTGAGTGGGGGCAGTTCAGTGGAATTTCCTGTTTAAACAGGGAGCAGTTTGGGGGATGCCCACCAAGTGATAATTTGCATTTGCCACCATGAGATCTAGGTCTAGCCAGAAACTGTTTGAAATGCAGTTTCTGGCCACAGAAAGCTTGGCCTCGCCCTTAGATTTTCAGTGTTGGCATTTTCCATTGTGTAGTTTGCTGGAAATGTTGTGGTTATCTGTGGCATGACTGTTACATTTCATAAGGTGGCCCGAACAAAAGGAGGCTTGTAATAATAAGGCTTGAGGTAAACACTGACTTACTCTCCACACAACTGAAACTGTCAACCTTCCATTTTACAAAGTTTTCCTGTGTGATTTACAATTAAAATTGGAGATCTTGCTAACCTTGCACTTTTATCCATGGCAGGACGATTTAGAGCCGCAGGTGTGAGCAACCCCAGGTCCACAGCATCTTCTCATTGCCTCCAGCCTGGAGAATAGAAACCACTCCAGATGCCTTCAGGCTTTCCTGGGATACCTTAACTGACAGTTAATTATTTTTACAGTTCAATCTTTCATAAGGCATGCAGTGCCATCCAAAGCAGCTGCCTCATATGACACTCTTGATGATCATTCTTTCCCCCAAATGATATTCTTTCTTGGCTTCCCAGAACTCTTTCTGGAGAAGGGGACACTTGTGAATTCCAAAAGAAGGCATGTGTTATACCAACAGGAAGGGAGAGCCACAGAATTCTCAAAAGGAACGCTGTTCAGCCAGCTACCACAGTAGGCAACTGGAAATTAGTCCCAGGAAATCTCCTTGGAGATTGTAAAATCCATGGCTTAAAATTATTCTAACCACAGACACGGGGTCTGGAACAATTATGTGTTCCTAAGAGGCTTTGGTCAAGAGTTTCTAGTAAGAATGTCAATGTTTGACATTTAGAAATTTCTTCATTATTTCATATGCAAATACTATGTATTTATATATTCTCTTCCTCTTTCCTCTCTTTACCCCAGCTGCTCCTAGACTTTCCCTCCCTCCCCTGTATTGCTCTCCCAACTTCATGTCTTCTTCCTCCCTCCTCTCCCCCATTCCTCCCCCATCCTTCTTTCCTTCTTCCTCTTTCTCTTCACCCTTTGTGTAACCCACTGAATCCAGTTAGCGCTGTCTGTCCATGTGAGTATAGCTTCCTTCCCTTTGTACCTATCAGTAGACAATGACTTCAGTAGTGGTTTGAATGAGAATGACCCCTACAGGGTCATATATTTGAATGTTAGGCCCACAGTTTTTGGAGCTGTTTAGGAAGGAACAGAAGTTGCGGCCTTGTTAGAGGAAATGTGTTTGAA
>NC_022027.1:47928211-47934704 GCF_000317375.1 Microtus ochrogaster
AAGTGGTTATTGGCACAACCTTTAAGCTCTTAGCTACTGTTCCAGCACCATGCCTGCCTTCCAGTCCGTACCATGCTCTCCACCATGATGGTCACCCTCTGAAACTGTAAGCAAACCCGCAATCAAATACTTTCTTCAAAAGTTTTTGTGGTTATGGTGCCTCCTCCCAGCAATAGGAAAGTAGCTGAGATGGCTCTTCAGCTGGAGTGGAGACTCATGTACTCACTTCCTCTCCATGCTACATTTTCACCCTGTTGTGCCCACGAGCATCTGCGTTTCCTATCATTATATGGGTAAAAGCATTTGAGCTTAAAGATGCAGATGTTGCCAGTGGAAGAGATGCTTCCCACACCTTAAAGCAATAGCACTTAAGGACTTTTATTAGTTTTTCCATTTAACTAGAAATTGTGATTTAGATAGAAGGGGGAGGAGAGGAAGGAATGCTTCTCCACAGAAACAGCTTTTCAATGGAAGCGGGTTTGTCATAAAATGGGGACAAGTCCCAGAGAGAGAAAATAAATAGCGCACGAGGATGCCAGAGGAGGGAAAGAACCTGGTTCCCTAGGGAAGTAAAACGTTTCTATCACAAAGCTCACTTTTCATTAGCACTCCAACCCAGGGCAATGCCAAAGATCATCACCAGACTTCCTGCTAGCATGCATCATTGACGCTGCCAGGCAATTCAGATTCAAAATATTATGATGATGTCCCTTTTAGGGGTTATTTTATGCTCTACCCTCCTAGTATGAGTTTCCTTCAAAATAAATAAAAAATAAACTAAGACAAAACCTCAGCTCTCATATCTGATTTCAGTCTTGTGCTTCCAGGCCTGGCCGCTCTTTTTTTTATGTGCAAAAATTCAGCAGTTGAGGAGGGCAGATGCAGACTACTATATGATATTATGTCTTTAGCCTATGCTATCCAGTAATAATATAATAACTAATCCTTACAGAAGGCTTAAAAAGGTCCACAGCAAGCATAAGGTTGTAGCCATGAAGTGACTTTCCCATGTACTGAGGAAAGTAGGCACTAGCTCAGGTATTCTGATCTTAGGAGTAAGTCTTTAATATCTATCCAGGATTGTTTTCCTAAAACAATCACTGAGCAGCCATCTCAGCAAACGGTTGCCTTTATGGAAGGGAAATAAAATGCCTAATGGGTATGAGGACAGAGCCCCCATCTTGGAGGAGGGTACAATAATGTCACCATTAGTGAGATTCTAGAATTAAAAAGTTAGCAATACATTTTCCTTTTTAAATAAAATATTCAGCATCAGTGATACAGACTTTCTATCTCGTGTAAGTGTTCCATCTATTTATTTTGCAAGCCTGCTTTAATGCTATTTTGAATAACAATATTTGTGCAGTCAACTGTACAAAGTCTTATAAGAAAGTCATATGGTAGAAATTTTCCCATTTGTTCCTGAGTATCCCTGACTTTCTTGAAGTAGAAATTTCAGACAGTTAATTTCAGATTCAAGTTTTAAAATAGAGCCTATTTCTCCCAGTAGCATGCTGGTGGTTTAAAGTAGAACACAAATGAGTTTTCAAGGTTCTTGAGACATTTTAATAAATCACTGGTGAAAAACATAAGATTTTTTTCAGGTGATGAGGTGTTAAGCAGTAGATCATCCTTAGCAAAGGTTTTCTTTGCAGATTGTTTTTTTTTTTGGTGCGGTAAGATCCCTTATGAATGCATCAAAATGACCCATAATGGCTGCTAATCACCCTCATGTCAGGGCTTATAGCTTCAATATATCTTCCTAAGACTACATCAGAAGACAGTTACAGTTTCAAGAAGCAGTGCTTTAGATTGCCATCAAGTAAATCCCTGGCCCCAGTTCACCCAAGTGCACATTTCTGTTTATGGTTGAGGAGGGCAGTTGTCTGATTTTTGACTCTTTTCTAGAATAATACAAAGGGGTGAGGGAGAAGGAAACTTTGTTGGAAAAGCATTAATTCAAGTAAGATGAATTGATCTCTAAGGGGTGAAATGCTGAAGGCCCCCTGTCACCTCTAGTATACCTGTTGAGCCCCCTCCATTGGGCTACCCGTTGTCCTCTGTTAATGGGTTCTTTTTTTCTGCTCCAGCCTGCCCATGTCTGCCACATAAAACCAACTGTGTGCTTCTTGTTTAACCTTATTCTATCTATGCGTTTACTTGTCTTATGTTTAGCCACCTGCCTTCTGTTCTGAAGTAGATAAAGTGTGTTGGGCTGAAGTTGCTGAGTATTTCTCCTCAAGGTTTTAACCCAGCTGCCTCTGCTGACCGGCTCTGCTATACTTGAACCTGCGATTTCTTCATCTCTCTGCCCCATAATGTTGGAAACTTTTGAGTTTTATGTTACTGTCTGATTCTAATTATTCTGCTTCTCTTCCTGCATGCCTTTGGATTCTGACTCACTTGGCTTCTTCAAAACAGGGGGCTTGAGTTTGGCTCTTATTCTCTCAAGCTGTATCAAAGAATTATTCCCCAGGACTTCCTTTTCTAACTGATGATTCTACTTTTTATGAGAACTCAGATGTCATTAGTTATATGTTGTGATATTTTGTGTTCTGACAATAAAGCTTGCCTGGTGATTATAGGACAGGGCTAGCCACTAGTATACCATAGAGTTCTGGAGGTCTGTACAGACAGGCAGGAGGTGGTAATACTTGGCAGAGAGAAGAAGTGATAAGGCTGGGCATAGACAGGATCTCAGTCCTATTGGTCTGAGGATTCGGGGAGGAAAGGCGTGACTGTGGATGTTTCGTTGCTTCTCTGGTCTTTCAGTTTTTACATCAGTATCTAACTCTGGGTTTTTCTTGATAAGACCAATTAGCATCACATTTCAGGTATATACTCACACTTACATAAACTCTTGTTTATGATATTATTCTTTTAGTGTGGGCAGTATTTTTGTGCATTTGCAGAATTTATATAAAAATGAAAAGAAGACAGGTATTTCTGAAATTAGAAGTAAAACTTATAGACTTATTTTCTAGTCATATATTTAGCAGAAATTCCTTTTAAGCAAAGCAAGCAATTATATTGTATTTATGTTAGTATGTGTGTGCTTGTATGTGTTTGTGTGTGTGTGTTGATAAAGTCATAGGACATTTAGCTATGCAAACATAAAGTGAAATACATCTAATGACAAAAGATAATTTCCATAAAACTTTTTTGGTCCTGTTTGCCATGGATTTAAGCATCATCTTATTCAATTTCACTTTCTCGTTGTATAAAGAAATATGTTCTACTTTTCTTTAAATATGCATGTTTTGCCTAGGATCTTAAATGTTTCTCCAAGGCTTGACGTTTGGCTTTGTCACTGACCTGTGACACTACTGGGAGGAGGTGAGACACCACTGAAGAACAAGCAGTAGTTGAAGGATGTTAGATCCCCAATGATAAACTGGGCAGGAGAAATTGAGACACCTGGAGTCCCCCTTTCCACCATTTTTTCTTCTGGACCAATATAAGTTAGCAATTTTACTAATCATGTATTCCTCCAAGCATGATCTACATTTGGCCACACGTGATGGAGCAAAGAGGTCCTGCCTGAGACCTCTGAAAATTTGAGCTGGAGTGAGTCCTCTTATCAGTTCATTCCCTGCAGTAATTGTATCACAACAACAAGATGTGGAGCCGACTGGTCAAGCTTACAGCTGTCATGTTTCATATGTACATAATATCTATTTGCTTCAGTTGCAGTGAAAAAAGCTAGGGACATAATACCTCTCCATTTAAATGATAAAGTTTAACAATACAGTCTCTCTCATGCCCTAATGTTGCTTGTTAGGGATAAGATTTCAATAGTACAAAAAGTTATATACTTCATGTTATTCTGACTAAAAATAAACTGCAATTCACACTCCTCATCTGAGAGACTTCTTTGGACTATGGATGGTGAATAACAACAGGTCACGGTGCAGAGAATAAACATCTATGACCTACTTAGTCATAAAAGGGATATCTATACCGAACCACCTTGTCTCATGCTCAGAGAACATCAGTAGATGAGGAAATAGAAAGATTATAAAAGCCAGTGATTTGGGAAGGGAAGATAGAATTGTGGTTTCTGAATATGCTGTGCTCATAAACGCACAACATCTATTACCTGCACAAGACCCGTGTAAGAACAAGCCAGTCAACATTCCAGAATTGGGAGGGAGTGGTGCTCATGAGCCTCTGCCCCTAGCCAAGGTGCTATTGATAGTTGATGGCTGCCAGGGGAGGGAGAATAAGTTTTCTTTAAAGGTTTGTCCCTTATTAGATAAATTGAGCCCTGAGGGATTCTCCCACAGCCCTGCAGATATACAGAACACAAATAGGACTCAGTGTATTATAATATACATGAAAAGAGGACATAAAGTTGGGAGGGGATTAGGAGTGTATCTGGAACAGTTATAGGGAAGAGGGGAGTAGGTAAATATGACCAAAATTCGCTGTATGCATGAAATTCCCAAAACATTAAAATATACTTGCAAAATAAAACTGCAAACGTCAGTTTCTATTTATTTATCACTCATTTTAATGAGTTTCCTTCATACTTGTGTTTGGTCAGATTCTTCTGTAGTTTTCATCTTAGAGATCAGGGGTTAAAAGACCAGAGCTTTTGCATTATTTCAGGTTTCCAGTGACTTTATCATTTCTTTTCATGACATCAATGGAATATTTAATTCAAATAGATGCTCTAGAGAAAGTGTGTCTTCACTTTATACCTAAACAATACTGGTATCTCTGCTCTGGACAAATGAGAGTGCTTGATACATTGAGAGAAAGAAAGGAATCATTTAATTCTTCCCGCAAATAAAAAGAGAGCAGAAAGAAGAAAGATGTCAAACCCTTTCCTCCAGAAATTTTCATTGTAACAAAAATGGATGGTGAATCGAGGAATGATTAAGCCCAAAGCATACTGGCTCCTGCTGTTCGTTTATCTTGAATGGGAGTTTGACACATATTTCACTTTGAAAAATTATGATTTATATCACTAGTTCATTTCTTTCTTTCTACTACCATCACCCAAGGCTACCTTCTGTTTGAGGGCAGACCCAGTACCAAACACCTGTGTGGCAGATACGGTCTCTGCTTCCCTTGGCTTGATCCATCTGCGGGATGAGTCTGTGTGCCAATGATGGTCATTCAAGTGGGACTAGAGTCCTAGAAATTTGTGAGACTCCAATAAACACTAAGTAAACATCTTTCCTCTTCTATCAGTCCTTCTCCAACCCAGTTTACATGACTCTTTCCCTAACCAAAATCTTAGAAAATATCCACAAACAATTACCTAAGTAATTACAAAAATCTAAGCAAGGCATTTGCCGACCATACATGACCTGTATGTCAATGAAGCATACTTGAGTCCACCTCCACCAGACTCTGTAGGGTAATAAATTGGCAAAGTGGCTGGCAAATGCCTTGCTTAGATTTTTGTAATTACTTAGGTAATTGTTTGTGGATATTTTCTAAGATTTTGGTTAGCAGACGGTAAGTGATATTTTGATTCTGAAGCAACCCACAAGCTACTATATAAAACCACAAATGCCAAAAAATTTCATTTGGAGTTCTAAATGCTTCTGCTGTAAGAAAATTATTTTCTTTTCATCCTTTGAGCTAAATTGTTGTATGCTATAACACCATTAGGTATTTTTTTGTTTTATATTTAAACTTCAATTACAGAAGTTTCAATATTTTTCTCTCCTTATAACCAATTATTAAGGAAAATATTGATGAGTTTATTAATTTATGAAAACATTGTATGTCTGTATGTATTGCACATGTATGCATATCTGCTCATGCATGGTTGTGCATGTGTAGTGCTATGGACAGAACATAGTTTCCTGCATGCTAGGTGAGAACTTTATGACCAAGGTGCATTTGCAACATCCAGAATTAATTTAATCAAAAGGCAACTACCAAATCATTGAAATGTGACCAAATTGTTTCCATTTAACTCTATATCCATTTCAATTTACTTATACAAATTACATATAAAAATCAGATTTTAGGTAAAAGAGACAATCACTGAGCATTTATGTGTAAAATGAACAAAATCATACTAACTTTTGAAGCTACAATAGACAATGTCTAGGAGACAGACTATGGAGACTTCCCTGTGGGAAGTAAATATCTAAATACTAAACTGTTTTTAGGATTTTAATTACTCTGATTGTTTGCATCTTGCATTTTAATGTTGGTTAAATTTTCTAGAAGGTTTTTCCTTAAACTACTTGTCTGGGGTAATACAAGGTTTATTCAGAATTCTGAGTATTTTAATACTATGCAACTTTTAGTTTTTGAATACTTTAAAAGGTTATTGTAATTTTCCTTAATATCACTCCTAATGTAAATCTCCAATTTACACATGGGTACTAAATACCAATAAAATAAACGGGAAAGGGTTGAGTTGTAAAGGTGTTTTTCAAGGAATTAAATAAAACGGAACTTACAAATGAATTTTATTTAGATGACTAAAATAGTTTTATAGAAATAGGGAGGAGAAAGGAACACA
>NC_022027.1:47935011-47943466 GCF_000317375.1 Microtus ochrogaster
GCTCTTGGTACTAAAACTCACTAAAGAATTTTTTTGCAGGGCTATGGCATGATCAGATTTGTCATTTGGACAGGACACTACTACATAATGACATTTGTAGGATAATGACTCAAGCAAGGCTTTGGTAAAGAATTACTGAAATAATTAAAAGGAAAGGTAACATGACTCATAACAATGGTAGAGGCAATGGGGATGGTGGGCAAAGTTTGGACAGAAAAAACAGAATTGTCAACTCATTAGGGAGATTTAGTTTTGTGTATTTTGAGTTTGAGGTAGAAGCATATGGATAATAAGCATAAAGACCAAATAAAGCCCTTAGTTCAAAATCTAAGATCCTAAGTCTCCAAGGAGAGAAAACAGTTGGTGGGGGGCGGGGATAAGAAGGGAAATAATTGGGCCTTATTCAGATTAAGTTGCTCACAGAGGAGAGTTGACTGATGTGATCCGGAGACTAAGAAAGATTAAGTGGAGATATAGACATTAAGGATTGGGAGAAGAACTCAAGATGAGAAGGAATTATAAAAATCATTAGATGAAATCTGGGCAATGTTTTATCAATGTGATGGTATAGAATTACTAGTACATAGATTGTTTACTGCTGTGTACTAATAAATCACCCCAAAATGTAGCCACTGAAAACAGTATGATTGTTTCTTCGTGTTAGATTTTTAGTGTCAGAAATAGGAGCATGAGTTTTATATAAGTGTTCTTTAGATGGTTGCAATGTCAGGACAACTACTTCAGTTGAGAGTGATATGATACCAATTCACTCACAACTTTACATGCCAGTAGGCAGAGTTAGTTGCTCAAATCTTCTTGGTGTAAGAGGCTCAGTTCTTTCATATGAGGAAGGAGCTAATCGCAGCCTGTGACTGACTTAATCTTCACTGATAAAATTAGAGTATTAAGAAAAGTAAATGCTATTTAATGATTGAAGAACACATATGGGTTAACCAGGCAAGAAGAGACTTGAAGTGGAAAGCAAAGATAGTTGCTAGAGGCCAGTTGTTAGTCTGAATTTGACGTAAATCACGCCCCAAAGAGAAGTTGGTAACACACAAAAGGAGGGGCATAGTTTCTTTAACAATGGAGGAGATAAAAATAATTGTAATTCATGTCCGTAAATTCATAGCAGCAGATTCTCACACTAACTCATATCAGTTACAACTTCAGCTTTTTTGTTGAGGTAGGTTGGGAAATACAGAGAAATCCATTTCAAGGGGCAGGTACAGGCATAGCAGAAGGAGGTTAGCAGTTTACTGTAGTAGCATATGGTGAGAGACAGAATGACTGGAACTATCCTCAGTTTGTATTTGAACACATTCCTATGTGTAAGTGATTTACAGTGTATATTAATCAATACAAACCTTCTCTCAATTACAGAATGACTTGAAAAAATAGCATGTTAAGAATAAATTTGAAGTAGTAAATTCAGAGGTGGGAGAAGTTGGCCTTAGGAAGAAAATTGATGAGTCTATGCTATAATTCAGACAGAAGGTAGTAAGTTCCCAAATCAAGATATATATATCTCACAATGAAGTTTCACAGGTGACGGTGAAGACAGGGTGAGCTGTGAAAGAAGGTGGTGTATGTTAACAGATGGACAAAAATTCGACAGTCTATGAGATTTTAGCCTTGGATCTCAAATAAGTCACTTATCTGATTTCAAATTTTCAGTTCATTACATTTATTTACATGTGTGTGTATGTGTGTGCATCACAGCATGAATGAGGAGGTCAGATCTTCTAGGAATGGGCTCTCTTCTATTGTGTGGGTTACCTGGGGTCTCACTCAGATCACCAGGCTGAAGGTGTGTCCTTACTCAGAGAGCCACCTCACAGTGTGCGTCATTGATTTCAGGGATGCTGGGTTCACTTCCACATTTTCTATTCTCCTCCCCCAATCAACTAACATTAACAATACAAATTTTTTTTATATTTGTTCATCCAATAATAGAGGTAGATTATAATATGGAGCTCTCATAAAAATCAGGTTATTTGTGTATTCTTTTTGTTTCTTATGTGTTTACCTTTAAATATTTCCTTCTTTATGTATTTTTTTTGGGGGGGTACATACGTTCAACACAAGAAGGTGGAGTCTTAGGACAACTTGAGAGTCATTTCTCTTTTTCTACTCTATGGGATTCTGGGATTGAATTTAGGTTATCATCCTTGGTAGCAAGCATCTTTACCAACTGAGCCATCTCGCTGGCCCATTTGCTTTTTGAGTATGAATATGACCTATGTATAGGGAAAGTAGCTGCTTCCTGAAACATACTCAAAGAGAGAAAATAAGTTTGCATGGGACCTGTAAATTTGGAATTTGGCTCTTGGGGGTTTTATGGCCTACATTACCCATTACCACTTAAACACAGTTGAGCATTTTAGCTTAGCGAAGGATACAAGAATGTGTGGCTGACATAGTTTTGATATATCTAGATCTATATCTATCTAGATATCTTTGGGGAAAATATGGAGATATCTCTGATTGGAGACTAAATGCAAATGTCTAGAAACTCTTAAGTTTTAAATTTGTACTACATCTAAGTGTCAGTCATTTAAACTTACTTTTATTTTCTGCAAGAAGGCTGTGTTGTTTCAAAGCAGGTCAAAATTATAAATAGCCATCCAGTGCTCCCAAACTGCTCTATGGATGGCAGGAGCTGAATACTTAATTTATGGCTAATGTTTGATTGGATGTTAAATGTTAGTCAGAGAGGCATTCTGAGATGATCTGATTAGCTTTTAGCACCTAGAGGTCTTTTCTCAGTGGAGTCTGTGCTCTGTAATTAGGAACCTGTACTATAAATGTCTGACAGAGCCAGTTGTTGATTCATGTGACAGCAACAGACATAATGACAGAGGGCCGACTGAAGGAAAGCATGTGCAAAAGAGTTTGGGATTCTGGTGAGTGGTAAACCCTTCTTAATGAAAAGTACTTACATTAATGTGTAACTTACCACATAATTTGCTGTGAAGAATTTCTTCACTTTGTTTCTTTGTAAAACAGTGTTATTGGGTGTGCTAGACTATTTTAAAATGTGTACTTGTAAGTAAATGTGTGTCTGAGCCTTGATCTGGGGTTACCCAAGGAACTCATCTGTGAGCACACTATGCCAAGCTGACAAGATTATGATTGGAATTAATTTTTATATAAATCATTTTGATCATTGCATGCACAATTATTAAGACTGATCCTAAGTTATTTAAAAATTATCATGCTATATTTCAACATTTAATAGGATATTATATGTGTGTATCTTCTAAATTGTAGAAGTTTGTAGTAAAAGGCCTGATAATTTCTTGTCCATCAATTTTTCAATCAATATTTGCAGGGACATGCAGCCTATTCTTGAGGAGGACTGTAGGCCAAGCATGTGTGAGAACTGGGAGTAGGGATGGAGTCCTGCATCTCTCCAGAAGGGTTTTTCTGACTCATTCTCATGCTTCATACATTATAGATTTCCAAGGAAACCTTCCTTTGAAAACACTTTCAATAAAGTATTTCATGGCACTGACTCTGAGTGTTGTTGCCTTTTTGATTCCTATGATTTACGACTGAAGCAACTGGAGCCCAGGACTGTTCAAGGCCATGTCTCTAGTTGATGAAAGACACAAAATGTTGCTGGAGGCTGCTTGTTCATTTCCTGCCTGCCCAGACCCAAAATAATTACACAGAGACTATGCTATTTGCAATACTGTTTGGTCAATAGCTTAAGTGTATTTTTTGCTAGCTCTTATATCTTAAACTAACCCATCTCCATTAATCTGTGCATCACCATGAGGTTGTGGCCTACCTGCAAAGTTCTAGTGAGCTCTGCAAGTGTTGTCTGTCTCCTGGGGAAGCTCCATGGCTTCTCCTTGACTCCGCCTACTCTCTCCTTCTCTATCTGCTTGGAATTCCCACCTTGCCCTATTCTGCTAAGACACTAGCTGAAAGGGCTTTATTCATTAACCAATAAAAGCAGCACATAGACGAGGACCTCCTACACCAACAAAAGATCAAAACAAAGCTTGCTACAGAGACTTCAGGCCAAACATTAGCAGAGAGAAAACTTTGAACACACAGCTCTGAATGGGATATATCCATCAAATCCCTCCCCTCAGAACTCAGAGAAATCCCACAGAAGAGGAGGCAGGAAGAGTGTAAGAACCAGAGGGGATGGAGGATACCAGTAGAACAAGACCCTCTAACTCAACCGAGCAAAGCTCATCAATACTCACAGATACTGCAGCAGCAAACTAGGGCCTTTACGACACTGCACCAGGTCCTCTGTGTATATATTACACCTTGAGTTTAGTATTTTTATGAGACTCCTATGTGTGTGAAGGAGTGGGTATCTGATTCTTGTGCCTTCTCTGGGGCTCCTTTCCTTTGGTTTGTTTGCCTTTTCTAACTTCCATGTGATGGCTATTGTTTTCTTATTGTATTTTATTTTATCATATTTTAAAATTATCTCTTAGAAATCTTCTCTTTTCTAATGAGAGACAGAAGAGAAGTGAATATAGATGGGAGGGAATTTGGAAAGGAATTTGGATGAGTAGAGTATGGGAAAAGAATCTATTTTCAACAAAATGGGAAAAAACCTTAAAAAGCAAACAAACAAAACCAAAGCTTGAATGTCATCCCTATTTCCTCTGCTAAGAATGAATCTCCCCCAAAAATATTCTTATAACTAGTGAGTGTCCTTTGATAAATATATGCTAAAGGTCTAAATACTTGTCTAATGCCTTTTGGTAAGTAAATATGAATTCTCTAAACTAGCTGTTCTAAATAAGTGTCCCTAGAAATCTGAAATCAGTATCATCACAGGTTCCCTTTGAGATACATCTGCCAGGCTCTTGTTGCAATGAGCTGAAATCAGCAGCTTTGCACACACACACACACACACACACACACACACACACACACACACACAAATCAGGTGGCTTTTTTGATGTAAAGATCTTTATTTTTGTCAGGTGACCCAAGAACAATGTAAGACACAGTGTCAGCCCCCTTCACTAGAACCAATATGTGATAGAATTAACTCTCGGCCTGGTTTTGGAGTTTGTAGTTGGGTTTGAGCATGTTGCTTTTGGGTCTGTGGCAGGGGAAACAAACAGCGGCAAGACTTGTAAAGGAGGAGAGTAACTTACCAAACAGCCAGGAAATGCAAGAAAACCCTGGATCCTACAATTCCCCGGGGATTGTATATATACAACATATATATGTATATATGCATGCACACACAACACACAATGTATGTATGCATGCATACATATATGCACGTACTAGCTTATTTTATTTATGAAATATATCCTATAAAATATTGTAAAGAAATCTGAAACTGTAGTATTTTACAGAGCGTACAAACTACCCTTTTATCATCCACTATAATAATAATTTCTCAGTTATTTCAGTGAAGTTTCCAAGTAACTTGATATTTTCCTGCATCTGACAATTTTTAATTAATTACACAATTGCTTCAGCCACATGCACTTGATTAGTGTAGGGTGATGTCTTGATATCTTGGAGGCGTTCTCTATAATGAATTTTTGCAAAACTTAAAATATTTTTGCCAATTAAATATTTCTTTTTAAGCTTATTATTATTATTATAATTTTCTTTCTCTTGACTAATAATTATTTTTCCCTTCACAGTTACAGCCCTGTACCCAGCTAATGTTGTTCTTAAGAGATGCATTGTTCTTGGACTCTTCCTGAGCTTTTGAAAAACACAGGTGGATCAGCTATGGACCTCATGCTGCTGCCACTTCTGTCGTGTGCTTACTAAAACAGAAATACATGATGGACCAATTAGGAAGAACCTCAAATAATAGATGAACTGTTAAAATGATCAGAGTTTTATGAAAACCAGTAAGCATCAGAACTTATATAAAAGTGGCTAAATTCCTGCTTGAATATGAAATTAATTATAGCAATGCCCAATTATAATAATGAACTGGACTTTTCAACTGGACTTTTCCTAACACGCTTTGCTCTTGGGTAGAATGTAATATGCAATGAGTTGTTCTTTGACCCCCATCCATAATGACTTGAACATAAGTACATAGAAGGAATCTATTGGAAAGTGTGTTGTCTTCACAAAAGTTGTCCAAACTTTCATATCATTTCAGTGAACACTGTGTATTTGTTGGATACAGAGTAAGTGATGGTTATGCGCTAAAGCTCCCAGCATTCATTCCGGCCTTATCCTGAAGAATAAATCCAAAGGTAGACACATGAAATCATTGTGTACGATATTAACACTCTTGCTGGACAGAACCAACTGAGTCTTACACAGGCCACCTCTGCCTTTGTCTCTCCCATTTCCGACAATCTCTCCTACTCTGTCTTCTTATTTCTTCCTTTTTTAGCCTCTTACTCTTCTCTCCTGCTTTCTTCATCTTCCATTCCTTCAAGTGTCTTCCCATTGCCCTGTCCTTCCTTTTCCCAGTGAACATGATGCTTCTTGCTGAGGTCGCTTCACCTTTAAAATCCCCATGTCCACATGGATACGAGTAGACGTGAAATTCCACAAACTTCATTGGAAAGGCAGTTCTTTAGACGATCACTAAAATGCTTCTGGTTAGAATTCTATTTATTTATATAGTGTGTGTGTGGGTGTGTTGAGGGAACATGCAAGTGTGGATTGACATCACAGGAAAATTTGCAGGAATTGGTTCTCTCCCGGGGATCCCAGGGATGGAATTCAGATCCTCGGGTACTGTGACAAGTACATATACCCACTGGACACCTCATTGACATTAGATTCTATTTTTATATTTTTAGATAAAGGCATTTAAAAAAGATTGTAGTAAGTTTTCTATCTTTTCTAAAGTCTACCCTTTCCTTGTAGAAAGCAAGACATACTTGTTGGGGTTACTCATACATAGATAACGGAGTATAAATGACTTAAAAGCATGTACATTGTTGTACCATCCCTCTTTTTGTTTGTGGTCCTACTTTGCTTAATTTGGTCTGCAGGCACGAGCATGGGTGGAGAGTTACTTAGATGGGAGAGGGAAGGAAGTAAAAGATAATAGGAGAGGAAATAATCAAAACCCATTATAATATGTATATACATGATGACATTTTGAAGAAGATGCTACAGGCTTATTCAGAATTTGCAACAGTATTAAGATTAAAAGTATTTTAAAATATTGTATTTGTAGACTTTTGTTTGCATCTGTAGTAATGTATATAAACATGCATACATATAAACATAATGATACTCATTTGTTTACACATGTATGCATTCTCTATTGTCTTGTACAAATATGCTCAGGTTCATTAACCTATATTCTCTAGTATTTGAAAAGTATGAAAATAATGTGGAGCACTAGTAGAAGCTGTCAGCTTATTTTTATTAAAATTAGTATAGGTACTTGTCAGTTTTCTGTAAAATTTTATTTAAATAACATGGGATTCAAATAAGAGGAAATAAAATATAATCCATGAATTTTCAAAATATCTTTGAGCAATAGAAAGAATAAAGGAGATTTTCATTTTGTGTAGGCTCAAATATTTTCAGCAAAATGACTTTAGCTGAGATTTAAGTGTAGATAAAAATTTAAAAATATTTTGAGATTATAGAATGAGAAAGATAATAATCATAAATTCTTTCAGCATTTATTTATTTATTTTTGCATGTATTGTATACTGTTTATATGTAGATTCAGGTATGTGCATGCATATTTGAGAATAATAGATTAATGTTAGTTGTATTACAAAATTGCTTTCCTCGTAAGTTTTGGAGAGAATCTTTACTGAACCTGTACCTTATTGATTCTCCTCGTCTGACTTGCCAGTAAGTTCCAGGGTCCTCCTCCTTCTACCTCCCTATGTTGGGATTATAGTATTCCCCCATGCTTGGCTTTTTATGTTGGTGTCCAGTAATTTCTTGGCAAGTAGTTTATTTCTTGAAGCATCTCCCAGTCCTAACTTCCTAAGTTTCCACACTGAAGATCATTGACCTGTAACCAGTACTATGCTGTCCACATCCTCTCTATAGTTTTGATGTGCATATGCTGCTGTTTATGCTTGTAAGATTCTAAAAGCCATTCAGCATGGGTTTCCTTTACCATGATGGGTTCCCAACATGACATCAAATGAATAACAGAAATAAGGTCAGTGAACACTAAGAAAGAACTTGGTGTGTAAACTTGGTCTTGAATATAAGGTCTTAGCTTTCTGAAAGGCAGTGCCAACTGCCCCTTGTGCTCAAAACATCTCATCTTAAGAAATCTGTTTCATCAGAGAGAATTCTGAAGTTAACTGATTCCTGGGTTCAAAATACTGATTCTTAAAAGAAAAAGACATTTCATAGAAGGAGTGATGTGGGAGGTCCTTCTGTATATGGGTTGCTTTTATTGGTTAATGAATAAAGCTGCTTGGACCTATGAAAGGGCATAATATGGCCAGGCTGGAAGATCTCTCTCTCTCTCTCTCTCTCTCTCTCTCTCTCTCTCTCT
>NC_022027.1:47953990-47955327 GCF_000317375.1 Microtus ochrogaster
AGGGCCAAGCAGTATTTAAAAGAATACAGTGTCCGTGTAATTATTTCGGGGCATAAGCTAGCCAGGCAGCCGGGGTGCGGCCAGGGTGCTGGGGATGCAGCCCCACCGCTCCTATTACTACAAGGCCTAACTGGACCATTATCATGCTTCTATGGAAGCCAAACATTGGGATGTCTTAGACATGTACATTAATCTACCTCTTCTATACTGGGGCATCTCAAGTCCTGGCATCTCTAAATCTAATAGCATTATGTATACAGATATAGCAATAACAAGAATTCAAAGGTTACCATATTTTAAAATTTTTTTCTATTTTTTCCTGTCCTATTTAGGGTGTCTGTTGCTATGAAAAGACACCATGACCACAGCAACTATTATAAAGGAAAACATTTAATTGGCAGTGGCTTATAGTTCAGAGATTTAGTTCACTATCATCATGGTAGGGAGCATGGCAGCATGTAGGCAGACATGGTGCTGGAGAAGGAGCTGTTACATGTTGATATATAGGCAACAGGAAGTAGACTATAACATTGGGAGTAGCTTGAGCATAGAACTCAAAGCCCACCTCCAGAGTGACACATTTCCTCCAGCAAGGATACATTACTTTAACAAGGCTACACCTCCTAATAGTGCCACACCCTATGAGCTTATGGGGACCAATTACATTCAAACTACCATATTTGCTTTTAGTATAGCATAGTTATTTATGATCTCTGAATTGTTTCATTCTCTTTAAATATTTGGGTTTGGGAAAAGAATAAAAAGAACAAGTAGACTTAAGCTTTAGAGAAGGTTTGCCATTCATTTTATCCCTGGTGTAGTCATTCTCACACTCCTGTGATAGCCACATCCCCAATAAAACAGTTGAATCTAGTCCTCAAACATCAGGCCCTCTGTTTGTTCCACCCTCCACCCCTTCACTGTAATTTCCAAACTGCCACAAAGTGAGCACAGTCCTTGTTTCTGAAGTCCTTGTTGCTCATGTCCTTGTAGATCCTGGAAGATGACTGGCAGTGAAGAAATGTTGACAGATGGAATTAAATTGGTTTTCTCCATTGTCGTGGACTCTAACCCTCTGAAACCATAAGCCCCAAATTCAATGCTTTCTTTTTATAAGTTACCTTGATTTTATCACAGAAATACGAAAGTAACTAAAGGAGTAAGCAAGTGACATTTTAATGTTCTTTCAAATCCTCTGGTCTTGTACCAATGACCATCAGGGCAAGAAGCCTCTATGCTGGAGCAATAGCCGAGAGCTCCCGTTGTGAGGCAAAATGAGAGAGAGAGAGAGAGAGAGAGAGAGAGAGAGAGAGAGAGAGAGAGATTTGGGAATAGCA
>NC_022027.1:47955427-47963179 GCF_000317375.1 Microtus ochrogaster
TGCAATTAATATAGTTTCTGTATGATTATTCGGGTCTGAGCAGTTGGGAGATGAAAAAGTCTCCACCTACATAAGAGTCCTCATATTATCTTATTATTGTTCACTGTTTAGTGAAGCCAATCTTGTAGTGGCATTTCAAATGTATTTTAATAAATAAAGACTGCCTGAAGATCTGAGAGTAAAACAGTTCCACTGTTAGCCTTACAGACCAGGTAATGGTAACACACACTTTTAATCCTAGTAGCCACCCTAGTTGTCATAGAAATTCAGGGCCTTTAATACCAGTGGTGCACACCTTTGATCCCAGCCCTAGAGAGGAATATAAGACTGGGCAAAACAGCTCTCAGACACAGTCTTATTCTGAGATTGCTGGAAGTACAATCATTATTTCAGACTGAGGTTGAAGTAAGAGCCAGTGATTGGCTGTTTTGCTTTTTGGATCTTCAGATTGAACCTCAATTTTTGACCCTGAGTTTGTATTAATCATGTTTCACAGTCTCATAGATCAGGTTAGTTTAGACAGTGGGGCTGGAGTGATTTTACCTGAAGAGTATAGGCAGGACTCAGTGTGAGACTAGGAAAGCACTGGTTGGTTCGAGCATGCAGGGTTTTCTAGAAAATGGACTGATCATAGAGAGGATGCTGGACGAGGCTCTGTTCCTGTATCAAGCCCAGAAGGACAAGGAACTGTTCGAGAGATGCTAGTCTGAAGGTTCAAGTCAGAAACAAATGCAGATGACCAACTTATCTGTGTAAAGGATGAGTCTTATGTTTCGGGTTAGGAGCAAGTATCCCTTCGCTCTTCTTTCTCGTGTTCTGATCTTACTTGAGGTGTTCTCTGAGGTTTCCTGTAGGTTTCCGTACTGTTCACCATGAGACAGATTGTTTCTAATATGTCCCTTGTTACAGGTGAGAGTGACTAGAAACATCGTTGGAGTCAGAGAATTTTAAAATAGTAAACCTTTTTAACCATCAGACTTCCTCATATCGCAATAAAGCACACACAGAATGTGTGGTATGAAGTATCCTGTTAATATTTAACTGTGTACTTCAGTGATATGAGGGCATTTACTTCACTAAGTGATGCCATCTGTCACCACCATCCTTCCCCATAGCATTCCCATCTCCCTACAGTGAAGCTCTTTTCGTGAAATGACTTCTTCCCCAAGTACTGGCAGCCACTGCCATACTATCTAGACACCTCACAAAAGAGGGATTGTCTAGTATGTGTCCTCGGTGTGTGGTCTAATTAGATAACAGAATGGCTTCAAGGCTTATCCATATGGTAGCATTGGTTGGAATCCTGCTCCTATTTAAGGGTGAATAATAACCATTGTAGGTATCTACCACATCTGGATTGTCAATAATCTCCCAAGAACGTTTGTTTCTTCTTCTTGGGTATTGTGGCCAATGCTGCTGTAAACACTACCATACTTAGCCCTCTATTTTTAAAAGAATAAAAGTCCTTATTGATAAAGAATACTGGATTGTATAGATTTGCCAGGAATAGGCAATTCTGGTAGATCTTAGGTAATATCAATAAACCACAGATTTAGTTTGAGAAGTTTTTCATAGAAGGCAAACCGAGCATGCTGCTAGCCCAGATAATGGCCCTGCATAATTCTTACAGACTACAGCCACATCTAGGTTCAGTCATGGTCAGATTATTGAACTATCAAATTTCAGAAATAGACATTTCTTTTTTTTTCTCTAGCAAGTAGTTTTATGGGCAGCTTCCTTACCCTTGTCACAACTTCTTGCTTTTTTTTTTTCTTTCAAGACCTACCTACAAAACTAGGGCTGGGGGAAGACCACACTCGTCTGTATAGTGTACTACTTAAGGCCATCCAAGAGTGTTTATCACAAAAATTATTCACTTTTATCACGTGTAGACACATCTCTGAAGAGTGAGATAATTTCAGTCAAGTTCTGATGTATTTCCAGTCGTAGGGAACAGATAGAAGCAGGGAGTGCTGAGGAAAGGGATGGCACCATGAAGATGGGGTGTGGGGATCTGACAAGGGTTTCATGTCTTTTAATGAAGAAACAGACAAACAAACAGACAAAGAAGCATGTAAAATTGTCCCTTTCCTTTGTGGGATAATCTGGTGTCGTTCATGCAGCTTCTGCCATCATTGCTGAGACTCGGCAAGGCTGACGGAAGGGGAAGGACCAGAAGCTTTCCTCCACGGCAGTAGTGGAGTTTGTGGGCCAGAACAAAAATCCCGAAGGGCTGCTATTTGCTCAATTCTCCTTATACTCATAATTGGAGCTTCATTTGATCTAACACAGAAGACTGAATTAGTGGAGAGAGAATTACACTTCTCCTGTTTGAATTGGACTCTCCATGACTGTTTTAAGCAGAGCCAGATCTAGGAGAATTCTAGGCTAAATAAAAAGAAACACTGAAAATGTGTTCAAATTGTCAAATGTTTTCAGCACATCCATATGTGTCCCACTGAGCCGGACCACGCCTCAGTTCTGGAATTGAAGACCAAGATATAGCCCCATTTATATCTCACCATCTTATAATTGGTTTAACTATTTTAGCATTTAAGAAAATGGTTCTCAGCTAGCAGAAGTTACTATACATATATAAACCAATGTTTCAGAATGAGTAAGGTAATCAGTGGGATTTAATAATATTAGATTAGATTACTAATGACTTTCTTTAACCTCAGAGAATTTTGATTATTTTTTGTTTATTTAACATATGACTAAGGACTAGGTCATCAGTAGCTCCACTTTTATCTTTGCTAGTTTTTACTAAACCATCCTTAATTCCCCCTTACTCTGAACTCTGTGGATATGTGGGAATATATGCAGTGTAGTTATTTAGTGAAATTTTCTTACAGTCACTGTTAGCACATTTCGTCTAACTCTGAAGACTGCATTGGTGTAGCAAGAACGCATGACTTTTATTTTTAATTGAACTCTAGATGCAGACATTTATAGAAGGTGGATTAAGCATCTGTGAAATGGGTATGTTCATAATAAGTTTCAGACTTCTTTTCATCTTTACTTATCATGGCTCATCAGTTGAAAGCGTTTTTGGGAGGAAGCACAGCCATATTTGAGCTCTTTGTACTTTGTCTTCAGGAGTCTTAGTTTGGAAAACTTCCATTCTGGGTACTGAGCATTTTAAGTAAGGGTTTTGGCTTCATCCAAGAATTCTGGAATTTTTCAGAGAAGATCAAATTTTTGGATGTACTTTGGTGTGTTTTGAAGAACAATTTTCACCCAATATTCTTGCTGTTTTCTAATCAGTGAGGGCAAGTTCATCTGGGTGGTGAATATACTAGTGTGTAGTTAAAGTTGGGAATCTGAAACCATTATAGCAATAGAAAGAAAGCCCTATCCTCAGTGATTTTGGATTGCAGTTGATGTAATAACTTCATGTCCCTGCTTTAACTACAGCAAAGCAGCTTCATTTCCTTATGAATCTGGTAAACACTATTTTTTTTTTCAGATTGAAATTGAATATAGGACTATCATGTATGACATCTATATTCAGTCAGGTTAATAAAAAGAGGTTGAAGAACGGAGAGGGCAAATGACACAGTACTATATACTACAATGGGTAGCAAAGAGGGTGGGCAGACGACACAGTCACATTCCTTTCGCAGGCACAGTCTGCCTTTTCCAGAGCTTACTTTTCTAGGCAATGAAGACATATCAAGGCTTTAGCGGTGACGAGAGAGCTTCCCACTCTAGATTTAGTGTCTTCTGCCCATGGATATTTATCGCAGCAGCAGACATTGAAGACCTCCATGCTGGAAGTAGTCATTTGCTATAGATGTGGCTAGATCTAAAAGTTTGTTTGTGCTTCTGTTATTTGTGAGTTACACTGTTTTGTGGTATAAATGATTGTGAGCCTTAATTGGTGCTATCTTTAATTTCTTTGAGAAAGGATGGACCTTGCTTTTTATTAAAAAAATGCAATTTTAAACTGGTTGTTCCATTTCACTAGCTCAATTTAAATATAACATCAAGAAACAATTTCTTCCTTAAATGCTTCTCAAACACATTACTGGCACCTTCTTTATCCATTCTTCTATTGAGGGGCACCTAGATTGTTTCCAGGTTCTGGCTACTACAAATAGTGCTGCTATGATCATAGTTGAACAAATGCTTTTGTAGTATGATTGGGCGTCTCTTGGGTATATTCTCGCCCTCTTTAATAGACATGCTCTCATTTCAATTTTAGTGACTATTTCAAATTTTTGGCCAGTTTGGTTAATGATTTGTGGTTTTGGCATTTCGCAACAACAATTTTTTTGCTTAGTTTTTCATTTTCTTTGTTTTCTGCTCAGTTTTTATTTTATTTTTTGTTTAATCTTTAGTTATTTGCACTTTATTTCTTTTGGTTATTTATAGTCAACTTGCTTTTCTCTAGTTTGTTAAGGTGTAAGTTTAGGGGGTTTGAGGTCTTTGCTGTTCAATTTTGTCTTTTCTATTCTAAATTTGTATTTAAAATGCTTTTTTGTATGTTACATTTTTAATTTATACATATTTTCTGATTTCTCTTTTTATTGTTTTCTTGACCACTGCTTACTTAGAAATGTTTTTATTTTTATATTTCTTGGTCAGAGAAAATGTCTGTCTTTATAATCCATTTAAATTAACAATTTATTTTTAGGTCTAATTTATATATTCTTAAAAATGTATAATTGATGAATATATGATTTATATTATCAAGCTCAAAATAGTTAATAAAATCAGTAAACATTCATCATTTTACTTTATCACCTAGCTCTATCAATTGCTAAGAGAAACAATATTAACTATCAAAATTAACTATACAATTGTGAAACTGTATATTTCTCCATCTTGGATTGTTTCATCTTTTCAAAATTCAATTTAGTTTATTACATTTTCACCTATTTGCCTTTGCATTGTTCTTTTGTTATTTGCTTTAGGGATCCAACATAAATGCCCAGGTGTTTGTGGTCTTCTTAGATCTATCTTTGTCTAATAACTTACATAAAATGTATAATGTATAATATTAGAATCATTTAAGTGACCTGGCCAATGCTACACTGTCTTTTATACTTTTATCCCTAGATGATTGATGCTTGGGACTCAGCTCCTGCTTTGATGTCGTTTCTTCATTTCCTTCTGATATCACTTCTGAATACTATGTGATACACTTAAAAACTTAGTTGAATTTATTTTCTCTCCCATCTTCAGCAAGGAGACTAAGCAGTAGCAACTGTCTTTGAGCCAGTTCAGATGGTGTATTTAGCATGATTTTGTGTTTTTGTCTCTTTCTCACAAACACACTGGGACACATCCAGTTGTTTTTCTCTAACTCTCCTGCTTTTGGCCTTTCGAATTTATGAGACTCCATGTGGAGGATGTAAGAAGAGTAGAGGAAAATATTTAATTTTTCTTGTAATACCTAACAGCAGACACTACTATTTAGCGTTTGTGATTTTTATCTTTATACTTTTCCTGATGTTTCATTGTTTCTTTCATAATACAGTACTCGTATTACCCTTTTTGTGGGCTTGGTAGAGGAATTCATCTCAGTATGTGGTGGTTTGAATGAGAACAGCCCTCATGGGCTCATAGATTTGAATGTAGGGTCACCAGGGAGTGGTACTACTTGAAAGTATTTGGGGATGTGGCTTCATTGGAGTAGGTGTGGTCTTGTTGGATAGGAATGGCCTTGTTGGGGAAAGTGTCACTGGGGATGGGAGTTTAGGTTTCAAAAGCCCAATCCAGGCTCAGTAGCTCTCTTATCCTGCTTCCTGTGGGTCTGGATGTAGAATTATCAGTTACTTCTCTAGTACCATGTCTGCCTGCAAGCTGTCATGCTTCCTACCGTGACAACAGACTAAACTTCTGAAACTATAAGTAAACCCCAATTAAATGCTTTCTTTTTTAGAGTAAGATGTAGTAGGCCGTTGGTACTTCATTCACTTCCTTCCATAGAAGCCTGACCATTTGCAGGCTCTCAGGTTGCCAATACTTCAGGAACAAAAGAAGCTTCCTCAACTGCCTGACTGCTGTCCTCTAATTCTGCTAGTTGATAGACAAGACCGCACAAAGCTGCTCTTCTTTTACTCCATCAAATTTCCCATGGGAGCACAGCATCTTTTACATGTAACCAGTGTTCCTCATAACCGCCAGAGATAATTCAAGCTTTTCCTAATTTTAGTAATTGATTAGTCATCATTTCAAGGAAAAACATGGGGACCGTGGAGAATCTGCTCTTAGACCGTTAGTCTATTCTGATCCCCCGTCCTTCAAAGGCAGTTTGCATAAGGCTGTTAAGTTTGGGACAGGAAGGAGAAAAGCTGCTTTTTGTGCTTTCTGAGACAAGAAAGCTGGAAGGAAATGAGCATCCAGGATGTGGAGGGGTGAGCTGGTACACCATTACTATGCAAAGCCTCACTCCAGATGAATGCCTGGCAAGCAGAAGGACCTCTGTTTAGATGCTGCTTTCATCCAGATAGTTTGGGTCTGATCTCACTTCCTTCTGCTGGTGAACTATGCAATGGCTTGCACACTGCAGCCTTCCTTTTCTTCTGTAGCTCTTTGACACCCCCACCTTTCTGCCAGCCTGGTGTGGCTGATCAAGCTGTTCAAACAACTGGAAGACATCAGAAGTTAAACACTCATTATTTTAATTTGATGCTAATCATGTGTTAATGAGACTAATCCTTGCAATGATTCAGGTAATTTGCTTAATGGCTGCCCAGAGTACAGATTACAGCTATCAGTCACGTCTGATAAGATGTCTGTTGTGGAGAAGGCTGTCAGGTGAATGAGGTGGGAAAGACTCAGGAGTGAGGGTCTAATGTCAGGCATCCTCTGTGTGGAAGGGTGTTGGTTCAGGGGAATTGTGTGCTTGGAAAAAAATTTTTTCTCCAGAATTCAACTTCTTCATGCTTCTGTTTAGAAGGCATGTGATGGGGTGGGCTTTTTCATCTCATACAATGGAATAAACACAGTGGGTTATGAAAAAAAAAAAAACTGAATAGACAGTTTATTTTGCCCAAGAAAATAATTAACTCAGGAGAGTATCAATGAGAGATATGTTTCTACTACTTTTAGAAGAAAGTTATAATTGCTCCCTAACTAAAGAAATAAGCAAATGAAAATGAAACCTCTTAGAGCAAAGAAATGTATTTTTACTTCTCATCCACAGGAATACAGGCTAAAACAAAGGCCTTGTAGGGATAACAGAATGGTGCCCACGTGGACAACTGCTTCCACATAAAGCCTGAGACAGCTTGGGAAGGAATTCTAGAACAAAATGAAAGCATTGTGCCTGGTTTCATGGTAGCAGCAATTTCTCGTTTCTGCTCTGCTTGCTAGAGGCAAGCAAGCGCTCTCATCTAAGAGAGGCTTCCTGACTCAGCTTTAGCTGCAAAACCCTGCAGCTCATTAAGAGGTCCTGCCACGAAACACTTAAACGATGTTGACAAAAAGCTGAATGCATGCTTTTCGGTTTTCAGCCGTAGCAGGAAAAAGGCTGCGCCGTTTAAAAATGCCGGCTTTCTGGGCTGTCCTGTCAGGGCAAACTCTGATTTTACGCAGGCGGTTCGTGCGGTTTGCAAGCACAGGCTGCTGAAGCTCGCTTGCTGGCAGGGACCTTGAAATGCCATAGAGTTGTGGCGGTAAAGGTGGCTACAGCCAGTACCTCAGCCATGAGGCTGGAAAGCTAAGGAATGGGCTGGATCCAGCCTTCAAAGCCACGCCTTTAGTCCTACTGAGATTGCTTGGTAAATTAAAGACTCATGT
>NC_022027.1:47967214-47971062 GCF_000317375.1 Microtus ochrogaster
GAACCTATAGGGAGCATTCTCATTCAAACCATCAAATTCCACTCCCTGGATCCTCTAGGCTTGTTTCCTTACCATAATGCAAAGCGCATTTTTACCATCTTCGAAAGTCTCCAGTCTTTCATAGTCTCTATACTGTTTAAAACTCCACAGAATTCTCTTCTGAGACTGAAGGCTTTGTAACTGTCTTTTTAAAAATTACATACTTTCACCAGGTGGTGGTGGCACATGCCTTTAATTCCAGCACTCAGGAGGCAGAGGCAGGTGAATCCCTGTGAGTTCAAGGCCAGCCTGGTTTACAAGAGCTAGTTCCAGGACAGCTAGGACTATTACACAGGGAAACTCTGTCTCAAAAAAAACGAAAACAACAACAACAAAAAATTACATACTTTTGACATAAAATGGCCCAGAAAACACATTACCATTCCAAAAGGAAAGAATGGGGACAGAGTAAGAAAAAACAAGACTGAAGCAAGTTGAAACCCAGCAGGGACAAACTACAAATCCTATAGCTCCATGTCTAATGTGAAAAGGTTTAGATGGCTCCGTTCTTTCCGCTTTGCTGACCACAAAACTCTTCTCTCTCTTGAGCTGGTTCTATTTCCTGTGTGCAGCACGTTTTGGCAGATGTCCCATGGCTCTGACATCTCCAGGTTCTTGGGGTCCCCAACACAATCCAGGCTCCACTTTTACAGTTTCATGCAATGGCTTCTCAAGGCCTCCTGTAAGAAACTTCCCTGCCAATGCCTTTCCTCAGAGGTTCTCCTTAACCGTGAAGGAAGATTCCAGAATGCCTTTAGTTATGTATCCCCAGGCCTCTGGAGACAGAACTGCGTGGACAACACTGCCATGGTGTTTGGCATCTTGGCGCAGAGCCTGGAACTCTTAAATCATCTTGCAAGAAGTTTTGATAATTATTGCAGGAGCAGAAAGTTCCACAAGTCTTTTCTCTCCTCAGGTTGGAAGCATAGCTGGGAGAGGTCTTTTCCTTGGCGCACCCTTGACCCTGACCCCTGTATTCCATGTTGGATTAGTTCTTCCCTTATCTCCTTGTGCTGAAGGAGATTAAATTCTCTGGTTCTCTTTTTCACTTTACACCATACATTCTGTTTTCCCCTTTACCCTGTTTGCTCATTTTCATAGTAGGTTCTTCTTAAGAGTGATTTCTGGTAAGTCAAGTCAATTCAATAGTTTTCCATTTAGTCTCAGGCAGATTCAAAGGACAAGTGGAAAAGCACCTGCAGTCTTTGCCAAAAGATCACAGAATGGTCTCTAGCCCACTTGCTAGTATTATTCTTCATTTTTGTTTATGTCTCAAGTATCTGCGGCTTAGGCCAGTAGTGACCATTAAGCAAAAGAGGGAGAAGATAAAGCATCGCTTCAATAAAACCCACCTTTCTTTTGTCAAAAGGCCATAGCAGATGTAGACCGGGGAGGCAGAAAGCTTTCAGGCAGTAAATACTCTGCTCTCAGCTAAATAGCACAGCTAAACGGCGACGCCATCTCAGCCATTGTAGCAAAGGTTACAAGGGAGCTTTACATGTTTGAATGTTGTGAGGGAAAACTGATCAGGCAAATGTATAGTCCTTTCCTAAGTAGCAAGGAAGGAGAGGTCCATTCCCTCCTGGGATGGAGCAGAGCAACAGAAAACTATGACTCTCACTATATAGTCCAGCAGCAATAAGGCAAGCACTCTGCCCCTCTCCCGAATCTGTAGAAGATGTGTTTGGAGCTGTATTAGGAGTCATGAAGCATTCTTGTGTGTTTTATGTAAGGCTTAGGAGAGAGCCAGACTCCCCAACACATCTAACAGTGGGCTTCACCCCCTGTTTTATGGAGTGATGTCAAAGAAATACAGCTAAAACTGAAACTCTACATATCTTAATAGCTAAAATCTCCATGTTCTAATTGGAAATGGCTCATGACACCAGAAACCAGGAACATCTCAATGTTAACCTAAGGAGCAAATAATAAAGCTTAAAACAAAAATTTCAGAGTTTCTAAAATTATGTAACAAAGGTTTAAAATCAGTCAGAAGAAAAAAAAATTCTCCAAGAAACCATATGGGATGTGCATGAGACAAAAACATGGACTGAGAGAAAAGCTCCTGGCTGTCTAAGCACAGGCCCTGAGGGAAAACCCAATACCATCGTTCTGCTGTGAGGACATGAGTATAAATTCCCCCTGAAGTTCTCATCTTTACATCCATAGACTGGCCAGCTCTTACCTGAGAAGCCTTTTTTTTCTTTTTTTTCTTTCTTTCTTTCTTTTTTTTTTTTTTTGCAGCAGGTGGTGACTGATACAGATACCACAAACTGGGCAATGTGCAGAGAACAGGAGACCGTGGAGTGTTCCGCTGTAAACAGACACATGTCTATCACACCCTGTCCTCGACAGGCTCAGCAGTCTTTGTGGGGTAGAAGAAAAGAGAGACTATAAGATCAGCCAAGTCAGAAGTGTTTGTGTTTCTCAAGTTACCGTAGCATAGGTTTTCACAGGGTATGTCTGAAAAGGAGAAACTCACTTTTTGTTATTCAGATTTTGTCAGCAAGATGAAGATTCAGGATAGAGGGAGGGAAAAGGCATGCATGTAACCCCCAAAACACTTTAGTCTTTGCTTTCAAACTACTACTTAGAAAAACCCCATATTGTAAGTGTACTTTATAGGTCCCTTTGCTTCCTCATGTGGGTTTAAACCTGAGAGATTCTGCAGTGTCCATGAAGGTTTGACTCAGTACACTTCATTTAAAAGAAATAATGTGTTGTCTCCAAAGAAAACAAGGGGGGGGGCTGATATGGTTCACTTAATATCTATGACCAGACCAAAATTTCTATCAGTATCAGACGGCTCCAGCTCTCAGGGGTTTGCTGTCGCCACCTTCCTTTGAGGAGAGATGGTGTCACTTTAAAATTAATTACTAAAATGTGAAACAAATCAAAAGACAAAACAAATCAGCCGGTGGAGACAAACATTAAAAATCAAATTATGCTCTCAAAATAGGCAATTTACAGCTTGGAGGGGTAATTGGGAAGCCTGAAATGCATAGAAATAGTTGAAATTACCAACTCAAGTGGTATATTACCTATTGGTGGGTATAATTTGACAACTGTTCTTGCAAAAGGGTAGAGATCTTATCATTTTTCATATTTAACAGCAATATATGGAATAACACTGTCTGAAAGGCTGTAGGCAGATTAAATTGAAGAAAGAGGCTTAGCTGACAGGGAAAGGGGGTATCTGAGCTGTTATCAGGGCGAGGCAGAGTGGTTTTAACATTTTACCCTCTCTCCAGAGCAGCTACTTACCACAGCAGTGTGCTGAGTCATTTGAGCAGGTTGAGCATCCTGATTCCGGATGGAGGACAGGATGCATCCGGTGTGACAGCTGAGCCATCATGGATGCATCTCAGAGATGGGTCCTTTGACTACACTGTTATTTACTACACCCTATTTGAGGATTGAAAGCAAAGACGTCATTCTAGGCACATCTAGAAACTCCTATATTGACAATACATTCCTTTGAATATGGGCAAGAAACCATCACTCACCTGAAGTGGTGACACTTGCCATCTCAAGACAGAGATGTGGTACAGGAGGCAAAGGTGGCACAAAGGACCACTAAATGCCAGAAGGGGGGCCCATCCCCTCTGTGAGATGTTTGGTTTCACCAGATTGCAGGCTAGACATCTATGTCTGACTCCTTATGGGCTCTGGGAGTCTTGACTCAGATCTTTATACTTGCATTAGCAAACATGATCCCAAGTGAGCAACCCTACTAGCCATCATGATTTCACTCATGCATCAATATCAAATCTTGTAACAGAGAATAGAATAGTGCATTTGAATCATTT
>NC_022027.1:47971162-47979945 GCF_000317375.1 Microtus ochrogaster
CTCTCTCTCTCTCTCTCTCTCTCTCTCTCTCTCTCTCTCTCCCTCTCTCTTTCTCTCCCTCTCGCCTAACCCAGACTCGTGAAGACTTTTTCCTTAGTTTTCCTTTCAAAGTTTCATCACCCCCAGTTTTTAAATATAATATAAGACAATCTCGGCCTTCTCTCTTTGCTTGGGGATAAGCACTTGTCACCATTTCTTGAAGACAGTATTCTTCCGTGGCTGAATTGCTTTTCCAGCAGAGAGATATGTGCTAAATGAGCTCTGCTTAGCAGGATAAAATCAGAAATCACATTAGTGAGCAACTCTCTCCAGTGCTGACAATCTGAACAGTCTTTGGCCATCACAATGCTATGTGCCTTATGTTTGTTCAGAATATTAAATACAAACCCCATTCTTAAAGCAGAGAGAAAATATGTAAAATTTATAGCAAAGCTTATTTGAGTGGAAATGCTCTATTATTATCTGCTTTATTTACCTTATTATTTCTAGATTGTTAATAATATCATGAGCGACTTTTATACATATGAACTTCACAACAATAATGTGGAGTAGAACTTGCAAGCTATTTGACTGAGTGCACACCTTCAAGTACATAGAATTTTGTAGCTTATTCAATATGGGATATGCATTGTCTTTTATACTGTTGTGTCTTGACTCTTTTGAATGCCGATGCTATAATATCTATTTTTGTTTTACTAAGAGAAGAGAATGTGATCTCTTTTATCATCTTTCCATCATTGCAATGTGCAGATACTGTGGCATTTGTGTTTCAACCCATCTCCATTTGGGGTGTTAAGGGACGATTAGGACTGCTGATGTTTTGTCTGTGGATTGTGTTCACTGTGCACTATTTTCTATTTAGGTAGATAACTAAATACTCTAGTTTTCCCAGTAATTTGTAAGCAATTTAGGTTTTAATCAATTAATTTTCTAAGTTGTAAATTATCCATTTTGAGATTTTAATTTGTTTTTAATGTATGCCTTAACAGTATGATTTGTTTCATGTTTATAATTAATTTTGAGCTTTAAAAATAAAATTGTGTGACAAATTATTGTGGGAAATGCCACTGTCACAGACATCAAAGATAAGAATTTGTCTCAAAAGTCAACTTCAGTGTTCAAAGGGAAGTTATAGCATCTGAAATCGAGTAAGTTAAGGTCACAGTGATGTAGGAACACTGCAAACACCGTTCTGTGTTAGAATAGCTCCACTAATCTCTAAACAGCTTTAATATGTGCTGTGCCATGGTCTACTAGTGTGCTACAGACTGCTCTAAAGCTTACATCTTTCAACAGAGTTATTAGGGGGTGCTAAGACGGCTTAGTACGTAAATGTACTTTCCATAAGAGCTGATACCAATTCCCTGGACACATTAAATAAATGCAGACCTAGCCATTTATTATTTTTCCTCTCTCTCTCTCTCTCTCTCTCTCTCTCTCTCTGCTGTGTATTTCTGTGTTGGCTGATTGGTCTTGCCTGAATTAGTTCATTCCCCTACAGCTGAAAGACCAGTGTCCGGAAGCAGGCTGGTTATCAGATAGGATGATGGGAACACTGGATAATATCTCTGCTCACATTTGGCATGCTAGCCAAGGGCTTGCTCATATAGATGGATATTGGAGAGCTTGATGAGGAAGAGGCATGGAAAACTTCTTCATTCATGACATGGTGAGCAAACCAGCCTGTATGGCTTGATTCATAAAGTAGAGACATAGGATGTAAATTTTATTCCAGGAAAATCTAAGACCCAGAGAGAGGGAGAACTGTGGTCGTTTCATTGATTCTACTTTACAAAACAGATGTGCAGTTGGGGGAAGGGCTTGCTGGTGAAGAGTAGCACAGCTTTGTAGAGAACTCGCGTTTGGTTCCCAGCACCCATGCACGGTGGCTCACTCACAACTGCCTGTAACTTCAGTTCCAGGGGATCTAACACCTCCAGCTTCGGAGGGCACCTTCACTCATCTGTACATATCCATAAGCAGACTGAAAGACCCTCTGAGAGTGTCTTTCAGTCTGGGGAGACCCTTCCCAAGGAACAGCGAGACCACTTGTGCGGATGCAAACAGCAAGAGGTTTATTCAGATACACAGGTACCTGGGGCGTCCAAGTCTCTTGGAGGACTGGTGCGCTGTCCGGCTGGTGTAGCGGGTTTTTATAGGGTAAAGGGAGCAGAAGCGCGGTTACAGAAGCGAGATGCATAGTTACAGGGTTTTCATTGGTCAGTTTGAATATGGCCAAGTTCAAGTCGGGACAAGGTCCCTGGTTCCCGAGAATTCAGATATGGGCTGCCTTGGCTCTTATCTAGGGCAGACAGGGTGTCTTTCTCAGTATTCACCATTCCTCCCCTGGCCCAGCCACAGGTGTCTCTATCTCGTTTTGGCAGCTTCTAAACTGCCCTTTGTTAAAACCCTGAATATTCAGTACAAGCCTTGCAAAATGGTGTTACCGGTGCTAAGTTGTTTAACAAGCTGGGCGGGGGGGGGGTCTTTCATCTGGTGCTAAGCTGCTTAGCAAGCTGGACTGGGGTCTTTGACAGACGTATACACATGTAACATAATGTAAAATAACAAAAATAAGTATTTGAAAGAATAAATAAATCTGTTTTCCAAACTTCTGGTTTTTCCAGCTTTAACTATGGGGAATAATCTATGTTCTTTTCTAGTTCACTGATAAAGTATTTCTCTAAAAATGTTTTGCATATTGATATATTATTACTTATTTTTCAATATTCTAGAAATTGATTCTATTAAACTACTCTTTTCTATATAAAATGTGTCATTTTAAACAGGAAGCAAAAATTGATTAACAAACTTTGTGACGTTTGGGAGACTTACTGTCTAATATAACTATCAGATTTGTAATTTAAACCTTCAGTACCAGTTTTAAACTTTCCAATTTTGATATAGGTTTCATTTATTCAGATTCTGATGCTTGCTTATTTGCTGCCTTGTTTGGGGCAATAGATTAATTTTTGTGTTTCAGACTTCTTATAATGCAGATGGTACAAGTATCTGACTTACACCTTATTTTGAGAATAAAATGAGGTCAAATAAAATGAAGTTAAATATACAATACAGTTAGAGTTGCCCTTGATATGTAAAAATAGTAAAAAAATTGTAGAAGGTATTTTGATTGTTAACTGATAATCTCCTGTTAACTATTGTCTAGTGGTCTCTTTTACTCTTCTTACTGTGAAATTTTTGTGGAATGTTAGGAGATATATTTCACAATTTAGTAAATGAAACTGGTAAGTTAATATTAAAATGAAAGCAAAAATTAAGATAATGTCATAGATATCTGCCCACCTCAAATGCTAGTCCCTATGATGGATGTTATGAATACAAGTATAATAGAACTTGATACTTGCAATAATAAGAGTTCAAAGGTAACCCACATTCAACATTTCCCATGCTAGATGACTTCTATATTCATTCACTTCTCTTTTGGTTACTGTGGAAAAATACTCTACAGAAGTAGCTAAAGGAGAAGGAGCTTATTTTGGCTCACTGTTTGAGGGCTCAGCTCACCTGGAGAACAAAGCAGGATGATGGGAGCAAAGCTGGGACTGAGTCAAGTCGGTCACATGGCATCGCAACCGTGAGAGAAATGAATGCCAACGTCCCTCTCACTCGTGGAATGGTGCCACCCACAGTTGGGGTGGGCCTCTTCTTCCCATTTATAGCTCTCTGAAAGTGCTTTCACACGGTTGTGACCAGACGTCTTTATCCTCAGTTTATTTTAAATCTCCTGAAATTGGCAAGACCAAACAATACAAGTCCACACCTCAACGGCCAACACTCAGTCACATCAGTTTTAAGTCAATGTATTCCGCTCCCAGTTCCTAATGTCTCCAGCTCATCTCATCATGAAAAATGAACTACTCATTTCTGAAAGCCTCTGTAGTCTTTATCAGTCCTAATAGTGTTAAAAAGTCCAAAGTCTCCCCTGAGACTCAATTCAGACTCAATTTTAAACCCTTATAAAATGGAAACACAGCTTTTTAAACTATCAGTATGTAAAGATACAAAGTAAATATTTCCATTCCGAGGGCAGGCATGAGGGCAAAGGAAGGAAACCAGTCAAAGCAAACTTAAAACCCAGCAGGGCAAGCACTGAACCCAAGACCACCATGTTTGGCATTTTGGACTAATGGTGAAATCAGTTGGATTCTATTGGCTTTGGAAGTCACACATCACCAGGTTTGTCGCGTATAACGTAATGTTTTTAACTTGTGCTGACTCTGCTCCATGCCTGCAGCTTTCCTTGGAAGATGCTCCACTGTCCTACTTGCTCTCCAATTCTGAGGTTTCCATGACAACTTAGACTTTACCTTCACAACTTCACATAGTGGCCTCTTAGGGTTTCCTGAAAGCAGCCCTCAATGCTATACATAGCTTGCCCTCAGGGGCTTTCTGGACCTTTAGTACTTGCCTCTGTGGTCACATCACTTTCAAATATTTCTGTAAAATGTGTACTATATGGATAATGTTGGCAAGTCCTGGCAGCTCAAGATGTAGCCTTGCCAGCTTTGACCACAGATAAAGGCTCTTCATTGTACATCTTGAAGGCAGAGTCTTCGGAGGAACTTCTCCAGAGAGTTGTTTCCAAGAAGGGAAACCCTCCCATGGCATTTTCACTTTAGGCTCTCTCAAATCATTTCACAAGCTGAAGCTCATACAGTCTCCCCTATGGGTACCTTTCTAATCTTGAGGAGAACAAGAGATTTCTGTCTCATGATTCTCGTCTCCTTACCAGTTGCTCACAGTTTGTCTCCACCCTCTCTGGCTGCTGCTTCATCCACTCCTGCACTTTTCCTCATCAAACTGCATATTTTTATATCATTCTGTCCTCTCCACTCACCTTCCTTCTGTCCATCTAAATAATAGCAATGAGAAGTTAACCATGCCACTGTTTGGCATTATCCTATCATAAAATTTCCTCCACCAAAAAACCGAGTTTATGTACTTTTAAATTCAGTGGTTTTCAAGTTCTCAGGAATGAAGCCAGGCTCTTTGCTAGTATCTAACATAAATGGCGTGTAGAACAGTTGCCAGTACGGACATCCTGTACTCTGAAGCTTTATGAGCCAGACCGCCACTGTCCCCATTTCTGTTGGCATTCTAGTCTTCCAAATGCTCCCCAGGATGGTCCATCAGGCCTGCTTACAGCATTCTTGGACTCCTCTCTGGCCTATAGCTCCAGTGCCTTCTAAAACTTCCTCCAAATTAGTTCCAAGATCCTAGGAAGCCTGTGGTGAGTTCATCAGGGCATATTCTGTTTCAGTTGCCTTTGTCACCACAGTGACAAAATACACAACAACTGTACTTTAAAAGGGAAAGTTTGTTGTGGTTCACAGCTTAAAGATACTGTCTAACATAGCAGGGAAGGGAGGCAGGAACAGCAGCTTGAGCTGTAGCCACAGGAACCTGAGGGAACTGACAACATTATCTGTAGTCCCAGAGAAGTAAATTCTGGTGTTCCACCTGCTTTGTCCCTTTTATGTAGTCAGGAATCCCATCCTAAATGGTTCTGCTACATTTAGAATGGGTTAGCCCACAGTGGTTAAATGTCTCTGAAACTTTCCTTGGAAAACAAGCTCATAGTTAAAACTAACCATCACAACCATTTTAACGTGGTCCCTGAACATATTTAGGAAAATATAAATGCTATCTAGTTTTTTCTTGGTCCCCAAAGGGGTTAAAAGATAGTATTATGGTGTTGGATGTGCCTCAGTATGGAAATACAAGCAGAGCTAGAGAAGGAAAGAAGACACCATATAGATGCTGAAGGAGAAAGACGCCAGAACCTTACCAGCAGGCCACAACCTCGTGGTAATACGTAGATTAATAGAAATGGGTTAATTTAAGATGTAAGAGCTAGCTAGAAATACACCTGAGCCACTGGCCAAACAGTGCTGTAATTACTATAGCTTCTGTGTCATTATTTGGGTCTGGGCAGCTGGGAAACCAAGGTGCAGTCTCATTTTACAGTATTAAAGTATACAATAGGTTAAGCAGATGACTGATGCTGGCCATTCTTAAACTGATTATGAACATGTTGTGCTTTCTTTGGCATACCATTCCAGATCTCTAATGTGTATATACCACAGAGCAGGGATAAACGTAAGGGGATAAAGAGAAGCCGGTAGCTGATGGGAAGGAGAGAATAAGAGAGAGAGAAATCAAGAATATCTTTATGACTTCAAACTGGAACTATGAAGGAAAAGGGAACACTGGTGGTTGTTAAGATTAGATTCCTCTTCCAAGATAGGTGTACTGATTAGTTTTTGTTGACTTGACACAAACTAGAATGGCCTGGGAATGAGGGAACCTCGTCAGGATTTGCCTCCATCAGCTGGATGGAGCCATATACATCTGTGAGTCATTTTTTTGATTAATGGATGTGGGAGGCTTCATCACCCTATGGAGGAAGCCACTCCCGGGTAGATGATCCTATACTGTATGAGAAAGCAAGCTGAGCATGAGCAAGGACTAACGATCAGACCAGTAAGCAGCATTTCCCCATGATTTCTGCTTCAGTTCCTGTCTCCAGGGTTCTGGCTTCCACTGGAGAAGGACTATAACCTGTAAGGTAAAATAAATTTTCTCCTCAAGCTGGTTATGGTCAATGTTTTATCATAGTAACTAAAAGAAAACCAAAACAATAAGAATTAGAAAAATATCACATATCGGATCCACTCTGGGTTGATAGCCTGATCTATGAAGTCACAGAATATTTCCAGAACAATTTAGGGAAAAAAAATAAGAAAACTTTAAGGATCACGTAAAAGGTGTTATTCTAAATCAATGAATAATTATTGTGATTTAGCATAGGGCTGGAAAGATGGCTCAGCAGTTGAGAGTACTGGGCACTCTTCAGACCTCCTGGGTTCTTTTCTCAACAGCCACATGGTGGCCACAACCGTCTGTAACTCCAGTTTCAGGAATTCTGATACCATTTTCTGGCCTCTGTGGGAAGCACACCCACAGATGCATGCAGGTAAAACACTCATATACATTTAAAAAAGCATATCTTAGAAGCAAAACTAAAAGAGCATTGAACTTCGTAATGCACTGCCTCTCAAAAATACCCATTTAGAAGCTTATATCATAATAACATGCTATTAACATTATTAACCTTTAAAACAATAAGCTAATTATCCATAACAGTACCTAGATTACAAACCATATTCATTTATCTTATTTAGATATTAGTGCTATGTTGGTTCTAGGCATGGGAGAGACTGATAGCAAAAGCATGCTTGCCTTCATTTGAAGAAGAGACTGTGTCTCTAATTTCAGAGTGGAAAGAAACCTATGAACCAGAAACATAGCATAAATATATACCATGCTACAGACATGTGATGATGCCATTATTTTTCAGTCAATCATAGGAAAGAACAGTCTTGACTATGGTACCTATTTCAACATGTGAAAAGACTACAGTACATGATGCTTCCACTCATTCAATACTTTAATAATAGACCCAAGAAACAAAAGTTATCCAATAAAAAATAAATAATGATCAATTCATTTAGCCATTTGCAAAAGAGTTTACCTATCAAGTCAGTCGAAGCTTTATTTAAGCATATTACACTAATTTTAGGATGAAAATTTTGGTAGATTACTTACTTGACAATGGTTGCATATTCAGGGACATCTGGAATTAATTTTTAAACAAGACCTATATTATCATGTAAATGTTCCCTAATCTTACATTAGGAAAGACTTAAAACTAGTTAAGAAACAGAAAGATTCAGGAACTGGGAAGGCTAGATTTCTAATTCTAGCTCTTGGATATATAATTTAGAGTTGTATTTTGATAAAATGCCATCTTTAGTATTCGTTTTTTCCTTTCAGCAACAAGCAAAGACAGTGCTCACTTTGCTGTACTCTTTCTCATGTCTTGTCCATGTTTTCTTTCTCTACCACACATTCATGCAAGGCAGCTCAGACTAACTACAAATAGAAATACATTTCTTAGCAGCTGTTACCATAATTCTAAAAATAGACTACTTTTTTTTTCTTACAGAATTTCAAACCTTCTGGGCTTCTTCCCAGTGCTAAATTCTGTAGTATTGATTTACTAGGGGAAAGACGGAAAGAGGTATTGCAGTTTAGAAGAATTCTTTTCTAAACCCTCAGAAAGGTAATAAGCTTAACTATTTTATGAAGTGCGTTTGTTACCTTAACCCAATGATTTCTTCCAAATGTTTGCTCTCCAGTTTGTCTTAGCTCCTTGCCTTCTGGCACAGTCACTATTTAATCATTTGTCTTGTCGGAGAGTACATTTTGTGTAGGCCAAGGATGACCAGCAGTTGTGCATCTTGCTGGTATACACTGAACTGAGTTTCCAGTCATATTACTGAGGGGGAGAACCTCTGCCCTGAAAAGGCTGTGCCTCTTCTGGAGTTTAATGTTTTACCACCAAGTCTAGCACATTCTTTTGTTTTCCCAACCAGAGCATGTGTTATTAATTACCTAATGATGGAGTAATAAAAAGTTCTGGAGACATGATTGTGAGAGAGTCAGAGAAGTCTCACACCAATCCTGCCCAACAGTGTCCCTTCCCCAGTGTGCATTCTGACTAATACCCATGGTGTATACCATTATACACTGTGATTGTTGGATAAATACAACTTGACTTCAGATAGCTCTCAGTTCAATTCCCATTTTCCCCAGAAATTGTTTATTTGTTTTCTTTTCTCTCCACTCTGCATCATTAATCTGAGGTTTTTGTTCCAAGAAGAAGAAAGAGGAGGAAGAGGAGAAGGAGAGAGGAG
>NC_022027.1:47980180-47981787 GCF_000317375.1 Microtus ochrogaster
GGGTCTTTTTAACAGTTGGCAAACAAACATAAGGGCTACTGATCCCTAAAGACCCCAAAACTTGACCTAGGTATTGCTCCTTTTTGTGGCATCTTACCGTATGTTCTGTGTCACTTTGGAACACAAATACACAGTCACCAGAAGTTGAATTTATTGCTGTTGTAAAGCCCTGGAGTTCTGATCCAGAATCTCACAAACTGGTGTTTATGGGCCCATAAACATTTAGCCTGTCCAGACAGACATAACAAGAGAAATGCCAAGAAAGAAGAAACTAGGTTCTTATCAGTTAAAACAAGTAAGTCATTTTCATGATGACATGGAAGGAGATGGACTTGGGTTCTCACAAGAATCTTGTATTCCACCAGGGTGACACTGTGAACTCTTTGTACTTGAGTTATTGTCACTGAGTGGTGGAGTACTAAAAAATAAATGAGTCATTTAGAATGTGCTCTTATTTTTATCTTTATATCCTTTATATCTTAACACATTTTAAGATGCAACACAGCTTTGTGGTCTCCTCTTCTTTTTTTTCTATACCCCCAATTTCAAAGTGATCCTAGATTAGCAGGTGGATACACATAAAAAGAACAATTTGATAGACAGAAATCAGTTACTGAAAGGTAGTAAAGCACACTTAACTCTCAAATACATTTCATAGTTTTAAATTAGAGAAATACAAACTATTAACAAGAAGGAAAAGAAGAAATCTTACTGTCACCAAGATATTTAAATCAGTAAGTTTTTAATCGGTAGTTGGACCTTTCTATTATTACTATTCACTTGGTTTTTGATCCTGAAATGGTGCTCATCTACTACTTTCCACTGAAGACCAAATCCAGATGACACACATGGGTTGCCTCGCTTTAATGAAATGTTCCATTATTGCATTTTTATCAGATCCAGACACACCTTTGAGGACTATTTCTAGACCACCATTTTGACATCTCCTCCACCTCTGAGAGAAAGTCCCCACATAATCACTTTTGCAGTTTTTCAATCTATTATATCTAATAGTGACTCAAGAATCTATCTCATGAAATTTAAAAAAAAATCAATGTCTTATTTCTAGTTTCCCAGCATCTTCCTGAACATTTTGGCATATATTAAAATTGGATTACATATTTTCCTTGCTAACAGTCTACAATTTGCATTTGCAATGAGTCCAAGGCTGATGGAGTTATGACAGGACTTGAAATTGTTTGCTGGGTTTATAATGAACCTATTAATAGCTTTTTAGATAATTCATTATAAAGCGACTGGAGGAACTTCATTAAGAACTGAGGTCAGGAGCTCTAAGATAAGACAGTAACAGGTCTATGACTGCCAGTTATCTGGGAATTACAACTTTCAAGAAGTTTTATCCCAAAGATTTTTACTTCAGGTGACAAAAGTCCACCCCCTTGTTGTCCATGTGCTATGTTGTGAAAGTGATTTTTTTTTTTTTATTTTTTGTCAAGGAAGAAAACTGGAACAATACATACAAAGCCAGAGAACTTTATGGGCAATGTTGGAAATGTCAACCATTTAATTTAATGATATCAATTTTCTGCTCATTAAACAAAAATATTTAGCTGTTTGGAAAAAAAATTAGAAAGAACTCAGTTTTT
>NC_022027.1:47983292-47997162 GCF_000317375.1 Microtus ochrogaster
AAAAAAAAGAAAAACTTAAAATACGGAAGCTGCTTTCAAAACAAATGAATGTCTTTTGGATTTAGTGAGTAGAATTTTTTTTTTTTTGAGCTCTTGAAAATAAGATATTGTCATTCAAAGTAATATGTTCTTTTACTTTCCTGTAAGAATAATTTTTGCTCTATAATATTATGAATTATGGAAATTTTATTGCCAGATTTACAAATGCACACGTTAGTTACTAATATAAATGCATTTTAATCATTTAAAAATAAAATTGATATTTTGTAATCACCCACACTGCATTTTTAACCTTATATGTATGTGTGTGCCTCTGCACTTGGTTTAAGTCAGTCTCTCTACCAACACTGATACTTCTACATCTTTTTAGCATCTATAAGTTGTAATACATATGCCTTTTTCACTGATGACTTGGCATGAAAAAAAGTGTTTAGTAAATTCTAAATTAATCAAGTTAACTTTGAAGAGCATTGAGACAGACAAAAGTGAATGTTCACACAAGAAGATGGGCCAAATGAATGGCAGAGCACGTGACAGTTAAAGTGACCATTTCAGTTCTCCTAATTTCATCTTAATCATTTTGAGATATGTTAACAAACAATGCTTTCCTGACCAATGTTTTCTACATGAGTGAAATGCATCTCAAGAGGAAATTATGATACATGTGTGAAATAGTTTTCCTTCTCTGTGTCTTGATTGCTAGACTAACCATTGACTTATTCAAAATTACACACGTAAATTATTCTGCATGCTGACACTGCATCTACTGGAGCTTGTTTCTTGTGTGCACAGTGTTAGCTGCCGTGGAGGCGCATACCTGGGCTCTAGCACAGTAATATATTTTGTGATCTGACACCATGTACAATGGACCTGATATCCTTTGGAAGGTATATATAGAGATCTTCATTTTCCTTCTTGAGCATGTCATTGATCTTGGAGTTCTTCTCTTCTATTTCCAAACAGATTTATTGTAAGGTAAAGGTTACATTTTATTGACACAAAGCTTTTCAGAATATCTATCCTCTGACATTCTACTTTTGTATACTGTGTGTGATTCAGCATCCCAACAGGATCTGTATGCACAAGAATGATGTGGGATTCCCCTCTGTATAGTGTGAATACCAGTGGTTAATAAAGAAACTGGCTTGCCCTGATAGGGTTGAACAGAGCTAGGTGGGGAAAACTAAACTGAGTGCTGGGATAAAGGAGACACAGTGGGAGAAGACAGAGAGCTGCCGCCAAACAGACATGTGCAAAATTTTGCTAGTAGGCCAGGACCTTGTGGTGATGCACAGATTAATGGATATGGGTTAAATTAAGATGTAAAAGTTAACAAATAAGAGACTAGAGCTAATGGGCCAATCAGTGATTTAAATAATATGGTTTCTATATGATTGTTTTTGAGTCTGAGCTGCCAGGCAGCCAGGAAACAAACAGGTCTAATACTACAAATTGGCACTCCAACACGGTCAACTAAATCCATACAAAACCTAAGAGGGCTTAAAATGAATTATAGATACTAAAAAGCAAAATTAACTTTTTTTTTTTTAGATGGGCTCTGCTTGCTGTTGGCCTGCTGCAGCATTTTAAAAAGAGGTTTTTCTGATTCAGTAGTAGCAGAAAAAAGCTGCACTTTTTTAAGACAGCAGCTTCCTGGACCATGCTGCCAACACGACCTCTGACTCTTTTGGGAGATCTGGGGAACAAACTGACAGCCTTCATACTACATAAGAAGTTTGTACAATTTTGTACTGTCTTATATAAATAGTTATCTGAAGTTTTTGGAGTAATAAGAACTTCTGAGTATAAGTAAATAATGAAGATTTTAAATGTATAAATATTTCATGTGCTCAAATTGGCCCTTAAAAGATATGGTGGGATCCAAGGGAACTTTGTCATATGATTTAAGAAACAATTTTCATGGACTATGAATTTCAGAAAATCTAAAGTGATACCAGAGTCATCTATATAAAAACTATTAAGGACATGTTGACAAAAGCATTTTTCAGGTTTTTTTTTTTCAACAGAGAAGGTAATTAGTCTCTAGCAATAGCTGCTTTACTTCAAAGTAAACTAATATAAAGGAAAGGACCTTTTGGTGCTGGCCTTCTTGAATCTGACTTTCTTATTTTTGTGAAGTAGCTAATGATGATTTACTGAGACATCCATTTCCTTTTTTTTCTCTCTCTTCTTCCCTCCTTCCCTCCCCCCAATTTGTGCTGTTTTGATTGTATGTTTGTGTTCCTGTGTATACAGTCATAGTGTTTGGTGAACTAGAGAACATATATAAACACTGTCAGATATGTACATACACACAGACATATATAAACATTTAACTTCTGATGTGGGAGGTCCTTCTGTCTATGTGTTGCTTTTATTTGTTAATGAATAAATCTGTTTTGGCCAGTGGTTTAGCAGAAATAGAACTAGGCAGGAAAACTAAACTGAATGCTGGAGAAAAGAAGGAGTCAAGGAGAAGTCATGTAGCTCTGCCAGAGACAGATGTCTGGACTTTAACCAGGTAAGCCACAGCCTCGTGGCCATACACAGATTAATGGAGATGGGTTAATTTAAAATATGAGTTAGCCAGAAATACACTTAAACTATTGGCCAAGTGACATCCTACAACAAGCTTTGGTACTTAATTTTCAGAGCATTAAACCAAAGCCTAGAAAAGCATTAATTCATGGTTGGAAGAATATAGCTACAATACAGATATGGCAGTAAAGGAAGGAAAAGAAGGAGGCACAGCATAAAACTACCACAGCTAAGAGAACTTATTTGCCTAGGTTGGGATCAAAGCAATTATTGGCAGTAATTGTTCTTTCTAATGCAATAATGATTATTCTACTTTGGTCTACTTTTCTGTCTTACCAGAGAAGGATGATCAAGACAAAGTTTCAACGATGACTTGTATTTTGAAGTCATTACTTTGTTGGGAAATCTTATTTTTCATAGGCTACAGTTCATAGGTCCCAGTCATGTTTATCTTATCATCATATACATGCTATAAACTGCCATGAGAATAATTTCAATGCTGTTGCTGGCTTAAGCTTTTACTTTGTGCCACTGGAGCTGTGGGTTGTAGCATGGTTATATTCTACCTTACAGCTAATATCCACTTATGAGTGAGTACCTACCATGTAATTTCTGTTTGTCTTTCTGGTCTGAGTTACCTCATTCAGGATAATTCCTTTTCTAGTTCTGTCCATTTGCATGCAATTTTCATGATGTCATTGTTTTTTTTTACAGCTGAATAATACTCCATTGTATAGATGTACCACATTTTATTTATCTATTCGTCAGTTCAAGAGCATATAGGTTGTTTCCAGGTTCTGGCTATAACAAATAATGCTGTTATGAACATAGATGAGCAAACATTCTTGTGCTATGATTGAGCATCCTTTGGATATATGTCCAAGTTTGACATAGCTGGATCTTGTGGTAGATTGGTTCTCATGTTTCTGAGAAACCACCATATCAATTAGCAAAGAGTTTGTATGATGTGGGATGGTCCTCTGTATGCTGTGAATATGTTTTATTATCATTGGTTAATAAAGAAGCTGCTTTGGCCTGTGACAGGGCAGAATAGTCTAGGCAGGAAAACTAAATTGAATGCTGTGAGAAAGAAAGCCAAATTAGTGAAACAACATGTAGCTGCTGAAGGAGACAGACACCAGAACTTTACCCGTAGGCCACAATCTCATGGTAAAATACAAAATAATAGAAATTGGTTAATTTAAGATATAATAGTTAGTCAGGATTATGTCTAAGTTACTGGCCAAGCAGTGTTGTAATTTATATGGTTTCTGTGTGATTACTTTGGGTGTAGGTGGTTGGCCAGGAACAAACAAGCAGTCTCCACCAACAGTTGTACAAGTTTGCTCTCCCACTATCAGTAGAAGAGTGTTCCCCTTACTCTATATTCTCTCCAACATAAGTTTTCAATAGTGTTTTTGATCTTAGGCCATTCTGACTGGTGTAAGGTGGTATCTCAGAGTCATTTTGATTTGTATTTCCCTGATGGCTAAGGATGTTGAACAATTCTTTAAGTGTATCTTGGCCATTTGAGATTTTTTTGTTGTGAACTCTGTTTATATTAGTACCTCATTTTCTAAATTGTATTATTTGTTATTTTGATGTCTAGTTTAATGGGGTCTTTAATATTTTGGTGATGGGTGTCTTTATGTAGAGACTCTGCTGTCAGTCCAAAGGGAACACATATTCTCTCCTTTGCAGATGTCTGTGAAGTTGTAACATCCCTGCTAACTCATTTCCTTGCAGTGTGAGTCCTCAACTGACTTCCATTTCTCAAGCTACTCTAAGGTTTTTCCTTAGTAGTGACCTCATATTAAATATGATAGAACTGTAAGCTAATCTTTTCTTTTCTGGACATTTTTCCATGCTAGGCTCAATATTGCTATTTCACTTTAAATCACAGTACTGTCAGGAAAATATACTGGACTAAAAATGAAACAACAAAACAACACTGCTATTTAAAATCACTAGTAGCACAGTTAGCAAAGCATGTCCAATCTGAATAAACATCATATTTTAAAAGGTATTCTACATGGATTTTTACATATAATATTAAATAAAGGTACCTAATTGCTGAAAGGATAGACATAATTTGGCACTAGTCTCCATCACCTTCACCAACACATCTCTCTTATGCCATATCATCAAAGCTACAGGCTGTCTGTTAGGGTGGAGAGGCATCTTGTGTTGAGTTGGAAGCTATAATATCTTACTAAGAAGTTTCTAAGTGATGTTCAATCAGCTTAGGAATTAAAATAATTATAGTTCAGCACAGAGTAAATATGAGAGTCATAGGCACAGATAATTTAGATTCATTTGAAAGAAATTCTATTAGTTTTCATTAATAATGTCCCTATAACCAAAGATACTTTGCTAAAAGTGTGGCTTCAAAAAAGCAAAAATAAGTTTACTACTTAGATCTTCCATTGAATGCAGTCCTTATACATGTATTAATTCTATCTCAATATACTTTCTCTTAAAAGTTAGAATTCTCTGTGATGCCACCCAAAGACACATACCTTATCCTCAGAGTTTTACAATAGATTATGACAAGAACTGTCTTTATTCATCAGCCAGAAAGGCCAACTGATCACCCATGGAGCACAAGATATTGTGAGGAGAGAGCACATGCTTCCTCATTTCCATCAGTGCTCATTTGCTCAAGTGATTTCACATATTTATTTGTTGTAATTCATTATTCCTATGATATAATATGTATAAAAATATCTCAGGAAAAAAACAGAATCCCAAAGCATATCAGAGAACAAGGTTCAAAACTAATTAGCTGAAAACAGAACATTAAAACTGAAAGAAGGCCTTTTGGCCAGACCAGAAGGGTTTCCACTGTTTATCTTGTTTCTTGTTAGTGATAAAATTTCTCTGGAAAAATTTCTCAGAACAAAGTGTGAAAAAATTGATTATATGCATTTAGTAAAGTGCATAAAATTCTGAGCATATTGGAAGCGAAGGAGCAGACAACTACAAGCAGCTGTGGACATACATTCAGTAATCATTTTATTTATATGATGAGATCAAGAATATTTCCATGGAAAACAAATAAATGTGTTTTATTTCTATAACAGAGTCATATAGACATTTGAAAGTATTAATTGCTAAAATAATGTAATGAAATTTACTGATTAACTGACCTAAAATATTTTTCACATTCATGCAAATTTGTCTTGGGTCATAATTTTGTAACAAATATACCATAAATGGGGGAGCTTAAACAAACAAAATTTGACTTGTTTCTCACAGTCCTGGAGTCTGGAATACACATGATCAAGATATCAGTAAATTTGGTACCTGGTGGTAATGCTCCTCTGATTTGCAGATGTCTTCATTTTTGAAGGACCTCACACGATGAGACAGCATAGCTGTCTTGAGCATAGCTATCCTCATCCTTTGTGTGGGAACACTGATCCCATTCAAGTGAGCTCCACATTCATGATTTTACTATGCTCCAAAGGCCTCACCTCTAAATACTGTTACTTCAAGCAGCTCAAATTATACAGTGGATCTAGGGATAGATTTTTATTGAATAATCAATTGGCATAATGAGTACATGCTTAAGATATCAATAAAACAAGGCAACAAAAATATTTTCATATATTTTAACACTTACTACTTCAAAGAAAAATGAGAAAGATAAACAGAACTTTATTAAAGAGAAATTCATGTGGGACTTCTTTATTACCATATTTAATCACTTAGTAGTCAAATTAACTACTTTGTGGTGCATAGTACTTCATTTTTCCTTCCATCTTTACAGCTATTCTGAAGATCCTAGCAGAGCCTTGGCAAGCAGTGAAGACCAAGAAGGCTTCAGAGGCCACAAGCACAGGAAGTGGGGCAAGAGAACTCAAGATCCACCAAAGCTATCTTGAGTCAGGGACAGAGCATGCAAATAGAAGGTGAAAGTAGGCAATGTCATCACCTTTTGGCTCTCTGACCTTAGCAGTGTCTACAATACCAGGTTCCTCATCAGTAGAAGAGACCAATGGTACAAATGACTGTATTTTTAAAGTTCAGAATTCAATAAAAGGATGTATGTAGAAAACAGAGCTATTATGACCCAAAACTTCCTGATCCTTTTCTATTCTTCTCTGTGCCCACAGAAAACAGTATCTATATGATAAGAAAAGTAAATAACATTTAAAATAAAAACTCTCCTGCATTAGAGTAGAACATCACAAGTAACTCATCTTCTAGCAGTAGAGGTGCTTTATCTATTCTGTTTTGTGTTGTGGGAAATAGTCTTTTATATTCCAGGTTCTCCCTATCAGCAGATTAGCTGTGGATAACCTTGAACTTCCTTCAGATCCACTAACCTCAGCTTTTGGAGTCCTCGAATTCACAAAGGTGCCCTATTTTTATTTGGTGTTGGGGACTGAATCCAGGACTTCGTGGATGCTAGGCAACTCCTCTACTACCCGAGCCACATCTTCAGCTCAGCACTGGTTTTAAAACTGGACTGTTATCGCTTTGTCACTCACCCCTTTCTATGCAAATGTTCCTGGTGTTCATATCATACCACCGTCCTCACAATTGCAGCTAGTGTTTATCCATAAACCTGGATAAGATGCTATGAAAGAATATGGAAATGTGCCAGGATGTAATGTCTACTCCTTATTTTAGCTGGTAGTCTTTACACGCTTCCCTTAGTCACATCTTTTGGTTGATACAACTATATTAGGGCAAATAAGGTCAATGCCCTCCTTAATTTTATGTTGGAGATAGTCATCCATATATCATAATATTCCCTCAGCCACAAACAGACGTGGTATGTAGGTTTCTAGGAGACTATGTGAAAAAGATTACTTTGGGTTTCAGCTTTCTAATTATTTTGCAATTCATATTTCCAGAATGTAGAAAAGTTAGCACAGTTTGAACGAGTCTCCTCTTTTTCTTTTTCCTCCAGGAATCTTTCTGGCAGTTACAAGTTCAGAATGCTTTTGTGCCTTCCAAGCAGTCTTGCCCAGATTCTGCCACCTGTTCCGTCATTCTGGGTGTATTTAGGGTAGAGTTCTTCTCCATATGGGCAGTGTAATTCCATTAAGTAGCAATCCAGCACAGTTACTTTTTTTCCCTTAACGTTAAACCTCGAGAGTTAATCGTCCATCTGTGTGTAATCATCAATTCCATTAAGCCTTATGGCCTTGTCAGATTATCAAACATTTTACACAGTACTCCTTTCTTCACAGGAAACACATTTGATAATTAAGGGCATGATGGAATCTAAGTTTTTGAGTTTGACTCCAAAGATCTACAGCGTCTTATATTTAATCCGGAACCAGTCTCACCTCCCCCCAGTCACTAAGCTATGAATAAGCAGCCTGAGTGAATATGGTTCAACCAGATTCCAAGTGAACAGGATATGATGTCAGGTGGACACAGGTGATTTAACTGTTTCATTGGCTTTTTTCTAACGTACAAAACTTATCTTCAATGTACATCTCACGTGCCCAAATGTGGGATATTTGTACACTGTGTGAAGATGTACTTGTTGTGATGGGTGTACTGAAAAGCCGAACAGTCAATAACTGGGCAGGAGGTATAGGCAGGATTTCTAGAGAGAGAAAGGAAGGGCAGATGAATCTGGGAGTCATGTAAGAAGCAGGATGGGTGATATGTGACAGGATGTAGACTAATAGAAACGGGTTAAGTTATATGAGTTAGCTAAAAACAAGCCTAAGATAAGGCCAAGCTTTCACAATTAATAGTAAGTCTCTGTATCATTATTTGGGAGTTGTATGGAAGAACAGAGGAGGACTTACTACAGCTGAATCACAGTGGGTGTTGATGAGAGTAGCCTTTAGCCACAGCATGTTATGAGCCAAACCATGCACAGTCTCTTGCTGACTTTGTAGTTTGAGGCCATTTTTACCACAGAAGATTAAAATTTTACAGGATGACAGAGGTGATCATGAGGGTGCTTGTCAAACTGAACTTTTTAATATTTATTAAGTTTTAATACTTATTAAGGAAAATTATAAATTATTGTCTTTAACCTATTGTTTACTTTCAATTTTTAAAGATGTTTTGTTAACACAGATGAGAAAGAATCAAATAAATAAGAACTAGAGAAATTTAAAATTCAAGTTCGGTGGCAGTGGTGCGCTCCCCAGTACCGGGGAGGCAGAAGCAGGTGGATCTCTGAGTTCTAGGCCAGACTGATTTACAGAGGATGTTCTGGGACAGTTAGGGTTACACAGAGAAATCCTGTCTCAAAAACCGAAACAAACAAACAAAAATACCCAAAACAAAACAAAACAAGAATATGTTTAGAGCTGGATCAATCAATAAAGTACTTATGCAAATTCAAGGGCCTAACTCTGACCCCAAAATCTATCCAAAATTGCCAGGCATGGTGGCAGGTGCCATGATTGACCCTCAAATTGAGTAGGTAAAGATAGGGAAATTTCTGGGACACACTAGGCAGTCAGTCTTGTTGAACAATGAACTTTAGACCTATAGGAAACATGAGAGGAGCTGAAGTATGTCCTGAGTATGATAACTGAGGCTGCCTTCCAGCTGTCACACTGCTGTACATGTGTATCAACATGCAAATGTGTATATGCATAGAGAGCGAGTGAGAGAGGGAGAGGGAGAGCAAGAGAAAGGGAGAGAGAGAAAGAGAGAGAGAGAGAGAGAGAGAGAGAGGAAAATGATTCAAATGCACTATTCTATTCTCTGTTACAAGATTTGATATTGATGCATGAGTGGGTTATGAGAGGGCCACTCTCCTATTCCTTTGACATTGAGCCTTCTTAACATTTATTATTAAATAAATTCAGTAAAATATATTACAAATATTTCAATAAAATTTTACAAGTATAGCACCATCCTAGGCAATTGGAGGTACAGTTAACTGAAAATACATTTTTAAAATTAAAAAATAGGAAAATCAATTTCTGCTGTCTAAATCTCAGAAATTATTAGCTCTGTATCATTTATTTTACTTCAATGTGATAATTGAAATGCCTGTCTCTAGTCTATCAAAATCGAAACAATCTAACTTATATCAGGTCACATTTTGAAGGCCTTGTGACAACTCAACCCCTTTTTGTATCTCTGGCCAATGTCTGGGCCAGGTGAAGTCCAGACTTCGCATGGTCTGCTGGCTGGAGAGCCAGACTCTCAGAAAGCCAGGCTTGGCCTTTGAGGAACAGCAGGTCTGGACAGCTCAGTTCACTGCACAGCCAACTCCGAAGCCCTTCCGGAGCAAATCTGGCCCAGAAGGCTGCACATATTTCTGCCTGGATAGACCCTCCGTGTTCAACAGGAGCCTCTGCAGAGACGATGAGGTCCTCCATATTGCTCACACAAAGCTGCAGTATGGGACAGGAAATCTGGCTCTTTAACCCTCTGGCTGCTGCACATGACTATTTGGCTAGCGAAGCAGAAAAATGTCGACAGCCTAAGGTTTCAGTGATTAGTAACAGGTTTTTGAGTGATTTCCCCCAGAATGTGCTAGTATAAATAGAGGACCGCAAACGTGTGCTTTGGGGATTTTTTCCTTTCTTTTGGTATTGTGGTTTGTTTGTTTCCATTTCTTTTCTTGTGTGACACATTCGCTTGTGTGACTGTGGATGCCCGAGCCAAGTACCCAAATATGGGCTGCGAGTGAAGGCACTCACTCCTGGCAGTCACTAGCCCGGTGTCTGCATCCGGACTGTGAGTGGCTTCATGGCCTTCTAAATGTATATGTTCTCGAGAACTCCTTTAATTCATTCTACTGTAGACTCTACATATAGACTAGAAGTCTTAAAATACAATACCAGAATATTACTATTTAATGTAAGATATGAGACCTTTTTTTGGTTTAACGAGTAATAAGCTTTTTACTGAAACACTGATGCTTAAGAAACAAGGTTATGTTTTATTTTGCGTTGCATGTTTCCTGAAAACATGAAAATGATGAGTAGGTCCACCTCCTGAGTGGCATGGTATATATTACTTATTACAGGGTGACAAAGGGTTAAAAATATTGCTGCCTAGTGAGGATATAAGTGTAGTTTTGAGTCCAGTTATTGAAATCCATTTTCTCATCCTCAGCTCACACAGATATGTAAGATGGACCATGACAATCTTCTGTCCAGTACCAAAGCATAGCTTTTTGTCCCAGATAATCTTTCTTTCCTTATAACTTCGCACCTGCAGGTGCTACATTATACACAAGGAGACATTGTGATTTCCAATGGCATGGTATGGGTATTTTGGCAGAAAACAGTATTCTCTACTTTTCAGTAAAAAAGGAAATGGAATTACAACAATATGAGAATCTGTAAGTCCTACATAAATGAATGAAAGATGGCGCCAGGCTTCAGACTCCCATCTGTTAATGATGCCTATCTACTTGGTAGCTTATCTTGACTTAGTTTCCCTGTATCTTCAACTGCAACAAATCTACCTATTTAAGCGTCAGGGGCAGGAGGACACAAGTTTCTTCTGCCTATGTAGATCCTACCAAAATTCTCTTCCAGCTTCTCACCAATACTTATTTTTGTTTTCTGATTGACTTAAATTAAGTTCTTTTTATCCTTAGCGGGGTGGTCAAGGTCTTTTTGATGGCCAAGTCACAATCAACAGTGTAGGCATGCAATGCTTCTCAAGAATTTACTGGTGCAAAATGAAAGAGATTAAGAAAACACACAGAAACCTCTGCTTCCTTCCTCCTGCAGGGAGGGAGGGAGAGAGAGAGAGAGAGAGAGAGAGAGAGAGAGAGAGAGAGAGAGAGAGAGAGAGAAGACTAAATACCTATCCTCAGGGAACCAAACCAAAAAAAGAGGCAGAAAGAGTGTAAGTCTCAGAGGGGACAGAGGATACCAGGAGAAGAAGATCCTATAAATCAGCTCAGTAAGATATGAGTCACATATGAGTCACAGAAGCTGAAGCACCAAGCACAGTGCCTATGTGGATCTGCACCAGAACACATATGAAAACCATATATATTATATATATCTTGGCTATATATATTTAGCATTTTTAATGGGACTCCCGAGTATGTGAAGGAGTGGGTCTCTGATTCTTGTGCCTTCTCTTGAATGCTTTTCCTTCTGTTGTTTTGCACTGCCCAGCTTTATTGTGATGACTTCTGATCTATCTTATTGTAATTTATTTTGTTATGTTTTGTTGTTATCGCTTAGAATCCTGTTCTTTTCTAAAGAGAGACAGAAAAGGAATGGACCCAGAAGGGAAGGTAGGTAGGGAGCACCAGGGCTGAGTTGAGGAAGGGGACACTGTAATCAGGCTATATAGTATGAGAAAAGAATTTATTTTCAATAAAGGGGCTGAGGGAGAAACCTCTGCTACCTGCTCTCCTCCTGCCCTATGACTTGCACAGTTCCATGTACTTTCATTTCAAAGCAACAACCCTGAAACAAAATGTGTGATTTTTTTTTCTACTCATCCTAAAATTTATTTTTCATCTCACGAATTTTGATGCCACCACTACATAAAGATAACCATTTGAGCTGGGAACACAGATTTATCAAGTGGCCTCCTGTCAATTCTGTCTTCTAAATGCCCATGAAATATGTTTCTATTTGTTTTCGTCTCCCTAAATTTACTACCATGTTGTATTTCAAGCAAACATTATCCAGGAACTAAAGAATTCCCTAACCACTGTCTAATCTGCTGCCCATATTGCCATCTCATTATCTTTGTAACACATAAAACATTCAAGGAGTTACCTGATGTAAGCCAAGGCATTCACAGGTGATTTTTCTGCAAACTTGTTCCATCTCAGTATCAGCTCGAAGACAAAACAAATGACCATCTTCCAAATGTCGTGCTCTTGTTGACTGCCTTGGAACATAGAATTCCTTTGTCCTAGAATGACCTTCTCCTGCTGCCCCTTCCCTTTTTTTCTCGTTCATATATCACACGTACAGTTCAACTTCAAGTAGTGTCGGCAGTTGAAAGCTTCTCCCTTTCAGTCTTTCAGTTGTGAACCTTGTATGCGATTTTTTTCTTCTATTATGAAAATAGATTTGTTTACATACCAGTCTCTCTCTCTCTCAAGATTGAGCTCCTCAGGGAAGAACATGCTTTGTTGGACTGATTAAGCGATTATTGAATTCTGTCCAGGGACAGTCACAATGTCTGGAACACTGTGTGAAAACAAATTTACATTGAAGAAATGCACGTAGGCATGGGTGAAGGATGAATGCCACAGCACGTTTTGATAATATGACAATAGGAAAGCAATGATTTCTATTCAAAAGATGAAGAGGAGCCTCATTTTCAGGAAAAGCTTAAAGGAAAAGCCTAAATTCCTGATATTAATAATATCAATCACAATCATAATTTAGAACTTATGTAGATATTTGTAGCACTTTAATATTGAAAGCACCACTTACTATAAGGATATACAATGTGTTATCATTACCTCTGGTGTTCTTGAGTTTATCAGGAAAAGCTGAGAGATATGATATGTGTCATACAAACTATACTCATGCAACATGTTAGCGTAGGACTAACTAAAAAAGTCTGTCACTCTCCTTGTCACTAAATAAGAGAATGAGAATGATTCTTTAATATTAGTATAGAAGGCAAGAGCACCCTATTTTAATCAATTATAAAAGTTCCCTTTCTTCAATCAAAGAAAGGTATTAGTGAAATGAATGAGAGTAATTAAATCTAATTTAGTCATGCAAATGAGTTTAATTAAAAGAAATCTACCCTTTAATAACTTCAGGGGAAAATGGAGTTCCTTATGGAGTTTGAAATTTAGTTAAGTTCACAAGACACAGTCTCTGAACTGATGAGACCACACTGTTGTAATCTGCTTGTGTAAATATTGACACATGTAGCATTTAGTTTGTCTCACAGTGATAATACTTGCTCTAGGCTTCTGATGAAATCTGGCATTTATAATTATTAAAAGATGTTTGTTAAAAATGCTCTTATTCATCATGTTCATTCTACGATTTAGATTGCTGCTGTATTGACCTTCAGAAAAATTCTTTTGACTAAATAGAGCTTAAGAAAATGAATTTAAATTCAACTTTTATTGAGCAGGAAATGGAGCAGGGAGGTCTGGTGCCATGAAAGGGAGGGCCTCTGTCTGGAAGATGCTTACAGTCTATCAACTGTAATGCCTTCTGTACGCAATGTTTGCAGAGATACTAATCTAAAAGAGAAATGCAAAAACAAGAATGCCACAAAGAATAAACAGGACTTTATGAGAGAGCACAAACCATGAAACCTACTAGGAATGACTGGAAAGAAGTAGGAAATCTTCACCAATAAGGGACAAATTGAGCTGTTTTTGGAAAAGAGACTTGAAGATCTCAACCTGTAGGTGGGTGGATGTGTAGAGGGCAGG
>NC_022027.1:47997262-48013584 GCF_000317375.1 Microtus ochrogaster
AAGGAAGGTGGGAAGGAGAGGCATTCCAGAAGACATCAGTAGGAATGATTCAGGCTTTATTCAAAACTTTACTAGTCTGGCAAGTTACTTGAGAAGCCACAGCTAACCATGGGTCAGATGCGGGGGACAGGGCATTTAGGATGCTTATGTGTAGACACGATAGAAATGGCAAGGATTTTGAACACAAAAGTGGTATACGTGTCATTTCTAATAAATATTCTGATTAAAACTTTAAAAGAATTTCTTGTGGAGGAAACATAAAGGCAAACAGAGCATACTGGAGATGTGAGTGTTGGATTACCTGAAGGACATGTAGCTCTAACTAAGGGCAGTGACAGAGAATATAAACAGTGGTTCTCAACCTGTGGGCTGCTACCCTTCTGAGGATTCAGATGGCTCTTTCACAGGGGTGGCATACCAGATAATCTACATGTCAGATACTTACAGTACAACTCACAACAGTTATGAGGTAGCAATGAAAATAATTGTATGCTTGGGAGTCACCATAACATAAAGAACTTTACTAAAGGATCCCAGCGTTTGAAAGGCTGAGAACCACGGATGGAAAGAAAGGAAAGAGCCTGAAGAAGTTATCTTAAGTCTGCGCATTTCTAAAGTGGGTGACTGGGTGGACAGTGTGGTGTTCAACTAATTAGGGAACACACTCAGTCAGCGGAGAGAAACACTGTTAAATCCTACTCGTATGACAAGATATGATAACTCCCTACGTTATCCGATACCATGACCTAATCCTGCTTCTCACTCGCTTGTCACACAGCCCTATCTCTTAGGACAGGGGCTTCTTCTTTATTACATATAAGCTCTACAAAGAGGGGTTTTTGTGCTCTTGCTTATGGTTGTATCTTGAAATTTGAATGACAGATAAATCTTGTGTGGATGCATAGAGGGGTTTTTGTGCTCTTGCTTATGGTTGTATCTTGAAATTGAGTGACAGATAAATCTTGTGTGGATGCATAGTAGATTCTGGTATAAAGTAGATAGTGGAAACATATGTTAGTGAAAACATAATTTTGCAACACAGTTTTGAGTAAGATCACTAAAATTAAACACAACTTGTAAAAGTTTATTTCTATACTTCACACACTTTCTATGTTTCCATTGTATTCCACAAACTAATTATATCAATGAACTATATTTGTCCGTCCAAGCAAATGCTCTGTTGTGCCACTATTAACTGCATTGTAACTGTCTGTTTCTGCATTAAATTGTGTATTCACTTAAGGAGCATGACCGTATCTTTCACCAAAGTTTCCTCACGTCCAGGGTCTTTCCTGAAAGATGTATATATATGGGGATTTAATATATTTAGGTTTAAAGAATTAAACATATGGGCCTGTCATTCAAAAGTAAACTTAAAAATCCCAATGCAGAAGCAAATAAATACATAAAACACCAATGCCGTGATGGACTTTACCTTTAACGATGGAACACAGATTATCAGGGCTGGAAAAGAAGACAGTGCAATGGATCATTTGTTGAGCAAAAGTCAATGGTTACCTTATATTAAAAATTCATGAACAAAACATGTTTTTTGAGGTTCATGAAAATACCTAACATTTGGGTAATGGACATTGCAGAAGAGTTCCATGTCAAAGTCATTGAATATATTTTGAATAAAATCACAAGAAGAAGATGTCCATGCAAGGACAAGACCCTGTTAGAACCCCAAGTAGACAGGACCAAAAAATAAATTTACTATGCCATTTTTTCATTAAAGCATTAAAAATACAGAATAAAAAAGGGTACTGAAAGCTGGAAGATGTTCAAGTCACTTTCAAAGGCAGGTCTCTCTTCTCTCTCTCTCTCTCTCTCTCTCTCTCTCTCTCTCTCTCTCTCTCTCTCTCGTGTGGTGTGTGTTGTCAGAACTGGGAATTGAACCTGGGACCTTGGGCATAATAGGTAAGTACTTTACCATAACGCTCATACACATAATATGTATTCAACTGAGAACCTCGGCTTATGAAATAGTGACACCTAAATTCCCGGTGAATCTTCCTTCTTAAGTGAAAACCCTCAGTACGCAAATGTAGACATACCAAGGAATTTGCATCCTAAGTGATCCTAAATCCCATAACACTGACCATCCTGATTATTCATCACAGAGAGTATCTGAAACTTGTAGAAGAGATCTCCCCATTTCTCTATAATTTGCAATCTTGTGCTGGAGTCTTTGTGACTTCCAAGAGAAATTCTGGACTTTATTCTACTTTAGAATCCAGAAGAAATCTAATACCAGTGAAGGCATGCCTCAGCAACAGGATGAATGACCTTGCCAATTGACATTGGGGATAAGCAGGCAGAGTAAAATCTTCCTTTCTATATGTTCCTTTAGAGGTTACAAGTAGAAGATTTTATCTAGATTTAGGGTGGGTTTCTCACCTGAAATGATCCAATCAAGAAAATCCCTTGAAGGCATGTAGGCATGTCCACCTCATTGGGTTATTGTTGGTTCCAGATGTAGTCAAGTTGATAACCAAGATTAGCAATCAAACTTGCCTGTATTTGTATTTGGCAAATACATTGCTTTGTGCCTTATTTTTATTTTGAGGCTGTAAAAGTTCACATAATCTTGTCTATGATGGAAATGTCATCTGGAGCAGTATGACTGTGTTCCTGGGCTACACTCACTCATATCTGGCTCAAAACAAACTATTTCTTAACCTCTTCAGGTCAAGAACTCTTTTTACAACATCAATTAGATACCATAGGCAAAAAAAAAAAAAAAAAAAAAACAGATTTCAAGAAAATGGATCACATGGAAATGCCACCTTTGAAATTGTAAATATGGTTCATAGGTTTTACTGTCACATGACCAAATGAAAAATGAGTATTGCTAAAAAAGAGGTGTCATCTGGTGATTCAGCCCTGGGGAAATTCAATGTTGTAAGATAAGGGAGCCAGAAGAGTTGTAAAGAGGCAGACATTGCATGAATTAGAAGGAGAGAAAACAAACATGTTACGTAAACCAAACAAAATATTACTTTATAATGGAGGGAATGACCTCTCATGGAATGCACGGGTAGCCAGAGTAAGATGAGAAGAATAAATACGAGCCTTAACTTGGGTTAACTATATGGAGGTTGTTCAGATTTTTTTAAATTAGATCCATGGAAACAAAAGTCTAGCTTTAATGGCTTTCAGACTGGGAAAACAAGAGACAAAATGGCAGCAACAAAATGGATTTTTCTGTAGAGGGAAACAGGAAAGGGAATAGAAGTTGAAGACTGGTGTATGATTAAAATTTTCTTTCTTACTTTCCTGCCTTCTTTTCTCCTTTCAGATGGGGCCTCCTTTTGTAGTCCAGATTGGCCTACTCACAATCCTCTTCTTTTAGCTTTGGGAGTGCTGGGTTGGAAGTGTGTGCCACCTTGCCTGGCTCTGTCTGTTGTATGAAGGAAGGTATCACAGCATGGTTTTGTGATGATATGGAAATTTAATAAAAGAAAACATTAGAAGATGCTTACTCTAGTGACCTATATTAATGGAGGAATTCTTTCTATAGGAAATTGTGTCATTCTGGTTGCAGAAGATGAGGCACACTGTACCATGTACATCCAAGTTGGTTGATAATTATTATATTGAGTCTATCCAGAACTTGGGGTTCTCAGTAATCTAGAAGACAGTTTCCTAAAATAAGAATGGGGAGACCAGAGGTTTAAAGGGACTGAAAAACTGCAAGGAGCCATTACCATGTTTAGTTGTTGAGATGCAAGATTGAGTAGTTTAATTAAGATTGGGTTTCTGCCAAGTGAGCACAATGAAGGGAGTAGGCAAGGTACTTAAATGGTAACTGTATACAAGGGAGTGATTTTCATGATGATCCATAAATAACAACTAATTAAGGAGGGAAGTGAATGAATACCTAAAGGGACTGAGTGCATGCACGCACACACACTCTCACACACAAAGACAACCCACTAGCCTTAGACCCCAGTGGGAATGAACGTGTGTGTGCACTTGAGGACAGCTATTGGGAGTTCAGACATAAGGGTGGCCCTCAGAATAGCTGGGATGAGGCAGAGCAGTAGAGTATGTTTCCTGGGACTGAGAGGATAGAAGGAATGCTGTAGGGCACATGGCTGATGGAGGAAAAAGAACCATGGCAGAGAGATGTGGGAGCTAATGCCTGTGTTCCCTTGCATCCCTGTTCATCAGTCATCTTTTCAGTGAGTCCTCATCAGTGGTCCTCACCTGACCGCTACTCTCACATTTCAGGCTTCTACCTTTCTTCCCCAAACACACCCAGAATCCTCACAGTGAGTATTGACATTCACAGGTTAGGTTTATTTTTTTTTTCTTGTGCATGGCACCTCTTATCTGAAACAGTGTGTTTGAATTCTGTGGATTTACTGTCTTTTCTAATTAAATTCCATCTCTCTTTCAAGGCAGAAATGCTATTGTTTTTGCTTTGATTCTATAGCATCTGCTGTTTGATGCAACTTAGGTACTGGATTGTGGTGTTACAATCTTATTAAAATATCTCTTACACGCTAAGAGACTGGAACTTCTGCTGGACCTGACAGTCAAGTTAATAATACACCTTGTGGCCACTTAAGACCAATAGCCTGCTTGACTTGATTGTTTAACATGCCTTTAAGAGACAAGGTAACAAACAACCTTATTTGTCGTGGATTATCCATGGAATGCATTACTATACTAGCATGATTAATAAAATTCCAAAGACAGAAATTGGGGTTCAACCTGAAGGTCAGAAAAACCAAAAGCCAAGCACTGGCTCTTACCTCCGCTTCAGTCTGAAATGGTGATCTTGCCTCTAGGAGCCTAAGAATGAGACTGTGAGAGCTGTCTTAAATTCCTCCCTAGTGCTGGGATTAAAGGCAAGCACCACTACCACCCAGTTTCTATGGCAAACTAGTGTGACTACTGGGATTAAATGTGTGTCACCACTGCCTGGTCTGCAAGGCTGATGAGTGTGGCTGTTTTACTCTCTGAACTTCAGACAAGCTTTATTTATTAAAATACAAATGAAATACCACTACACTCTTAAGTTATGCATTCTTCCATGCCTCTGAACCAGAGAGCTATGCATCTGAGTATGTGTGTTATTATAATCATTTGCTGATAAGCAGCAGATAGGCCAAAAGTGACTGATAAATATCTGTCATAAATGTTGCAAGTATTGCCTGATAAATGGTATGTTTGCAGGACTGAATGCTTTGGAATCAATTGTGGTCAGTTGTAGTAAATACCTTAATCCTTTTTAAAACCCTGCTAAAGATTGGTGTAAAGAGTCCCTCATTCCTTCCCCATGTAATTCTTCCTGTGTTGTTCAATAAACAGGCAAGGCCCTTTGCTAGGAACTGATTCACAATCTAGACATGGGTGTTGGGACAGACTGGACACATGCAGCAGATAGACAATGGAGAGGCCAGTCTCACAAACTACAGATGTATGGGAGACAAAGAGAAGAGGGAGATTCACGCGTGTGCTTTCTTTTGGTCAAATTAATCTAAGAAGTGCCGAATTTTCTTTCCATACCGTGATACTGATACATTTTGATGCCTCTGAGATTATCCTTAATGTATTCAATGGACGTAGTAGACATTATTTTGCTACTGACAGTCCATGTTATTTCGTAACTGAATGTAAGAGTGGGCGGTTGAAAATATCATCTTTATTCACTTAAAAATAACCAAGAATCTTTCAGCAGAAATGTGAAATAGAGTGGTGGAAAATCATGGACTAAATTCTTGTTAAAATGGGAGAAAACAGGCCAAGAATATACAAATGTAACAGGAGCAATAAAGAAAGTTGTTTTTTTTTTTTGTTTGTTTGGTTGGTTGGTTGGTTTTTTAATGTATAAGCCTTGAAGCCAAGGGAATCAAGGAGGTGTGGAAGAATAATCTCAGGCTGGCTATCAGAGGCAAGGAGACATACTCTGTGGTCACAGTGATGAGACATGGGAGACCGTGCTGTGATGGAAGGGTTTGGGGTAGCGATGGGTCACCTAAAATTAGACAACAAAAATAAAAATGATAAGGCAGATACCTAACACACAGAGAGAATATTCCAGAAGTCAGAGTCTTGTCTCCTGCCTAGCTACTGGCCATGAGCTCTTTACTAAACCAATCATGGTGACACATCTTTACACAATGTAAAGAAATATTCTGCACTTCCCTCTTTTTATCTAAATAAAAAGGAAAGGTTTTACCTCTAATACAGTAAAACTGTAGCAGACTCCCTTGGACTGCAACCAGCCCCCAAATCAAGACACAGAGACTAATTATTAGTTATGCATGCTCAGCTTTATCTCATGCTTGTCCCACTAGTTCTTAAAACTAATTTAACCTGTTTATCTTTATCTATGTTTTGCCTAGAGGGTTTTATCTTTCTTTTGTTCTGTAGGACCTACTTTCACTGCTTCCTCCATGTCTAACTGATGGTTGTCTGATTGGCTAGGCCCAGGTTTTTCCCCATCTTTCTTTCTCATTCTCTCCCCTCATTCTCTCAAGTCTAGAGTCTTCTCCTATTTGTTCTCCCTGTCCAGCAGCCCCACCTATCCCTATACTGCCTAGTTATTGGTCAATTAGCTTTTTTATTAGACCAATCAGGTGCCTTTGGTAAGCAAAGCAACACATCTTCATATTCTTAGACAAATGTAACACATCTTTGAAAACAAATGTAGCATAAACAAATAGAACATATCTCTTAGTTAAATTAATATTCCCCAGCAACTTTCTGTAATAAGGACAATTATCACGTAAGAATTACAGTCACAATGGTCAGTCAATTTATATTTGGCAAATTTGGAGAAATTGCTCTTTTATCTATCCTGTTTTGGTGAGTCCAAAGTTCAAAGTATACCTAAACCACTTTCTGTCATAACTTATATTACAATCCTAAAAGTATCTTTTTAGACTTTAAAACATTTCTTAGATATACAATTTAAGCTTTTCTGTTTCTCAATCTTATAAACTTTACATCTCTTATGTAACTTTCCTTTCTGAATTTGGTAACAAGAAAACTTGTAAAAGTATAACTATCAATTTTTCAACTCCATTATAGGCCCAAGAAAGAAATAATATTACCAAAGAAAACAAGGAATGCAGAACAAATAGCTTCCAACACTATAGAAATGACAGAAACAGCTGATTGCCAGGAGAGTTACCCAGGTTTCCTCTGTAATGTTGGGGCCTGGATCTTTGACCTATAGGCCTAACATATCTGACAGACTTTTTTTTTTGTGTGAAGCAGGAGATGTTGATAGACTGTCCTATCTTGTCTTGAAAAAGTATAGCAGTCACCTTCTCTGGTGTCCTACTTGTCAACTTTGAACAGTATACTGTCAGCAATTGAGACAAGGGCAGTTTCTTGTCCAAGGGACCAACTTTGATGCAAATGAAAGCAAATTTCATAAGGAGGTTCTTCAATGCTGCAAACTCCATATGGATGTTCTTCAATGCACACCATCCTTTTTTGAAGAAACTTGATGCTTTCTTGAGCAGACATGTCTCACTGTCATGAGAAATACTATGTTTTTAAAACATTTTAAATGTCATATTCTATAGGTCTCTGAAGTATTTGAAGACCATATATTTGACCTTGAAAACAAACCTAACATGACTGCTAGTTTGATTGTTATAGATGACAAACTACTAGCCTACATTTCTTAATTACAATAAACAGTTTATTAGCTTTAAGGACTAAAAATTTATGACACATTTTCAAATGAGCTGCATAATTACAATGCCTTAAATATGAAACACACATATATATTTACATAAGTATTATTTTGAAACAAAAGAACCTTAAAGTTGTATCAATATATAAAAATTCATATCAATGGAAAATATTTGAGACTAGTAGTTGCTTTTTTAGTTTAAAAGTAAATTTGATAATATACCCCTTTAATCTGTCGCTTCTGTATTCCTCCTTTTTTCAGAATGATATCTCTGAATCTGATCTTCTTTACTTAAATTACTCTATGATCATGATCAAGAACAACTTATAATTTAAGTTATAAGCATCTTTATAAGCAACCAAGCATCCATTATCCACTGAATGACTGAACTCCCTGCCACCTTTTGAGAATGTGGCCCATGTGTTCTTAAAATTACTTCCTGTTTCCTGTTGTCTGGGAGTGACAGCATCTTTGGGGAACCCTGAGAAAATTGAGATAATGGTCAAGTCCTGGGAGAGCTATTTGTTGTCCTGTCTTGGTGTGAATGGAAAGTGTAGGGATTATCTGAAGTACTGGAGTAATCTACAAGGCTGAAATTGGTGTCTGGTTTGAACAAAATTTCTCTATATTTATTTCAGTTTTTTTGTAAGAGCATGAGTGCCTTTCATTCTGCTATTGTAGAATAATTTAACATCATGAAATGTTTTGACTTCTGCAAAACACCTCGACAAGAAAAAAAAACTCTGTAATTAATTCTGGTCATTAAAACTATGGTCATAGTATTTGACTTCATGTCATCTGAGTTGTCTGGTATTTTTATTTATATCCAGAACAAAAGGCTAAAATTAATATTGAGTGTACATGTTCCTGCTAGGAAGTCTTTGGATTAGGTGCTAGAAAGTTAAATAAAACATGAAGTCACATATTTTACTAACGTCAGTGTGGATCAAAGGGCAAGGTTTAGTCTACAAGAAAAAATTGACCTGTGTCTAGAAGTATAATTCACAAATCCTAGATTTTTTTTTAAAAAATTGAGATTGCACATTTCTATGCTTTAGAAAACATTCTGAAAAAGGAATATATTTTTCATCTTCTTTACATTTTATTCAATACTTACTCTTTGTGCAATGGGAGGCTTTTATTATTTAAAACTTTTTCATTTTGTTCTTTCTTAGGGAGTTGTACTTCTTGCAGTATATAGTGGATCTCTACAAAGTGCCCAGGACCTCAGAATGCACAAGTAGAAGCACAGGAAAATTAAGTTTTGTGAACCTTCATCTTACAAGATATCTCATTTGCCCTTTACACACAGAGAAAACATACCCTGATAACCTTTGTTCATTCTAGCAATCTTCATCAGAACTGCTCATTTTTCTCAGGCCTGCAAATACCAAGGGGTTAACCTTAAGGGTCCCCAAATGGATACTGTTTCCATTTCTTTGTATTTATTGATAACATATTTAGATTTATTGCAGCATCTCATTAAGAAGTAAATTACATCTCATAAGAAGTAATGTACGAAAAAAAAACCAAAAAAAAAAAAAAACCAAACAAAAAAGAAGAAGTAATGTACGCACGACAGTCTCAAAATTGTTTCTGAGATTTAGGTTTTGTTTAGAAGAATAGTCCTAACTTTCCTGCCATAGCCACATATCAATTATAGCTTTAATAGAATAGGATTATCTGTGCTAAAATATTAAAGTTTCTTTTTCCTCTGCAGCCACTTGCAAAGTTGAATGATATTCTCTTCCATGCTTTAAACTGGCAAACAACACTGCTCATATCACAGAATTAAAGTCTTTCCAGATGTGGATTTGATTAATAGAAGCTTACTAACTGTGGCTAATTACTGATAATGATAGTATCACAAGGCAACTTTCTCATCAATGTCACCTTGCTCTTTTCTGGTTGCTAGGATAAAAAGAAACTTTACTTGTCACCCTCCTCCACTCAAAATCAAAACAGGAAAGGGTTGAATCTTTGTTTTGAATGGTAGCTAATCCCAGTTCTATTAACAGTAGCCAGCCAGAAGAAGACAGTTGTCACTTAGAGCCACATAAGAACTTCAGCCCTGCAGACCCTGTTTTCACAGTGAGGACAGATGAGTCTCACAGAGAGAATGGCCAAACACTCAGAGTGGGGGGTAGTGACCCATCAGTAGTTTTCTCTTGGTGTTTATTGCTTCGTTTGGTTTTTGTCTCCTAGAAACAGAAGAAGAGCATCTGTGTGTCAATAATACAAGTGGAAATAAATGTCTTTCCCTGTCTGAACATTTTTCTACAGAATTAAAGCCCTCATCTTTTTTTCCTTTCTCTATGAGTTCCTTCTAACAAGCTATATACTATTTCTAAATAAAAGAATATTTTGAGGGGAATTCTCTAAAGATGTGAAAATTCACAATCTATTAACTAGTACAGATGGTAAGACAATATAAAGATATTCAAGAAGTTAAAAGAACTTAATGTCCTACATTGCATTCCACACAGACTGTTAATAAAGAAATTCATATGTACATGGGAAAGTCTTTTGGAAACTGGTATCTTCACAAATTACGTTCATGAGAAAGCATTGAAAATGATGGTCACCCATCACTCAAATTGTTGACTCTGTCACTGTAACTATTTAGTATGACACATTTCATGTCCCTAAATGGTCATGTGCTTTTTAAAGCTTACTAAAGTTGTCTCTTGGAGTAAGGAATCCTTTCCTCATCATAGACTCTCGCATGCTTGTAGAAAACATCCTCCAGCATTGTCTATCTTTGGACATACTGCTACCCTGCTCTTAAAAGCTGGACAAAGAAGAAGTGGAGGGAAAGAGAAGATGGAACTCATTCACGAGATGTTCAGCCCAAGAATCTCAGTCAGCAACTGATTCGGTGTGACCTCTTCAGTCATTCCTGATGAACGGTTGTGGTTGTTAGAGACTTGAGTATAGTATGGTGTGTCAAGTGGATTCTGAGAAATATAGAGAAAAAAATGATTCTTTTGGTTTATCAGAGTGTTCAGCTGTTAGGGAAATTCCAGTTAACAGGAGAAAGCAAGAGCAGGGGTTATTGTCATGTACTTCACCCTCCTTCTATCAGCAGGAGCAACCAAGCAGAGGTTGTGCACAACTTTAATCCCAGCAGAGGATTAGAGCAGAGGCAGAGGAAGAGGCGTCTCCGAGTTCAAGGTTAGCCTGGTCCACAGAGTGAGTTCCTGATTTCCAAGGTCACACACAGAAACTCTGTCTTGAGCAACAAAAACCTTTGCAACAGTATCAGTCCTGAGGATGTTAACAAATACTGATGCTAGTCTGCAGCCCTGTATAATCATTAACTGAATTTTCACTAAAGTCAAAGAATTATATCATTCATGTGTTTATGTAGTAAAAAAAGCTATACAATGTAACCCTCTTCAGCCTGTAAATATGAAACCTAATTCCTTCACACATAGTCATCACTCTGTGACCACGGGGTCCCCCTGAAAATATTTACCCAACCATGGACTGAAAGCTCTGTGTTATTACTATTTCCTGTGTGGCTGATCCTATGTTGGCTGATGCTTGCATCTTTGCTAAGCACGTACAGAGTGTTTATTGTCACTATTTCATAAATAGTATTGCATTCACATTATATTTTACATGATACATATGATATACAGGCAACAAAAGCGCATAGGAGGATTATGTACATTATAAATGAATATTGTATCATTCGATATGTAAGGGGTTGAGTACTGCAGATTTGGGTATCTGTGGGGGTCTTGGAAACATTCCCTCATGGCTCTCTAGGGAGGCTGTACATGATTATGGTCTTATTCTCTTTCAAGCCTAATCGCCAGGAACGAGATTGTCAGTGCACTCCCAGTTATTTGGGGGCTCTGGAGAATTTGCAGACAGCTCATTCTCCTATTGTGTTTTCTTGCCTTATTTCCACGTTGCTAGGCTGCTGCTTATGATACAGCCGGTATTCACAGACTTCTGCAGCATGCTACAACAGTGCTACACTAATGACTACTGCTGAATTCCCAGTGTGATATTAGGGACAAGGCTTGACAGTCTCCTTTGTTATTTGTTCTGAAACGTCACGCCGGCTCCTTTGCTTGTGGTTTGTTTGTTTGGTTTTGGTTTTGTTTGGTTGTTTTTCAAGACAGGGTTTCTCTGTAGCTTTGGAGCCTGTCCTTCAACTAATTGTAAACGAGGCTGGCCTTGACTCACAGAGACTCTGCCTGCCTCTGCCTTCGGAGTGCTGGGCTAAAGGTGTGTGCAGACACTGCCTGGCTCTTTTTTGTTTGTTTGTTTTCTGTTTGTTTGTTTGCTTTTGTTTTGGGCACCTTTAACTCACGTCACAAGAGATGCCAGGATAAAACATCAAGCTAGATCAAGAGGTAGTGATGAGGAATACAACAGAAAACGTGGTCATCTTTTATGCAGTTGTACTTACTTGTATATTTATTTCTGTGTTAGGGATTGAGCGTAGGACTTTCTGCATGCTAGGCAAGCTGTCTTCCACTGAGTTGCATTCTAGACCACAGACATTTTTCCTATACAAAATGTTAATGTGTCTTGAACAGTCACTGGAGCTCAGCAATGCATTTTAAAAGCAAGAGACGGGCTAATCACTGTGACCAGCATGTCCCCATCCCATTCCTGAGTGCACTTCACACGCAAACTTGTCTCAGTTTTTCCTATGTGAATCTTCCATAGTTCCATCTACAACGTGCTCACAGGCCACAGAGCACCCAGCACAAACACAACAATTTATGGAGATACATTTTTAACAGAAAAAAACGTTTCTTTAAAATAGTTTCTTCCCCTTTATGTTCCATATTGACTCTGTAGGCATATTCTACTTATCCCATATTTTTTAAAATAAATATTTGGATTACTTGCAGACAATTAAACAACAGTATATGCCAAATAAATATGCAGGAGATTTGTTTCTGTAAAAAAATGTATAAAGCAATGTCAAAATCATATTTCTGACTTGACCTAACCTACTGAAGAGATAGTCTCTCGTGCAAGTATCTTATGTAACATAAACATTGAAATATTCCAGTACACACTGGGTCCTCTTTACTTATTTCCTTCATCAGCCTCCCCATTGCTCCAAAATTCAGGTGTAGTTAATTTTTATGGATAAAAGAGCAAGCCAGATAGGGTTCCAGAATAGAGAGGAGGAAGTGGGAGGGGCTTTCACTTCCACCCCTAACCAAGAAACTATCTGTACTTGATACGTGCTTGCACAGGAAAAGTTAATTTTCTCCAGTGGAGTCTCATCAAGTACTTTAACCAAACTTCAGGGTAGGCCCCATGCCCAACAATAGATGGTCAATGCAAAATAGAATTTTGTTTTTCTGTCTTTCAGTAGCTTTACTCAAATTGTTGTGACAGAGACATATGTCATTGATACACAGTAGAAATAAGAATTATTAGAAATACCTTAGTGTGTCTGCTATGAGGCACTAAAATGGATTGACCCTTTAAATGAAAGGAAACTTGAAGTAACAGTGCAGAACACTGATTCACTTGAGTTTTAGCCTCAAAAACAAGATGTTCATGTGACCCAAATGATGAACTGGATTCTAGGCACTAATGTTGCTATTTGTTTCCTCTTCTAGTTCTTAAGGGACTGGCAGAATTCACTGATAAAGCATATACAAACTTCAAAAATGTCCAGTCTCTGTGAAGTTATATTATTTTAGAATTCATCCATCCATTTATTGATTCATGCGTTCTGAAATTATCTTCAAAGACTGTACATGGTCCAAATTAGAATTCCCTACAAAGGTCATTTTCTTTTAGGACCCTTGATGACATCGTGCATGAAGCCTGGCAGAATTAAATGTGGTAATCCTTCCAAGCTATGAACAGACAGAAGACCAGCCTGGGAGATTGGTTGCATGACATGTAATATTTAAAGTGGCATTTGAAGGATGAATAGGGCTTTTCCACCAGACAACAATAGCTATTGGATTGAGTGGATGGAAAAGGATTTACAGTAAAAGGAAAACACAAATCAGATGCCTGAAAAAGATCGCTTGTTCCTAAAATGAGACTCAGTTTTGCAGTTTAACATGCAAGGGAATTCTGGGGAATTAGTTTCATTGCCAGGGCAAGAGTTTACTAAATGATCAATGAAACATCTCAATATATGGGCAACTAAAAAAAAGGCCAGATAAACTTTATTAATGCCATGTATCTTTTCTGCTTTTATTAATTTGAATTGCCTATGTATTTTCTAGATAAAGGTCCTGTTAGAAAATCCTACTTCATTTCCAGATATCAGCCATAACTTTATGAAGAATTAATATAGTATAGAATAAGAGGTAGGATTTTCCTAGGCTTAGCTATGCCTTCTTGTTTACAAATGTTTCTTCAAATTAGGGCAAAGGTTGCAGGGCAAACTGCTTCCAGGACAGATCATTACACATCCCAAATTAATTGCAACTGAGTTGACAAGTCTCTAGTAGCTTCATAATGGGCTAGAGAGAGCTCCAATAGGAAACAGATGGAAAAGAAATACAAGAGTCGATTAGTAAAATTCTTTCTGAAGATTTTATCTCAGGTTTACAATATTCTACCTGCATATTATAACCCAGGTATTTAACACAAATTGGATGTTGTCAATGGGCCAGAGTTCAGGTTTGTGACTGAGAGCTTCTGAAAGGATCCTGGGTAATCCTGATGACATTCTTGGGATGCAGACTTCACTCCCAGCAGGATATACAGAATATTCACTGATCCTAATATTTTCCTTGTTCTTAAGAACTAAGATCAATAAAATTTATTAGAATAACTCCAATGTAACATTGCCATATTTCTCTTCAGGAGTCAGTTCTCTCATGGACAGAGAGGCTTACAAGATCTTCAGGGGCACCTGAAGTACCTGAGTGGTACCCATGACTTCAATTACATCCAATCATTTGTACCTACAGAGCAACCAGCCACTTTACTGTGCCAAGAAGACCGTCCTGGTTTTAAGACAGATAGCCCTGTGAGCCAGGATGCTCTACTCTACTCAGTCCCAAGCATTCTAGGATGATTGACTGGCATTCACAAGGTATGTGTTACATAGAGAAAATTATTCTGATCTGCTTGTAATGCCATCTCTCTATGAAAACAGCATTTTACAATATTAAAATGATTTAGTTGGAAATAATTTATTTTGCAATTTGGAAGACAAAGAGAATATCCATCTCCTTTATGACCATGTGCCCTGAAAACTTACTTACAGCTGAGAAGCTTTACCACATGGCTTCTTTTTACTCTTTCAGTTCTTAAAAACTTGCAAAAATGTTAAATTTAGCTCAGAAAGTGAACTTTGTTTTTGACTCTTGGTCTATTTATCATTGCGTTGCTTTGTCTACCTCTTGAGTTTTCCACACTGTTTTCTGATATATTATTACAATTATTCAAAATATTAATGGAACAGAATATCTTCTATGAAATTATGAATGCAATCAATTTTAAGTCTTTAATTGTAATTTTGTTTCCATAAAATTCTTTTAATTTAGCCTAATATAATGGCACATCAACCAGTAATAGGTACATTAAATTGAATCATGATGCTCATATACACATTTTATGACACAATCAAATATCTTAATGCATTAATTCATATCAATCAGTTAATAAAATAAAATAAGAAACATTTTTCTATTGCTACTAACTGTGCTTTCAGCATTTACTCGATAAAAAAGTCTAAAATCTCAACAACCTGACTTTGGACTTTTCTGTTTGGATTGCTGAAATATGGCTCTTATTCTAAATTTTACTGTTGATTTGATGGGGGAGAAAAAACAACAAAATGGCTTAAATTCTACTTTAAGCTTCCTATTTTTCCTCAAGTGAAACTATTTTTACCTAATCAGTAGCACATATCAAAAGTGTGCCCAATATGACTGGAAAAAGTGGTCATGGTTCCACAGAGGAGCCTAAGGTCTTGTCTTTCATTGGCACACATGGAGTGCTCATCACTTTGAGTGTATCAAATCACTGAAGCTAATAAACACAGGAATTATTTGTTAAAGTAAGTTATTTGAACTGTGTCAACTTGTCACAAGTTAGACTCACTGGGAAGAGAAAGCTCAATTGATAAAATCCCTCTATCAGATTGCTTATAGGCATGTCTACAGGGGCATTCCCTTGATTAATGTTTGATGTGAGAGTATCCAGCTCATCAGGAATTGTGCCACTGGTAGGTAGGTGCTATAAGAAAGCAGAGCAAGTAAGCCAGTAGGCAGCATTCCTTCATGGTCTCCGCATCAGCTTTTACTCCAGGTTGCTGCCTTGAGTTCCTGTCCTGGTTTCCTTAATGGTGAAATATAAGCTGTAAGAGGAAATAAAGATTTTCCCTTCTAAGATAGCTTTTGGTCATGGTGTCTTTTACAGCAATAGAAAGCAAACTAAAGCAAACAGTCAGTAAATATCTTTTCAGTTCCTCTTTTTAGCCTGGAGTTTGCTGGAGATACCTGCATTTAGAGTAAATGTTATTCCAAAGCCCCGATGCTATTTAATAGGGCAATATGGAGTTCTCAGTAGTCCTCATTGTCTGCTATGTAAGTCCCGTTTTATCCCACAGGTCAGGGAACCCTGATTGCTCTTCAAGCTGATCAGGGAGAGGGACTTGATCGGGGGAGGGGGAGGGAAATGGGAGGCGGTGGCGGGGAGGAGG
>NC_022027.1:48014015-48024061 GCF_000317375.1 Microtus ochrogaster
CAGCCCGAAAAGCAATCAGGGTTCCCTGTCCTGTGGGAAGTCCAAGGAACCCCCACCTCCATCCAGGTCTAGCAAGTTGAGCATCCAAACTGCCTAGGCTCCCACAAAGCCAGTGCGTGCAGTTGGATCAGAAAAATGTGGGTGTGTAGTGATAAACTGACTGGGGCAGGAAGACCAAAGATTTGTCTTGACCTTTGAAACTGTTAACGAGAGAACTGGATTCCTCTCTCCTGCCTCCCTGCATTTCTGCTTCCCTCCCTCCCTCGCTCTGTCCCTCAGTCCCTCTGTTCCTCCGTCCTTCTGTCCCTCCATCCCTCCGTCTGTCCCTCCCTCCCTCCTTCCCTCCTTCCCTTCCTTTTTCTATTTCTGCTCCCTAGTTCTCTGCCTCATAACCATCTACCCCTTGGGCAGGAGTCAGGCTTCGGACAGCTCCTGGCTTCAGCCTTCCCAGCTACCCTAGCAGGTTCCACTGACTGTCTTCAGTTGATGAAAATGCTTACAGACAGGAAGGCACCCACATGTTTCTGGAGAACAGTGCTGGGCATGAACAATGTCAATAGCCATCACCTGCACAGCCTATACACCTTGGCCACCTATAAATGTAGAGATCTTGGCTTTGCTGAACATCATAAATTCAGTGTCGTATGCTCGGACTTGATGGCCCCTTCCTTTTCCAGCTGTGACATCATGCAGACTTTGCATGTTAGGTAGGGGCAGTGTGGCTGGTAGTTCAGTTTCACCCTTAGAAGAACTCAGGTGTTCTTCCCTCCATGAACAACTATTGAGGCCAGCTGGACAGCACTGTGGGCCTCAGATTCACTCGAGTTTCCAAATCTGCTTGTGCTAGTCATTTTCCCTGCTTTTCTAGGTGTTAAGCTCAGTCTGCCTCGCTCACAAACATCACAGTAAAACATGCTCTCTCTCATACATCACTGTTAATGTGTATTTATGCAAAACATGCTCTTCCCCACATCATTTCTGGACCCCTACCTGTAGCTGTGGGGAGTCATATGTTCAATATTCTAGCCAGATGAATAGGGGCCTAAACTGTGGTACAGCATGGAGGCCTGTCTTATATTCTAAATGCTTCTTATAACCCTTTCTATCCCAATCTGTTCTGGAGTTATCTCTTCCACGGTGCTTACTAGTGGTGTTCAAAGTCAGGTGACTTTTTTTAACTTCACAAAGAACCAAATAAGATGGTTATGAAGACACAGGATTTCTTGTTCAGTGTTCAGTAGCTTCAGAAAGCCAAGCGAGTGGGCTCTACTAACTTCACAGTTATTTCCATGGACCATGTAATGGTGGCCACCTGGTTAACCTGGCGCCTCTCTTTGCCTTTGGACGATCAGGGCTCAGCTGTGCAGACCATGTGCTATCACTCAGGGCTTCCCATAAATTTTGTCCCCTATCTCCAGCTAAAGAATCAGTGAATTACTTGTGTGTGGGCAGGGCTGGCACACACACATTAATGACTGTGATGACATTTAGAAATGGGTCATTTTCCCTTTCCTCAATAAAGATAGTCTTTGTGGGATTTAAATCTAGGCTGGCTCTACCCCCCACCCCAGCATTATGTCACCATAAAAATATTGAAGTGTAACAAATGATTTGCTTATCTGTCATTACTAATGAAAGAGTTGGAAGCAGCTTAGACACCATTTTCTGCCTTTATTTAGCTGAGGAAAAAAAATCTGTTTCTATGGCTTCCTTTTTATGCAAATGAGCATGTCTACTCCTTTTGTAGACATTATTATGGAGGGATATCATTGATCATGTCCTCAGGGTAATAAATAATTACTCTACCAACGTATTGCTCTGAAAGAAACTGACATGAAGTAGTTTCAAATTAGCCACTGCTAATGGCATGCATTGTTTCATACTTATTACCGCAATCTGATTAACATGCTACTGAGTAGGATTGGCAGCTAAGGAGGGCCTTTCTGTGTTATCTCAGCTTGTTTCAGGTCTAAAACTTAGCTATAAATATAGATTTTACACTGACATAGAAGGCTAAGTCCACTGTGATAAAAGTAAGCTTGACCACTGGTATTTATTTTATTTTAATGAGATCACGCTTAAAATAGGAAGCTGTTAGAGACTTCAGATAGGAAAAATACTGTTATATTCATGTTAGAGTCTACATTAAAAACTCATAAGATTCTTTTACCACAAGCTTCCTTTAGTAGCTTGTATGCATGAGAAGAGGGAGCCCTAGTTCAGTCTAAAATACAGTTTTCTTATTAGACTAGGATAAGTTAATTTTTGCTCCCCCCAACTTTGTCATAAATATCAAAATTACTATAAGTTGGGACTTTAAAAATGTTTCATATTTGCTATTATAATTATTAGTCTTGGTTATAACCTCAAATATTAGTGTGGTAACAAAGGGAAAATAATACTCTTATTCATACAACTGTGACCTCAAGGATGCTCTTATCACAACTATTCAATTGATCTCTCCTGAGGCTGCTTTGATAAATGTCTCAAATGTACATAAGTACTTAGGGACTAACAAATGTACGAGCAACACCATCCACACACCACATGCAATCTGTACACCTTGCACTGATTACTGTATATCATCTTAAATATACTTGTTCTACAGGTACAATTAATATTGTTAGTTTAGCAGCTGAAGAAACTGAGATATAATGAGGTTAAGGAACTTCTTCTGGGTGATGGAGCTGATAAGGTAGAGCTAGGAGTTTGTACTCTAGAGTTTGTACTCTTCAGGAGCCATGAATTTTATCCAAGAGCTATCCAGAATCAGTATATCGCCCTGGATCACATGCACAGATTGTCAGTAGTATATAAAAGGTATTCATATAAAGGATGATGTGAACTGATGATACTTAAGTTGTTATCGCTTCAATACATTGCCCTAAGATCTGATTTACAGTTGATGCTCTTCCACACTATCTGTTTATGAATGACCTGCTTTTCCCATGCAACCTAGCCCTCGGCCTCCATTCTGCAGGCTAAAGTTTCAACACCCACAGCCCTCCAAGTCTCGCTTTAATCAATCATGTGCAACCATCTCCTTCCCCTGGCTTTGACTGTGCGTACGTCTTCTCAGAACTGAGGTCAATGACCTTACATTAGGAACTTGAACTAAGCCAAGGCAGGAGCATTCATTCCATGGAAAACACAAATGCCTTTCACCCATCCTCACCTACTCCTTTGTTTCTCCAGCGCTCCCTGTGATCCACCCCCTCTCCTAGAATAAGTAGTCCTCCAAACACCGAGATTTTCATATATGGTTTTCTGTATTGTGGAGTCCCTGTGGCATTATGATGCCAACATTCGTAGGTGTGGAACTTTCCAGGATTCCATAGAGTAACCCATAAATGGTAGAATTTCAGCATCTGGGCAGCCATGTAGCACACGGCACACGAGCTTTCTTGTTCAATTCCACATTCATGGCAGATATCACTAATACATCCTGACAGGACAGAACCTGGCTTGAGCCCCAGAGTCCTCATCAGCAAAGTACAGCAAAGAGCTCTTTGATCTGGAAAGCCCTGTTAGCCATTCAGGCTTGCTACAGGAGTTGAAATTCTTCACTGTTCTTTAGAATCAGACATCCTCATTCCCCTCTATGATATTCTCACCCTTTATAATTTATGAATCTTTATAGAGTCATGGGATTAAAATAAGAACCAAATAGGGAAAATTACTGAGTTTTCCTAAAATTGTAAATGTCTGATCTTAAGGTCAGTTGCCATTCTGGTGTGTGCATGCGTTTGTGGATGTATGTTTGTCTAGTTAGTTGATGAAAGCAATATTTTCTTTGAAATCAATGAAGCATCATTGTTCTTTAACTGCTTTCAAGAGGAAGGAGCTTAGTCTTGACAAAAAAATGTTAAAATTTATTTTACAATTATAATGTCCTCTAGAGATAGACATGTCTAAAAGATAAAATGTTACATACTTTTTGCCCTTTTTATGCTATTCCAGCTCTGATGTTCCAGGGCAATTCCTTTAACTTATATTTTGTTTAGTTTTTGATGCTAAATGTTGAACACAGGATGCTTGGGATCCTGACCTAAAGGTTGAACACAAGACCCTTGGGATCCTGACCTAAAAGTTGAACACAAGACCCTTGGGATCCTATGCAATTTATCTCTGTACTGTACCTATAGTCTCCAGAGGAACAGGCTTGTGTGGTAGTTATGGAGAGAGTGTCAGAGCTGGATTGCTTGGAATACTTGAGTATTTTGGGGTCTATATAGAGGGAATCATTAGCCTATTAACCCAGTAAAAACTGCAAGTGGGCAAGATTGTGTGGTTCATTCTGATACGGACAAACCCACTTAATTGCTACATGTGTAAGACTGTCCCACCAAGTAAAAATGGTGGATGTGCTTTAAATATTCTTAAAGAGTGCAAAAGTCCCCATGAAACAGAAAGGTTTATATCAACAGCTGAGGGACGTGGAGAAGGTCTGAGGTAATTAGGGAAAGTGTGCAGGCAAGGTTCTCCAGTGCGAGAGAGAAAAAGGTGGGGCCAGGTGAAAATTAAAAGAGCCGTGAGAAGTATGGTGTCAGAAAGGTTCTGAAGAGAGGAAACTCTTATTTAGTAGACAAAGACGTGAGAACGTGGGCATCTGTAGTAGGAAGCTGTGGTCATAATGATTGGGCAGGTCAGTATTGGCATGAGCTTTGTCTAGAAGTGTCTGCCCATCAGCCTGTAGAACATTTATATTTGCCCTCACATTTTTCTGTTAGAAGTACACTGGTCGTTACTTGAAGCTTTGCTGTGCAGGGGTTGGCATATGTGAAAACAAGCTCAGTGCTAGAATTTAGAGAGCACTGGTTAGAATTCAAGACTGCTGTTCACTTGGATGACATTGTGTGTTGCTTAACCTCTCTGAGCCTTTAGTTCTCCGTGAGGGTAAGAGTACATAGCTGGTGAGGATGGAAAGGAGGGCTAGTCAGATCTAATGATGCTTCTTTCTACCTCCACTTTGAGATCATGTGAGAGGGCAGGGCAGGACTTAGATAGGAAGGGGGATACAGGTCTGTGGCACAATTGAGCTCCCTAGGACTGAGCCAGTGTGCTGATATTATTTTGTAGATTCCATCTGAGAGCTGACTAACAGGTTTGGAGCATAGATAACATGCCTTCTGGGAATGACCAAAAACACTTAGGTCATGAGATTTTCAGGGGTTCGGTTTCAGAAAGAATAGGTGTGAGAGAGGGTAAGTGCCAACACATCACTTGTAAAATCTCCCCATGCGAAGTCCCATCTGGAAGAGCAAGTGTGGTAGATACTGAAGAAACGACATCATCCCAAAGGCACTTGCCAGAGCAGTAAGCAGAGGCAAGCAATGGATTCCACGTGAAAGGCGAAGTGGGCAGAGGGCTTTCACAGTTGTAGTAATTCTGGAATTAGAAGAGAAACATAGGCTTTCCTCCTTTCTTCTAAGAACATCCAAATGGACTCAGAAGCTTGGCAGCTTAGCAAACTCGTGAGTGATAACTTGAGATCAGCTGGACATAAGAGGGCCCCTTGAGAGATTCATTAAGGCCAGTGCTTTTAAGCAGCTAGTGGGAAACTAGAACAATCAACAAGATGTTTAAACAGTCAGTTCTGCTGATAACCCAGCCAGCTTTTAACTGTATCATGAAAACTGTCCTAGGGGTGCAACTGGACATGTTTCCAGCTCAGCCTTGGCACAGCCAGAGATTCTCTTTCTGCTACGAATTTCCACCCTGGTGAGATTTGTATCGTTTTGGCATTTTCGTTGCAGATTAGTGAGTGAATCAGCCTACAGGCCAAGAAAAGAAAACAACAAAACAAAACAAAAATCCCCCAAAGTCAGCCTAGTAAGGATGTCTTCATCTAATTTTCAGTGGAGGGAAATATAGCTGGTCTATGACTTCAATCAAGAACAAGCATCATCAGTTGTATTGTATGTATATGGGGGTTTTCCTATTTTCCTGCTTGGTAGGTCATGATGGGGATGAAGGCACAGCGATATCACTTCTATGATTTAGTTATTTTGGAAAGCTTGAGTAGTGAAGTTTCTGCAAAATGCAAAAACATAGGATTAACTAGAGACATGAGAATTCAGGATGGCGGCCAAGTGCGCATCAGAGCTGAGGAACGTCACAGGGAAAGGCAGGGAACTTGTAAACACCTATCGGTATTTTTAGGTAGAGAATGATCTAACATATTGCCGGTGGGTGCTGCCTCTACATTCATTTCCCCATGCTTTAAAATCAACTGATGTTAAGGGTGATTTAAAGACAATAAAAAATGACAGCTTTACTAATGTAGATGGTGTGCATACAAGTGTGTGTGCGCACACGTGCATGCACAGTGTGTGACTGTTGCGTGTTAGAATGTGCTTTTTCACCTCAGGTCTTGCACAGGCGAGGGAGCCCTCTACTGATTGGAAACTGTACTAGATGCAAACTCTGCAACCTTTAGTCCATTGCTTCTGTTTCTTCCCAAAGCAGGACATTTTGCTCATTTCTTTTCAAACCCTAAGTGGGGATGCTTTATTCAAGGAGCAGATGGTGTCAGTCACATGACTACAAAGGTGTATGTAATTTCATTACAGGTAAATTCCTCTCACCTTTGACTACGAAGGTGATTTTGCTTCATTTCAATGGAAACACAAATGTTTACCAGACTGAAATAAGGATATGAGACAGAAATAACAGCATTTGACTATTACCCTGGTTTGTCAAATGTTGTTTTCCTGGTTGATGTGGTATTTCTAATATACATTTTTTCTTGAAATAGAAGAAAGATGACTAGGTGGGTAACTGTTTGAGCTAATTTGAACAGATCTAGATGGACTTTCTTTTTATATTTGTATTTTTTATTATTCTGTTTAGATTAATGTACACTAAGACCTACATATGGGTAAATTAGATGCTTGGTTCCTTTCGTGTTTATCAAATTGTGTTTATCAAAAGCTTCATGCTTTTACAAAATAATTACAGGACAATGCTTAGCAGAATGGAATTACTAGGGAACATGGAACAATCAGACATACTTTCAATGTGCCTGGGCTAACAGTGTTAGGGTGTCACTGTCTTTTCTTACCCGAAGCACCATGACTTCATGTAACTGCGTAATGCGAATAGCAATCATTCCTGCTTTTAACAAGAATTTATCCTATTTCTTAGAAATTTGCATGGAATTTTACTTGATTTTTATAAGAGTATGAACAGGACATTATGAAACCATCACTTTTCCTAGACATCTACCCTTAGTGTGGACCTGATTCTGTCGTGCTGCCTTGGGCCCTAACTCTGGGTTTGGGAAAAGCTTCCCCTGAGATAACCTCTTGCATGTGAGAGTGCTGTAGCTTTAACATGGCTCACTGATGCTGCTTCCCTGCTGCTGCACACTTCCTCACTGGTTCTACAGGATACTTTGTCTTCTGTGTTTTGATTTTTGTTTGTTTTATTTGTTTGTTTGTTTGTTTTTGTAGCTTCTGTATGAAAGTGGATCCTTAGTTTTTTTTGGAGTACAAAATATGAAAAGATACATAAACCTAGGATGACCAATTCCCTGTCCATAACGATCACCATATGAAATGCCTACTATGGGCCACTCTCTTATTCAAGGGGGCGCTTTATTGTAAACAAGCATGGATGTTCTCCTGTTCACCAACTGGTAATCTGTGTCTGTATGATAGCTCCTCTCCAGCAGTGAGCCTTTGAAGGAGACCACTGAAACTACAGTCTGTCCAAAGACCAGTTGGTGCCTTCTCAAGTGCTGGGTCCTCAGAGTCTCCCTGGTTTCACGTCTCTTTTCCTGTGGTCCTTTTCTAGGTACACTCATCACAGCTAAACAGCCAATGTGCCTGTGAGCAGAAAGCTACCATAAATTTGAATAGTATTTGCTTCTGCTGTTATTTAGTTCCTTTCGTACTAAAGATCTACTTATTGGTTTGGCCTCACTTTTTTCTCATGTATCTAAGTAAAAATACATTTCAAATCAGTTCACAAACCAGAGCTGATTTGCATAAACCTGCTATGCAGCTTCAGAGGCTTTCAGACTAAAGTTCGCAGTCATCAGCATTAGGCTTTTTATTTTTGTCACTTGCCTGTGATTCCTCAGCAAAACCCTGATGCTCAGTCCTTCTGATGTGGCTGAAGGCAGTCTGTCATGTGACTGGGGAAAGGGCTACTTCAGCAGAATGTCAGTGGCATCCATGCCGTTTACAGTGTAAGCCCATCTCTTCCTTGCTGACTCTCAGAATGCAAATATTAACTAGGTGGTTTCATTTGCTACCCTCCTTGATTCCTGTTTTCATTCCAGTTTGTCTGCTGGATTCTATTTGTATTTCCATCCCAGGTCTGCCTTCTTGTGGAAATCTGTGCATCACATCTGACTGTGATCACTGAATGCAGACTGCGCAGGTCAGCACACAGTATAGGGATTACACACAGTATAGGTATGGATTTCTTAGGGAGCAAGAACAAAGTAGGAGATAAGAGCATTTAAGATGTCTGACTTCTCTTCAGTCCCCAGGAGGCCATGGAAGGGAGATCATTATGATTATGATGAGATTGAGTTAAGGTGACTATGAACTTTGCTAACAGAAAAGCCTGAGTTCTGTTAGGATTGTTTGCCTACTGTAATATCCAAACAGATCCTGTTGGATGAAATGTCGGGAGTGCATGTTCACATGACTGTGTAAAAAGCAGTCCATGTAAAACAGCTCTCAACTCAGCCCTGTGCATGGGATGTGCCTGGAGCCACTATTGCTCGAGTTTGGTAAGCGCTGGAGATGGACCATCCAGGGTCATGCTTTGTTCGGCAATCAGGAATGGATACATAAAATTGGGGAACAGAAATAAAATTTGCACAGGCAGAGGGAATTTAATCAAGCCTAAAAAGGAAATGATTCTGTTACTTTTTGGAAGGAATCATTTAGTATGCTACATTTCCAGCAAGGTAATTTAACTGTCTGGGGGAAAAGTTCCTTGGAATATTATGTTCGTATCCACTAACCAAAGAACAGTATATTTTAATTTAGAAGCTGTTGCTCCTCTTCATATATACCCAGTATATTAGCGACCCAGTTCCTTTGCAGCATACAGTCGCCTACTGAATAAAATCAGGCTAGCACCTTGTGCTTTTCTGACCTATTTTGTCCTGCCGCAAGACTGAATACTCATGCCTATTTTCGTTCTTCATAATGTTGTTGTTTTTGCATCATTATCATTATTATTGTTATTATTTTGGTTTTTGAAACAGGGTTTCTCTGTAGCTTTGGAGCCTGTCCTGGAACTAGTTCTTGTAGACCAGGCTGGCCTCAAACACACAGAGATCTGCCTGCCTCTGCCTCCCAAGTGCTGGGATTAAAGGCGTGTGCCACCAAGCATGGCTGTATTATTTTTTTAAATGCAAGATTCTCCCAACCTTCAAGCTGATGGCGTAGAAAGTATAGTGTGTCAGGAGATTATCAGGCTAAAAGCGCAGTTCTGGCTCAAGAGCACAGACAACACAGGGAAAAGACACCCTGCCCAAGAAAGATCACGGCTGAGCTATTCAGCCAGCATGTTTAGTCCCTGACTTCACTAGGAATGACAGGAATATTGTGGTGGTTTTAATAGGAACAACCCCCATAGTATCATGCATTTGAATGAATGGCCATAAGGAGTGACTCTATTAGGAGGTATGTATGACCTTGTTGGAGAAAGTGTGTCACTGTGGGGACAGGCTTTGAGGTCTCCTATGTTCAAGCTAGGCCTAGTGTGGCAGCCTCTCCTAGAACTCTCAACTCCTTCTCAAGTTCCATGTTTGCATGAATGATACCATGTTTCCCACCATGGCAATCGTGGACTAAACTTCTAAAACTATAAGCCCATCCCAATTAAATGTTTTGCTTCTATAAGTGTTGCTGTGATCCTGGTGTCTCTTCATAGAACAGAAACGCAAACTAAGACAAATACACTTTTCAACAGGACAATTTGGTCTCAATAAGTTATATGGCAAATTTTCAAGCATTGCTTCTAGAAACTTCTTAGGCATCTCTCTCTCTCTGTCTCTCTCTCTCTGTCTCTCTCTCTCT
>NC_022027.1:48024161-48039361 GCF_000317375.1 Microtus ochrogaster
TCTCTCTCTCTCTCTCTCTCTCTCTCTCTTTATTTTGAGATCTGAAGCCCAATTTCATTTCCTGGACATTATTTCTCTTTAAAATCCAATCCTTCTTGCAATTTAAGTCGATAAAATTAATTCAATAGTAATGAAAAGTAATCTTGTAACAAGGATATTTTAAGAGGAAACAGATACTATTTAAAAGCCATGCAGGTAGAGGCACAGAGAACAAGAGGTGTCCTGTAGTCTCACGATTATCAGGAGTCCTGGCTTGGTATTTAAGTGAGGTTTTCTCAACCTTCTGTTCGTCATTCGTGGAATCCATGTCACTACTAAATAAACTGACTACTCTAGATGTGAGCATAGATAATCACAGAATAGTCTAAAAACATAAAACCTAAATCTCATAAAACTTAGTTATCTGTGTGGCTCCAGAGCATCAGTATTTAGGGAACCCTACAAAGATTGGGGTGTGGCATCCCACAACTTGGCTGAAGTAATTTGTATTCTCTGGGTTTCTAAACCATTTTTCCTTGACAAAACTATACAGAAATGCTCTCATGAACAGAAAGCAGACCAAACAGACAGAGCCGGTTGGGTCCCATTTTTAACATTCACTTGCTGTGTCATCTTGGGCACAGCTCCAACCGTCTACAACTCAATTGCTTCATTTGGAGGAATAGCACAAATAATGTATTAATCTAATAGTTGGCTGAGAATGTAAGAGATTTAGGGACAGAGTGTTCATGCATTGCTAAGCTCTGAGTGGTAATTATTTGTAATTGTATTTAACACTATGTTGGCTTACTTTCCTACCTTCATATTTAAAATAATTATTTCATCTTTGTGCTACAGGTTGTTTGAAGTATCAAACTTGGCAACATGATATATAAAACTGTACCAATGAAAAGCAAGTTTGTATGTAGTTTCAAAAACACGCACATACACAGACATGCTCAGACCTGGAAAATGTCTTGCCTGATTGCTCTTAGCTTTCTGTATCTACTGTTGAAACAGTGACAAAATCAAACTGGGGAGAAAACTCAGTTGGTCAGCTATCAATCCATGACAGTGGCAAGGTGACTTTGTCTGGCATCAACAGAGCAGTTAGGTTGAAAGGGTTTAGGCCATATATATGAAGTAGGTGGTGCAGTCAGCATTTCCATTTTCAGTGAATGAGACACTGTGGAGCTTCAGAAGGAAAAGCTTCCATTTCTACATGTCTCCTCTCTTAACAGTCACTAAAAAAAAATCAAAATGTGAATGGTTATTAACCTAGTACTAAATATTCCTTGAATCTAAGATGTAAGGTTTTCCGTAGCCATATATGCTTTTCATGTTCCCCAGAAACATTTCTAGTCATTGTTGAATCTGTGATTCAATATGAGTCATTCTAAAGAACTATCAGACATCATTTAGAGTTTTGATTTTTTCAACAGGCTTGGATTGTTCTTTGAATAAACCATCATAAATTTACTATGCAATTTAGAACTCTTGATTCAAATGTAAAATAATATACAATAGTTTAATATGTGTGTGAAGTGATTTTGTATGACTTAAAATATTTAGAACAATTATTAAAATGGCATCCTATTTCACCCACCTCCCCATGTTACTAGTTAGTATATCCTATGTAGACTGGAATGTTCAAAGAAATAATGGGTGTATTTAAAAGGAGAGAAGAACCCTTTTCCCTGTGGAAGACTGTGTCTCCTCCTCAGCATTGCTTTGTTGCTCATAGTCCTTTGATTGGGGGTGGGGACTCGTATGATTTCTCCATTCTAGGTTATTATTTCCATTGGTGCCATAACAGTTTTGCTTAGGCAGCCATTGTGAGTTGGTTACCCAATACCAAGTGGTCAGACTTGAAATCATATGCATGCAAGTAATATTATGAAGACTAAGCTGGTTGCATTTTATATTTAGAATTGCTTGTGTGTGTTGGGGGGTGGTGGTATAAAACAACAACCTGAGAAAGAAGCATGCATTTGAAAGGAAGGATATACATGGAAAGAATTGGAGGGAGGAAAGGGAAAGAGAGAATTATGTAATTATCTTTTAATTTTAAAAGAAAAATATTTAAAAAGCAAAAAATAAAGCAAAACAAAAGTAAGAAAATTAAAAATAAACAAGAAAGTGGATATAATTTTCAGAATTGAAATTAGCATTGTCTCTTGTTTATACTCCTTGCTTAAACTATTATTAAAAGATAGCTAGGCATTGGTGGCCCATGCCTTTAATCCTAGCACTCTGGAGGCAGAGGCAGGCAGATCTCTGAGAGTTCAAGGCCAGCCTGATCTACAAGAGCTAATTTCAGAACAGACTCCAAAGCTAGAGAGAAACCCTTTCTCGAAAAACCAAAACAAACAAACAAACAAACAAACAAATAAATAAATAAAATAGAAATAAAAAATAATAGTTTTCTCCCTAAGAATCCACGTGCTGCATTTAATCTGTTCCTTTAAATTCTAATTTTACTTCTAGAGACCTTTTAGTTTTTACTCTTTTTCAAATTCTTGCCAGTAGTTGTAATGTATAGTAGGATGTTCTTCTAGGCATGCTAGGTGCCTGCACATAACAGAATTCTGTGTATGCTTCACCTTTATCTTCCCCCTTTTCATACGTTATCTATTGTGCAGGACTCTTTATCATCTATGGTCAGTTTTAAGATAGTCTAAAAACATTTTGGCATCAATTCCCAAATGTAAGCATTTTTCAGTATTGTTTTTCCTACACTTGGAGACACCATGTTAGTCTGGTTTAGTTTATACTGTCTTGTTATCTTTGACTCTGTATATACTCTTTCCTCTACAATGACTATTGTGATCAAAGTTTTGTGTAGCAGTTTGAATAGGAATGGCCCCCATAGACTAATGTGTTTGAATACCTGGCCCATAGGAATTGGCACTATTATTAGGAGGTATGGCCTTATAGGAGGACGTGTGTCACTGTGGGGGCTGACTTTGAGGCCTTTAACACTCAAGTTAGGCCTAGTGAAACATAGTCTCCTTCTGTTACTTGCAGATCAAGGTGGAGAACTCTCGGCTTTTTCTCTAGTACCATGTCTGTCGGCGCACGGCCATGCTTCCCGCCATGAAGACAATGTACTAAATGTCTGAAACTAGAGGCCAGCCTGAAGTAAATGCTTCACATTATAACAGCTGTTATGGTCGTAGTGTCTCATCACAGCAACAGAGACCCCAACTAAGATGGTTACATTCTTAAAATATGTGAATGTTCATGTCTTATCTTTAAAATTACCCATGTGTTGGAGGGAGGCTGCTTGTTGGTTCCTGAAATAATCACACAGAAACTGTATTAATTAAATCACTGCTTGGCCCATTAGCTCTATCTTCTTATTTGCTAACTCTTACATATTAATTTAATCCATTTCTATTAATTTGTGTTTCGCCACATGGCAGTGGCTTACCAGGTAAAGTTCTCAGCATCTGTCTCTGGCTGATGCTACATGGCATCTCTCCAACGCCACTTCCTTTCTCCCAGCATTCACCTTAGTTTTTCCTGCCTAGCTCTGTTCCCCTATAGCTCTGCTGTAGGCCCAAAGCAATTCCTTTATTTATCAATGGTAATCACAGCACACAGAAGGAAATTCCACAATACCCATGATATTGTATTTCCTGTTAAATGTGAATCCCAATGAGTTTCTCAAACAAGGCTACATGGAGAAATTACTACCCATGCTCCTGTTTTTGGAATTGGGCTTGCAGCTGTCTCCTTGTCCACTTACATATTCTACAAAAATCATTTTGTTGGTTTTAATTCTTACCTTAAGTTAATAAATTCTCATTGATTTTCTAAAATTCTTTCCATTTTTTTTTTATGAACCTGTTCTTGACATTCCTTTTCTCCATTTCCCCCTCTAGAGCTGTATAATGTTACAGGCATTTTGCATGTATTTTTGCATGTGTGTAATCATAGTTGTCTTTTTTCATCTGAAGATTTAGATCTGCTGCTAAATTTTGTGTAGTCTCTTTGAGGAACCTTGCCATTTGTATCCTTCAAGTCCATACTTACGTGGCCACACATACTTGCTCTCTATCTTTTTAAAATAAATGAATCGGTGATGAATTGAGCAACTCACTTGGGCTACTAGGTGACAATCATTTTCCATGCTTCACTGTGTGTATACCTTGCATAAAAGTCCTTAGAGAAATGGGCGTGTGTAAATTAAAGTTTAAAATCTCTTATCCAAAATGAAAGTTTCTCAACTAACTGCTTCTCCATGTGGTCATTGATTGTGCTAAGCATGAGTCAAAGATGTCTTAAATTGTACACCAATGCAGTCAGACTGATGGCCTTGGAAGTGTGTAAGAAACATGTTTAAATTCCTTCTTTAGGATGCATTTCGCATCCAGAGATTATGGACTCTGGGAAAAGTATACTTACTTTATTCATGCTTGACTCTTTCCCATATAAACATTGGCTTAATTTCATTTTCATGTGTGAGACACACAAAGAATTGTTATTGAAAGTGACAGAGAATGCCAGGTATGTGCTGCAAAGTCAATAAAAGCCCAAGGAGGGTGGTGGTGATCCTGTGTGCAGTGTGGCATATGGTCTGGCTCTCCGCTTTGTAGAGGCATTTCTTTGGACCAAACAGCATTTCAACAGTCATGCATAAAGATTACGGAAGGTTGGAATTCTGCACATTAATATAAAATGTGATAAATTATTTCTGGTCATTGTTACTTTATTTCTCATACTTTTTCCTATTCTCAAATCATTTGATTCAAGCTCAGAGCTCTTGAGCCTGACACTTGACTACAAAATTATGTATATATTTCAAAGACAAAGAAAGTTACTCACAAGGCTCAAAAAATTAGGTCCCCAATTTAACACTTGTCAGAAGTATTAGCACTTATCACATTTTTTATTCCTATTTAGGTATGGCACTTATGTCCGTGTCTGTGTAATATAAATGTTACTTGACCCAGAAAGTTATTCTTCCTAGGAAGCATTGGCAAAATCTGCCAAAACAGCTCTTGAACACTTTGTTGTGACAAGACTTATTTCTTCTTTTGTGCAAGATTTGAAACCAGAGCCACAAGCATTTATATTGGCAATAATTCCCAGACATATTTTTGGCTAAGGCTTGCACACACGCACACACACACACACACACACACACACACACACACACACACGCCACCTTCAGATTCAGCCCATTTCCAGTTGGCTAATTGTTTTAACGTGTTAAAATTGCCCTGTGTTCTGAGTGTGCTCTCTGATGCAGATATTCTGTTTTAGTGCACACAATCACAAGTCTGTGCATGATTAAAATCATAGCATGTCTGGCCAGAGTTCTTAGGTTTAATTCTTCAGATTGCTTGACAGATAAGCTATAAATTACACTAAATACTTTGAGGTAGAAACTATTATGTAGTCAGGGGGAGTTTTTCTAATAAAGTAAACCCCTAGGGCGCTGATACGGCTCTTTTATTTTCTAATGGTATTGTAGCAAGACTGAGTTCAAGTACAAAATAAACAAAACCAAGATAAAGCACGAAATGTGACCCTGAGTAATTTAAAAAGAAAAGGTTTTTTTTTTTTTTAGTTTAGTTTTGTTTTTGTTTGTTTGTTTTTTGCTTGAAAAAAGTTGGTAGCAGGAAACCCAGCAAAGCGCAAGACCTCTTCACTGTGAGGTCCTCACATGGCGTCTCTTATCTTTGCCTCTTTGATCCTGCTCACCAGAGTTTTCCTCTTCCAGGCTTCTAACTCCTATGTTCTGGGGTTGAAGAAGAGGAGAAAGAAAGATGAAATATCCTTCTTCTAATGGAACTTTGCCTTTTTACTTGGAACACCACCATCTCCCCCAGGAATTCTTTCCATATCTCATTGACCTAGCTGGCATGCAGCCATACCTAGCTCCAAGAAATTCTGAGAAATTTTGCAATGTCAGAGTCATTAATAAAGGAGCATTGGGAGAAATATGCTTTGACATGATACTTTTTTTTTTTACACAGGGTTTCTCTGTTCAAGAGTCCTGGCTGTCCTGGAAACTCACTTTGTAGACCAGGCTGACCTTGAACTCACAAAGATGTATCTACCTTTGCCTCCCAAGTGCTGTGATTAAAGTCATGCACCACCACTGCCCAGATGCCATGAGACTTTTAAAGTAGCCTACAACTGTACAATATTTCACTATTTCAGAATCTTCCATTTGCCCTTTCAGATCTCCCCAACTGTTTTGACTTTATTACCTAATTCAAAGGGTGGTCTCTTTTACTACATCAATCAGGCTACATACTTTCCTAAGATCATTTCCTCAGAGTTGGGACTTTAAGTAGATAGGTTATATTGAGAAAGTAGGCGATGATACAAATAAAATAAATCACATACATAACAGGGGCTAAAGGAGGCAGTTAGGAGATAGGAGACACTACAGAAGAATGTGGTTGCTAGTGAAGTCTACCTTAGCATCCCATGGGATGTCTGGAATACTGCTGTGTAATAGTCCTTCTGTATAGTGTAGAAATGTATTGCTCTCACTGTTAATAAAAAGCTGATTGGAAAACAGCTGGGCAGCGAGAGATTGATGAGCAATCCACTCTGGGAGGCTGCTGGGAAAAAGAAGGGTGGAGTCTTGGGAGTTGCAAGAGACACAGAGAGAAGCAAGAAGAACATGCAGTGTTGAAAGAAGGTACTGCCATGGAGGGTAGATAAATACAGGCTAATTTAAAATTTAAGGGTTAACTAGTTAAGCCCGAGCTATCAACCGGGCTTAGATAATTAATATTAAGTCTCCATGTCAGTTATTTGGGAACTGGGAGTCAGGAAAGAAAAGTACATCTACGGAGTATACGTGGAGCTAAAAATTTTTAGGGTATTTTCAGACCTGAGACAAAGGAGCAGGGCTTTTAAATGCTTTACTTGTTACCCCTGGTCATTGACTGCTGGGTATGCCAAGGAGGTAGTACTCCTGGACAATTTTAAGAATGGTAACTTCAGTCACTCAAAGTGTCTTAATTAGGATGTCTATTGACGTGATGAAACTCTGACCAAAAGCAAATCAAAGAGGAAGGAGTTTATTTAATTTGACAACTCTCAGGTTACACTTCATCATTGAGACAAGGCAGTGCAGGAATTCAAACCTGGAAGCTGAAAGCAGAAGATGATATAGAGGCCATGACAAAATGGCGCCTACTGGCTTGCTCCTCATGACTTTGTCAGTCTGTTTTCTCTTACACCCAGAAGTGCATCATCCACAGTGAGCTGAATAGACAATACCATCATTAACAGCAAAATTAATTTAAAAATGGTTATGCTTGTAATGACTGATTACAAACTAAGCAAAGGGGATCTAGATTTTAATATTTTACTTAAATATTATTTTAAAAATATGTAGAGGTTGGAGAGATGGCTCAGCAGTTAAGAACACTTTCTGCTCTTCCAGAACAGCTGAACTAAGTTCCCAGCAACCACATGACAGTTCATCACTACCAATAACTCCAATTCCAGGAGATCTGATGCCCCCTTCTGGCTTATTCAGACACTCCACACACATGGTGGACAAACAGACATATATATAAAATAAAAATAAACATTTTTTTTAAAAAAATCTAATCAATTTTTTGGGAAATTTCTTGGGAAATTACATATAAAATGTGTATCATGAGTGAAATATGTGAAAAAACTTATGACTGAAGTTAAAGTTCTCATACAAATAATCTTTAAGTGTTTCCTTGAATATTTTTCTCTGGACCACAGACAAAATAACATATTTATTGAAGAGAAATTTAGAAAAATAGTATGTAATACATTTATTTTTATAATATTCTGGCTCTGAAATCTTATAAAACAGGTCTTAAATACTCTGGGGACATAATTATTACCTTAAGAGGAGGCAAAATTGCTGCATAGATGACAGTGAGTTATATGATACATTTAAAATATTTTGTAATAAATTCTGTAATGATGATCAAATATGACCCCATTACAATGATTAAACATGATTTGTAAAATTCATGATTAATTTACAAATACAAGGAGTGCTTTAAAATGCCATTTAAAATTCCAGGTACTACTTTGTCAGCAAAATGAAATTTCTCCTAAGTGGAAATTAATTAAAATAACCCGTCAAAGAGCTACAATGTCCTGAGAAAGAATGGTTAATCCGTCAATGCTGTAAATAATACACCGTTATATGAAAATATTGACTATAAATATGTAATTGGTGATTTGCTAAAGTGAGTGGAAAAACTTTATTAAAATGTAATGTTTGTCAATTATGAGTCTCCTGGTCTTATTATTTGATTAAACATAATAGACTTAACAGAAAGTTCAGATAAACACAATCATAATTAAATTGTCCTATTTTTGGCTGACTCACAGCCATCTAAAAACTGTCTCATGATTTTAATTGCACATAGATCAATACTAATTTTGTTATTCTTAAGGTATATGTGCCAAACCAAAAAAACAAAATATTTTGTTTGTGAATTATTTGTCTTATTTATCATTTTAAACAAACATTTGTTATATACTTTTCTTTTTTTTCCAGAATCAGAAATGACGGTACCTGCCTCCTTCTGTACTCAAGGCAAAATGCAAATATTTGACATCTAATTTCCTTTGTGCTTTCAGCTACCATAACAAACACTGTTTGCAGTCAAATGAGGCTTAAGAAGCTGTGCTTAAAGTCTTAACAACAGAGTGGTTGAGTTTCTTTTATTTTGAAATTTTGAGGAACCAGGATGCAATAATGGAGACCTTTGGTGGGGAAGCAGCCTCCTTGCTGCTATGGTCACACAGTCATAGGATGCTTGAAGCTGAACAACAGAGAGGTTTACTGTAGTCTACTTCATAAATATTATGTATTTTTAATGGCAACAGAAACAGGGTCTCAAATAATAACAGTAAAATCATCAATACGAAGAAAGAAAAGTGGGAACATGCTCACTTATAGAGTTATGCTAAAATGAAAAAATATTGTGTTGGGGAGATGGTTTAGTGGGTAAGAGCACTCGCTTGGAAAGATGAAGCTTTGTGTTCAGATGACCAGTATTCATATGAAAAGCCCTGGCAAGACTGTTTGTGATAGGAGTCTCTGAATGGGGAGCAGGAGGCAGTGGATGAGGAAGACACAAGTGAGTTCCAAATCCATTCTAATCAAAGAAGTGAGCTTATTTCAGTGAGAGACATTCTCTAAAAAAATAAGGCACAGAACACAAATTGTTCTCTAAATTAATAAGATACTTACCATTCTCCTGTAGCTTTTGCATGTGTACACAGGAGCAAACCACACACATACACACACACACACAGCCTACACATACAAGCATGCAAACACAGAAACCACAGACACCTGTGAACACATAAATATGCACACATACACAGATATACTTAAAATCAAAAAAACACTTCGAAAGAATTATCTTAAAACATTGAGATAGATCAGTGATTTCATGGTTTCCTTTTATTATTCTATCTTTACAAGAGAACTCTGTACAACAAATTCATCATACACAAAAAAACATGAAATCCTTTAAGGAGCTGATATTTTATGTGCCAAAATTACAACCCAAATTGGAAGATAGAAGTCCTTGCCAGCAAGTGTTTATTTTTAAGACCCGGACAGCCTGCTCGCTCCGGCAATTCCAGCAGGCACTGTAAAAGCACCAACGACACAGAGAAGACACAAGAGAGAAGCAAGTCGGGCTGACTTGACACTGCCCTGCAATCGGGATGAATTTGTGCTGTTCCCTTAGATATTAATAAGATTAGTCGAAAATATAAATGATCTTGTTCTCTGGGAGTCAGACAGGGAAGCTTGCTGCTCATTTGGTTTCCCTTCAGCATGTGAAGTTGTCATTCAGTGTGCTCGTGCAGAGAGGCGGCTGGGATGGGAGCGCTGCACCTGCCTGCAGTCCCACCTCCCAGATAGCCGCAGAAATTTCAGTGATTAGACCAATATAAAATTCCCACTGTGGCTGATTCTCTGTAGAAACTCAGGGTTCCTTTCAAGTTTGATGAATCCTGCTATCCCAGCCACATTGTGCTGCTGGACAAGGCAGTCTGCCCTTTACCCAGACACCATTGATGATGTTGTCATGTGCTTTATGCTTCCACAGAGCTTGCTCTGGGAATTCTTGCAGTCAGGCGATGCACCAGGAGCTAGAACATCACAGGAGCTCTTAAAAGTTGTTGGAACCTATGGAGGGAATGGGAGGAGGGGAGAGAGTGGGAACTTAGATTGGTATGTATAATGAAAAAAGATAGTGTGTGTTCTTTTTAAAAATAAAAAGAAAAATTAAAAAATTGTTGTAACCCAACCTCTTCCCTCCTAGCTTATGACCTTTCTATGACCCAGCTTGTGATCCTGCTTGCTTCACTCTATACTCTCTCTGTGGCTTTCTGTCAATTTAACTGAGCATCTGGCCCTGACTACTTCCCCCCTCCTTCCAGCTCTTGAACTATGTTTTGTCCTTTGATGCCCTGGTGTAAGTCTGAGCCTGACTTGACTCCAGTTCTTCAACCCTTGCTGCTTTTGCTTGCTGTTAGTGTGGAATACCTCAGATATGGTCTCTTATTATTTAGGATGTTTGCATTTCTCTTTCAGAGCAAAATCTTTGTGCATTATACTATGACTACAAGAGTTAGGTAAATATACAAGTGGGTATGAAATTTCTCATTTCCATTGTATCCTGTCCCTAGATTATCAGAAATGGAATAGGTTTAGGAAACATAAGAAATTCTTACAAAATTCTAAATAACATTTGGGAGAAACTGCTTGTTAAGAATTGAGCAGTACTGTTAGGGGTAGTTGCATACTTATCTTAAAGGATGGAGAGTGGTGATGGTCCCTTTTTCTTCTTCACAGCAAAGAACTATCATAGTGCACTCAATGTGGAACAAGAGGTCATTCTCAAAAGTGTGAGAGAGAAGGGGTAAGATGACCTCACATAGGAAACAGGTGGCTATCCTTTTATAGATGTGGGTTAATATGGTCGACAGACCCAGAGGTTTTCTTTTGACAGAACAAACATCGCAATTGCTTCATGGACGTTGGCATTATTCTGGCAGAAGGCACCCATATTGAATCCTCAAATATTGCCAAACACACGACTACAAAAAAAGAAAGAAAAGAAAAAAAATTAATTCACAGAATTTTCAATCTCAATAATAAATGGAGAAGAAAAGAATGATTGAAAGACCACGTGTGTTCTAGGATTCTGCAGTGGAAACAAATCTATCCCTTTACAGGTGGGTGAAGCTCCTAACAGAGCTCACTCTGAAGAAAAGAATGATTCTTGCAAGAAATGTAGCTCAGCGGTGGAGTACTACTTAGCACTGAGGGGCCCTAGGATCAGCCCACAGTGCCACACAAAAAGAAAATTTCTTGGTGAGTTGCTATATCCACTCTTCCTTATAGGACACAGAGTATGTGGCTAGTCTAGTGTGTTTTATGAAAAGTCTTTACTTTAAATGTCTATTAATTATCATAATGACTATGAAGAGCAGCCAACTCTGTTCTCATGTTCTTTTTAGTTGAGTAAACTGGACTAAATTAACTCTCAGACAGGTTTGCAGTAGAAATCACTACTAGAATCCACAACTTCTGATTTCATGGCTTAGAATGTATAACTTTTCGCTTCCTACTTCATCACAGTGAATTTTTACAACATTGCCACAAAGTAGCAAAAAAAAAAAAGTATTAGAAAATACTTCTCAGGTATAAGCCATGCAAACTTCTGAAGCAGAGGAGTTTGACAACTCTCCTCAGAGGTCCTCTCTCTGTGTGTGAGTTATTTCTATCCCATTGTTGGAAAGTTCTAAATCATTGCAATGTTCTCTTATACATGAAACTAAATTTAACTCAGAATGTATATCAGTTGGGTAAAACTTAATATCATACCGATTTGATGCTTTTAGTATTTTAAGTTTTCAATTCCTTTTTGCTTCTGTAAAGCCGCAGAAAATGCTGAAGAGAATGTGTAACAAGACTATGAACGGGTTCATAGAAAACTGCTAAGTATATTTAACAAGATGATGAATGGGTAGACAGAAAGTTACGAAGTATGATGCAAAGCTTTCACTCAGTTATATGCATGAAGTAAGATTTTCCATACCAAATAACTTCATACTGGCATCCAATTTGTTGTTTTCCCTCATTCATTCTGGACCCTGCATATATTCCTATAAACAAGTAAAATAACCTACACATTAGTAACTTTCATGTTCCTGGAAGACCGAACTGAGAATTTTGTTGATGAGATTGTTTGCATATTTCAGTACTACAAATCATGGCTGTGCCACAATACTAAATATGAGCTGTTTATTTTCGCTACCACTGTTCCTTTAGTTCCCATTCTTTCCTAAAATGATTTGTAGTTGACTCTATTCATGTTTTATAATTATAGTTCACTGTAAGCATGGTAAATGTTTGATAAACTCCCAATGAGAAAGTATTCATTTTAAGCAAAGAGATGGACACTAATTGCTGCAATGTGCCTCTGGATTATCGGTGTCGATGACAACAGGACAGATGCAATTGTGCAATTATATCTTTGTATGTCCTCATTAAAATCATGAAAAAAATAATAAATATCAATGGTAGAGATTCTAAATGCAAAACTATGCTAAGTATCCAAATGTGGTGAAAACTACAGATTGGAGCTGAGACATATACTTTTGTGACTCTAGAGATAATTTATGAACATTGTTAGAAGGTTTTTATGGAGTGAAAATGAAGTCAGATTAAACTTCTTCCTGGTGATATTAAAGCTCCAATCACAACACACAGGCTCATAAATGATACTTTTAAATTCATGAATGTACCACCAAAGCCCTTTTAATTTGAATAAAATTATAATTGGGAATGTTGTGGACACTGAAGAAAACCACAGGATCTCAGCTCTATGCAGACCACAAATTGTGAACCTGATTTTCTGCAAGGCACTGCATTTATTACCAGAGAAGGGAGATGGGGATGAGACAAAATTTTTAAACTCAAGAAATCCACAAACCACCAACATGCCATCAATGGCAAGATGCACCGTCATTTAATGTTACAGAAAGAAGAAAAAGAGAGCAAAGCCCTGTCAAGCATCATAGGATGCCTCTGCAATGACTACAAAATGCATGCTGATCTCAAAGATGTTTTAGTGTGAACACTAGTTATCCTAGAATCCATGAAATATGGTAGGCATCAACTCTAACCCAAGCTATGCTAATTAAGAGTTGAAATGAAGCTGCTGCATCATGCCTTGAAGGAAGAATTGATTTTGGACTTTTTTGTTTTGTTTTGTTTTTCGAGACAGGGTTTCTCTGTAGCTTTGGAGCCTGTCCTGGAACTAGCTCTTGTAGAACAGGCTGGCCTCGAACTCACAGAGATCCACCAGCCTCTGCCTCCTGAGTGCTGGGATTAAAGGCGTGTGCCGCCATCACCCGGCTGATTTTGGACATTTCATTGAGTGTTTTGCAAAGAGAAAAGTGGGACATGGATTTAAAAAATTACTGCAGTTTTGCCTTGTGCTAAAAGTAGGGAAGGATAGAAGAATTCTCAAAAGAGAAACAGATGCCTAAACCTTGAGTGGGCCACAGGAGTCACGTAATCAGCATAAACAGGTGTTGGTGTTTTGAATGGGAATAGCCCCTATAGACTCGTAGACTTGAATGCTTAATCACCAAGGAGTAGAACTGTTTGAGAGGGTTAGTCTGATTAGGAGGTGTGGTTTTGTTGGAGGGAAGATAGGGCTATTTTTCTTAGAATATTCTGTACATATATTCCTACTCTTATTCAAAGTATTTTACTTTTACAACTCACTTCACAATGTAAGGTAAGTTTCTAGTCCTTGCAGATTATTATTACAAACTAGAATAATAAAGAAATGCAGGTTAGTAGTTATTTACCTATTACAATCAAACTTGTAGTCAAGTTAGGTGTGTTTTAAGGTCTAACAAATATATTTTAGGTAGAAAGGTCATCTTCAAACACCTCAGAGATTTACAGGTTATGGCGCTTTAAGATTTTTGAATAAGGTAAGATTCTTTAAATGTTTTAAATTCTTTAAATGAGTTATGTCTGTTCCTGGCAGCACCAATCTACTTCAGAGAAGATTATGGGCATCAAAACAACCCTCTATGGAGTTTACTTTTGTTGTTGAAAAAGTTAGCCACTGACTGGGCAAGAAATTGCTCTTGTCTTAACTGCTGACAGTATACTGTTCAAATTGGACAAACAGGACACAAAAGAAAGTAATTGCTAGACTTTTCCAGGATAAGGTAGCATAATACTTCAGAATATCCTGCTTCACATAAAAGTTTGTCAAATATTCCAGGCTTGTAGACCAAATATGGATGCTCCAATATTACAGAGGAACTCTTTGATCCAGGTAGCCAACTGTTTCTGTCATTTCTCATAGTTTTTGGAAGTCACTTGGCTGCATTTCCTGGTTACTAATGTGACATTACTGCTTTCTCAGGTCTCTGATTGAGTTGAAGACTACATAGCTACAGTGATAATTTTCCTTGTTAACAAATTCAGAAAAAAAAACTCACAAAAGAAGTATAAAGTGTATAAGGTTGAGAGATATAAAAGGATAGTTTGTGATTGTTAAACAAGTTAGGATAGAAAGTGAATTAGTTACAACACTTCAGACTCACCAAGACAGGAAAGATAATGGTATATTTTTTCTAAATTTGTCAAATGTTAATTCACCAGACATTGTTAATGCAATTATTGCCTTATATAATTATACATAGTTATTGCATATAGTTTTTCTATGTTACTTAAAACCTTTGCTTTTTATTTAGACAAAAAGGGAAAAATGTATAATATTTTGTTTGTATTCTGACAAATAAAGCTCGTGTAAAGATCAGAGGGCACTGCTACCCACTAGTTAACCATAGAACCTGGGTAGTGGTGGCACATGCCTTTAATCCCAGGACTCAGGAGGTGGAGATAGAAATTGATAAGATGGGGTGGAGACAGGATCTCAGACATTTTTGGACTGCGGAACGAGGTAAGAAGGAAACAAGTGACTGCTGCCTGATCTTTAATCTTCCTGATTTTTACCTGATATCTGACTCCTGGTCTTTATTGATGAAGATTATTTAGACTAACAGTTGAGAAGTGGCTGTAAACTCGCATGACGTGATGGCTGGGTCATAGTACACCCATGCATCTGTCAAACATTTTTCTGAGTTTCTCTTAAAGATAGATTAATATGTGAAATGGAACCTAAATAGAATTCCTG